>NC_090265.1:836722704-837045204 GCF_040414725.1 Anabrus simplex
ACTGAGTTTGTGTTGTTAGAAGCAATAATAAGGAATGTATAAAACATTTCTCCTTGTGTACATCATGTGGTTGAGTGGATGATGTCTCGGTTCTAATTATGGAGTCTATTAAGAACCCTTTACTTGTGCCCGGTGGTGTAGTTCTCGTGTTAATCCGGCGGCTTGTATAATGCTTTTCTCTTAGGGCTTCAGCAATCATCTATATCAACATCATTATCGGTTTACCCTCGGACTTAGCGAAGGATCCCACCTCAAGGGCAGTGTCCTGGAGCTTCAGACTCTTGGTCGGGGGATACAACTGGGGAGTATGACCAGTACCTCGCCCAGGCGGCCTCACCTGCTATGCTGAACAGGGGCCTTGTGGAGGGATGAGAAGATTGGAAGGGATAGGCAAGGAAGAGGGAAGGAAGCGGCCGTGGCCTTAAGTTAGGTACCATCCCGGCATTCGCCTGGAGGAGAAGTGGGAAACCACGGAAAACCACTTCCAGGATGGCTGAGGTGGGAATCGAACCCACCTCTACTCAGTTGACCTCCCGAGGCTGAGTGGACCCCGTTCCAGCCCTCGTACCATTTTCAAATTTCGTGGCAGAGTCGGGAATCGAACCTGGGCCTCCGGGGGTGGCAGCTAATCACGCTAACCACTACACCACAGAGGCGGACAACCATCTATATATTTTAAAAAATTATGAAAATTAGAGTCAGTCAGTCTGGCCATTCTATCCGGTCGATTTCCTTCATTCTTTTTTAACTGAAAGGTATTCATGCACAGATTTTTCATCAGGTACTATAAATCACTTAACTTCCGCCTTCCTCAAATTTATTTGATTTTTCAATTTTTTGTCTCTTTGAAGCAATCATATCTTTGGTTCTAATTGAGGTACAGAGTTCGTTTTAGCTTAAGAACACTCAGTTGATCAATCTCTTTCATTTCAGCTCTTACATATTCAAATTGGTTGATTCTGAGGAAGGTTATGAGTGCACATTCAATTTGCCGTCTCATTTCTTCAACATTTCTTCTCACTGAAGCAATCATATATTTCGTTCTAATTGACGTATGCCGTTCGTTTTGGTCTAAAACACTGAGTGGATCAAGTGCTTTCTTTTGAGGTAATAACTACTTAATAGGTAGATTCTGAAAAAAGTTATGAGTACATTTGTCTCCATGACGAAGACCTTTGAAAGGACTTTTTAACAGTTCGGCGCTTAGTGTTGTTCCAAGGAATGTTTAATTCAATTTCTTTGTGTGATGTATTTTCAAGTGTTTTGTTGACATAATTATTATTACATTATATTACCACAGCAGATCTTGTGCTTTATTTCATTAACTCAAAACTTTGCAAATACATCCGTGAGGATAGTAGCGAACAATACCATACTTTGCACATTGCGGGCGGAGCCAGCGGGAAACTGCTAGTAGATCTTATACGAGGGTATCGTGAATTCTGTAGTGGGTCATTACATGGACAGGAACCCAATACGTGAACAAGTGTTTTAAAGCCGACAATGGTTGTTGTCTTGGGACCTGCCAGGTAATGCACGAACTGGAACTACGTTTGCTGTCAGTTTTATGGCATTTCTCCAGTCGCTTCGGGTTTTCTTATTCACTGATTGGCTGGTGTGTATTCCTTATATAGTATAACACCCTTACCCTTTTGTGGTAAGGCACAGCAGGCATCGAATTATTTCTCACGGAGTTGTCGTCGGAGCGAGACCTTGGCTGATTCGTATTCAGCATTCGAGAGTAGGCCACGTTTTTCGAAGCACTTCTCTGTTTCAGTATGGAGGTCTCTGGAATGGTTAATGTATATATTGTTCGATCGATGTTGGCATGCATTTATGTTGGGGAATATACGTTCACGGAACTAAAGTTTAGTTCCAATCCATTACTTTTCCTTTACGGTAATGGATTTGTTTTACAAATTATGGGAATGTTCCCATTTTCATTTACCTAGAAGAAGAAAGAAACTATCCAGATCAATATCTGTAATAATTGTACGCTTACTTATAATTTAGATTTTTTAAATTATTAACTACCTTAAGTTTTAACTACTTTTAAATATTTCACAAGTGTACTAATCTAATGAAATGTGTTTTGGGTACCATTCCATGGAGCAATATGCAACATAAAATTAAATTCCCTTAGAGACAAACAATCGTGAGTCCCTTTTCTCAATATTTTGTCATTTTAAAAAAGCTGTAATGATAAGAAAGCTGAGAGACATCGTAAAACATGTCAATAAAAATTTGTATAATATTCTAAGCAATCCTTTTAGAGATATTGCTGGAAATGTCAGTGAAATGTTGTTCTCTCGCTCTCCTGCAAAGTTAGCTGTTTGGCGCGTACGTTTGTTTGGCTCTGGGCTACAGAGTTATAGAATAACTTCATAGTAAGACTTGCAGTGCGGGTAATTAAGTCCACTGGAAGAGACAAGGAAATGCCACTAGGGCTTATCTTCTTATTGGTGTCGTCTCAAAACTCACGAGCATCAAAATTCACGAATTCCTAGAAGAGGATTAGTAAGAGCAGATTTCTTTACCTGGGCCACTCTCAAAACCCACGAACCGGGCCAGTTCTCCTTTGAGCGGATACATACTCACCCTACCTATATAACGAATGTAGATATTTGAAAATATAATCGGAATTGTGCGATAATTTCCACTGGTAGCGCCAGTCAAAACTGCGTGCCCTCTTGTAATTGGTACCTCCCTCTTCAAGAGATTGAGATACCCACGGAGACCAGGAACACAATGGTGGCCTGTTTCCCTTAAAACGCTATTGTCACTTACAGTATAACTTTACCGGCACTAGCGGATGACAGTCTTTTATGAGAAAACCATCCTGTTTCGCCTGACTTGTTTTTTTCGCTGCTTAGAAAACCTATAACCGATTTACACTAAATGTAGTTTATCCTTTTGCGAAGTAATGAATACCATGTTGTGCACTGCTCGATGATACAAAGCAGGATAACTGAGAAAAGATCAGTGTTATACTTGGATAATTTGGTCTGTGGTAGGGTGATAATTCCTGTTAACAATATATGGGATATATGGGTGAACACACATGTATTTGAATGGCAGTGTGATTCACCGCGCAACTCATCCCTCCTGCGGTCATCGTAGTCACCTGCTGTCTGGAGTTGTGAATTTTTAGATTCATTAGAATATTAATTTAACCACTAGTTTGTAGCTCGTGAGTTTTGAGACATAACTTTCTTATTTGCCTTACCACTTGTGGCTCGTGGGAGCTTACTTCCACTTTTAAAAAAATCATCACCACCACAACCACTCGTGACCGCTTCAGGTAGCGCTTAAATTACTTTTCTCTACCGAAGGAAAATTCCTTTTCTGTAAAGTGCACGAAGTTAAAGCATGTGCTATAAATCGTTTAAATGTCCAGCAGCATGGCGACACTGCTTGACATAAAAGTACTGAGATAAATGGGGAATGCGAGGTACGTATTTTATTTTTATTTCTATTATTTTACTTCAATTAAATACTTTGTGCCACCGGCACATTCTTAATTCTGACATCTAGGACCCGAATTCTTATGTAATTACATATTCCATTCTTTTACTTGTAGACAACTGAAAATGTCGGCGAATCGTGGTTCTGAAACCTGTGTTTAATGTTGCTTATTATTACTAATATTATATATTTTCACATATTATGTGAAGAATGTAACATTTTTTTCATATCTAGGTAACGTTTACATAGAACAGGCGATAAAGGAAATCAAAGAAGAATTTGGAAAGGGAATCAAAGTCCAAGGAGAGGACTCTGCAAAACATATGGAGAAATTACTGAATGGAATGGACAGAGTCTTGGGGAAGGAATTCAAGATGAAAATAAATAAGCACAAAACAAACGTAATGGAGTGCAGTCGAACAAAGTCAAGTGATGCAGGGCGTATTAGATTACGAAATGAAGTCTTAATGGAGGTATGTGAGTATTGTTACACGGGTAGTAAATTAACTAATGATGGAAGAAGTAAGGAAAACATAAAATGCAAATTAGCACAAGAAAGGGAGGCCTTTCTTAAGAAAAGAAATTTATTAATTTCGAACATTGATATGGGAATTACAAAGATGTTTTCGAAGACTTTCGTCTGGAGCGTGGCATTGCATGGAAGTGAAACATGGACGATAACTAGTTCACAAAGAAAGAGAATAGAAGCTTCTGAATTGTGGTATTAAAAAGAATGCTGAAAGTGAGATGGGTAGATAGAAACACGAATGAAGAGGTACTGAATCGAATTGGTGAGAGGAGACTGATTTGACTAAATTTGATCAGAAGAAGAGATAGAATAATAGGACACCTCTTAAGACAACCAGGACTTGTACAGCTGGTTTTTGAGGGAGGTGTAGGCGGTAAGAACGGTAGGGGTAGACAAGGTATGAATACGACAAGCAGATTAAAGCAGACGTAGGATGTAGTAGTTATGTAGAAATGAAAAGGTTAGCACATGATAGGGTGTTATGGAGGGTTGCATCAAAATATTCTATGGACTGATGACTCGAAAAACAAAAATCCAGGAAATTATTAAGAAATTAAATATTGTGTCAGCTCGTTTAATTATCAGACTATAGTAAAATTACTGGCGAATTTTATCTCATAGAGAATATATTTCAATTGCTAAAGTTGGTTTTAAAACTCCTTTAAAATTGAGATTTCAAACCATTTGCCTGTGAAATACAGTAGGTCCGAGTGTCTAAACTGTATACAGCAGCACTAATCCTCTCTCAGAAACTGGGGTGGCTAGGTGCCTTTCATTGGTCAGAGTTTCTAACAAAATCCATGCAGTCTTGAAACGAAATCCAGGCAATTCAAGTTCTCTGACTATTACCAAGATAATTCGTGGCGATCAAGAAGTGACCCGAAAGATGTTTCACCCAGCTAGTTCTATCTTTTAAAATATGCACCGGTGACCATGCGATGTTGAGCGGTCCTTCTTAGCCTACAAAAAAATTTCATCGGATCAACGCCAAAACATCACAATGGAAAACACGGCGCGAAGTGCTTGGTGACACATTGCGTATCACGATAAAAGATAAGTTACCGTACTGTTTGTGTTAATAGGGATTTCAATACAGGTTCTACAGTATATCAGCTTTATTTAGTAACGTTTATTTATTTCATTTTCAGGGCGCGAAGGCAAAAGGAAATTACCTACAAGGATACAAAATGTGTAATATACCTACTCCAGGATTTACGGTGGATGACATTAGTTTTTAATATTGTAAGTATTTCGATTCTTCTTTTATATAATTATTTAATACTGTCAAAATTAGAAAATATTAGACTAAATAAATTATCTAAAGCAACAAAGATAACTTTGTCGTAAAATATGGAGGTATTAGAAACAATTTTATTATCTCGTAAGTCGTAATAAAAGGAATACACGAACATTATTTGTAAATTTAGTGCATTTATTCTTTCCGATCCAACTGCGAGCTGCAGAGGCCAAAATTACGTTCACGAGGAGCCGCGAGTATAGCCCTTACTAAGAATTGACAATTCACTAAAATCGAGAACTGGCAATGTACGAATTTTGGCGGCTACATCCCGTTTCTTCATGCATTAGTTACAAGAGTATTTCAATAGATAGCAATATTATCTAAGTCAGAGTATTTACGGTATTTTTGACGAGAGTTCTTTAGTAGATGTTGTCATTCAATGTGCTCTAAAACATGGCTTCTCGCGGTAAACAATTTCTTGATGTAAGGGATATTTTCAATATTTTATCGAATCACAATCCATCACATCCATAAAAACAGAAAACTTTACTAATAAGTAAACATTCATATGTATTCATCGAATATGAAATGTGCGGGAATATGTGGTAGTCTTTAAAACGAATCCAGTCATAATGACATATACGAAGTTGTTTCGAATTCATATTCGGATGTCTATGTGTGCATGAAATTTTAAATTCATGGTTTCAATATCATCTTCACTCTGAGTACCTTCGCTAGCGTCACCTTCCGAGCCACTATTGTCACATGAAAATCCACAGACTGTTTCCAGTCATTCAACCGGGTCAGGAATATAATGAATGAAGCCCCCATCTAGCGACGAGGATAGGAATTGTGCCGGCTACCGAAGCCTGCCGCACTCCACTGGGGCAATTTTTAATGAATGACAGGTGAAATGAAGTGATACTGGAGAGTGTTGCTGGAATGAAATATGACAGGGAAAACCGGAGTGCGCGGAAAATCCTGTCCCGCCTCCGCTTTGTCCAGCACAAATCTCATACGGAGTGACCAGGATTTGAACCACGAAACCCAGCGCTGCCGTCTGAGCCACGGAGGCTTTCACTACCGTCACATAAAAGTATATAAATAAAATTTCATACTTATTGTTATTACTATTATTATTGAAGAATTATCATTTTTATATCTTTTGTTATAGCTGTTGTTTTGTAATTACAATGCCCATTTCATATCAAAATAGGGTAAAACTTAATCATTTGTCAGACCTTTTTTATTCGCAAAACATGTTAAGAATGTTAAAATCTTTAGTGCTAGCTAACGTGAAACGATATTTTCATTACTAGATTCTCAAACAAACACAAAGAAAAAATAATCATGCAAATATCTTCTATATGTAGATACAGATATAAAATTGTTTTTAATCCTTAAAAAGGTCCATTCCAGAACGTTTGTTAAGAATATTCAGGCCCAGACCAGAATGGATGAACACTATTACATATTTTATGAAGATTACATATTAAATTCCATATTTCACTGATATTTACTACATTTATGTACATGTTTCGCACTTCAATATTACATAAACATCTGGACCCTATTGATCACTAATACGATTTTCAATGGTTTGCAGGAGTAGCAATGTTGTCTCTGTCACCATTGTGAAATACTGTAATATCTTCTACTAATCAAAGTTTAATGATTGATTGATGATGTCTGATAATCAATTTATGACTAAGCGAATTAAGTTAAAGGAACTAGCCGCAAAAATCATTGGTTGAAAGTATAAGGGGCGATCAAAAAGTTTACGTTCTACGGCCGTACAGTCCTGAATCGGGATGCCAATAAGGCAAAATCGCCGTGAGCAATGAGGCACTCATCCCACAGACCTACCAGACTGAAGATCTCCGTGTGGTAAAACACAGTGCCCTGCTGCGTGAAGAAGTCCGTAACTGCCTGCTGCACATCCTCGTCTGACAGGAAGCTTCGACCCTTCATGGCCTTTCCGAGGGGATCGAAGGCGTGATAAACGCATGAGAGATCAGGACTATAGGGAGGTTGTTGCTGTCCGTAATCGATGAGGCTGGCCTCCCAGATAGACCGGCGTCTTCTGTCGAAACGCGACCCGCATGGAACTTGGTGCACCATTTCACAGTGGTGGTTTTCAACAGACGTGCTGCCCCTTACAATGTCTTCATTCTCTGATGGATGTCCACTTGTGTTGGTCCTTCGGTAGCCACTAATGGAATTACAGCACGTTGGTATTGAAAAGCGACGGCTAATGGGGCTCTGGTGAATTCTGCTGATGTCGCAATGACAGTAAAGGCGGAAAGAAGAGTTTTTGGAACGGTGGAACTGGCAGAAGAGGCAACCCAGCTTTCCGGGGTAAATAGGATTAGCAACCGATGTATTGTGGAGAAGGGGAGGGGAGGGATCCCCAAAGGCTAAGGGAGAACCCGAACAGAAAACTCCCGGATGTCTGGAAGCGGAATGGGGCAGCCCTCCACCAGGCTAGGGCACTTGGGCAGATAACTCATGCTAACCCTAATAAACCTATCAAAGAAACTGAAACAAGAAACATTGAGCTCGACAGCTGCAGTCGCTTAAGTACGACCAGTATCCAGCATTCGGGAGATAGTGGGTTCGAACCCCACTGTCCGCAGCCCTGAAGATGGTTTTCCGTGGTTTCCCATTTTCACACCAGGCAAATGCCAGGGCTGTACCTTAACTAAGCCCACGGCAGCTTCCTTCTCACTCCCAGCACTTTCCTGACCCATCGTCGCCGTGAGACCTATCTGTGTCGGTGCGACGTAAAGCAAATAGCGAAACAAAACAAAAGAAATAAGAAACAGCCGGGCATTTGGCAATAACGTCGCCATACTTCACGTGGCCCCCATTTAACGCACACACCTCGGCACGCACGACTGCCACACTAATCTCTTTGCCTGCATGTCCTTGCTTATATACCCTCATCGGTGTCACGCTACGTTGCATGTCCACTGCAGTAACGCCTTCATGCGGAAACTTTTTGATCATGCCATGTACATACGTACATATTTTCCTTTTGGGGCGGGGTCATATTTAAATATTTAAAGATAATATTTGACTGCACATTTAGATGATGTTAATGTCCTAAACATCAGATAAATGATGATGATGATGATGATGATGATGATGATGATGATGATGATGATGATGATGATGATGATGATTGGAAGAAAACGAACATGTCAGTAAACAAGGACCGTGGGCCACTTCAATTTCGTTCTAAATTTATACTTGAAGTCTCCAATAGCAAACTATACTTGACCATCGAACACATTATTGGATGGTATTCCACTGAAGTAGCTCTTGGTGTCTGCTCCTACACTGGACTTTGGGAGGATGTTTCTGCAAATAGTGTGTAATTTTATTTTTCCAGCTGTCACAATATTGGTGACTGTAACAAGTGGCGTTGAAAATGAACAGAGTACACAGAGGAAAGTGCAATCAATAAAGCAGGGGGGTAATTGCATTCGCTTGCTCCACTTGGTAAATAGGGCGCGGTCACAGCTGCCTCTGACCAAGATCTGCAGCTGACGAGCTTTCAACGATTATTGACAGCAATATTCTGATCATTCAGGTCCATCGGAATTTTATAATCGACAGATAGAGTATCGGAATAATTTTAAATAATGTAATGGTGAAATCATAAGGCAATAATGGGATATAGCAAACAAATTATTTAATAATTTGATCCTGTGATCCGTACTTTTTATGTCTACATATTAAAATAAATCCTGATGAGTTACTAGCCGATCCCGTGGGACACCAGATCGAGTATTATAATGCCCCAGAGTCAAATTCTTTGTAATATACACATTTTCGCCTATCGGAGAGTTTTGATGCAAATAATTTGATTAAGCTATGAGAGAGTATATAATAATTATTTTAGCCATAATGGTCAAACATCTTACGTCCGTATTGACTAAAAAATAATCACACATTTATTTAATCACCTTTAAATATGTGGTTCCACATTGTCAATATGTACACGTTTCGAGAACTTCAAACGTTCCCTTCTTCAGCGGCATAATGATCACCAAACGTTCTCTTGGACATGTTATATCATAAAATTTCAATTCTTAATTTAAACTTATGCATGGCACATTAAAATAATTATACACATTTACAATAACTGTTTAACTGTTCTTGGGTAAATAACTTAAAGACATTAAATATATTGTTGTTTGAGTCATCAGTCCAAAGTCTGGTTTGATGCAACCCTCCATGCCACCCTATCCTCTGCTAACATTTTCTTGTCTGCGGAACTGCTGCATTCTACATCTGCTCTAATTTGCTTGCCATATTAATGCCTTGGTCTACTCCTAGTGTTCTTACCGCCTACACTTCCTTCAAGAACCAACTGCACAAGTCCTGGGTGTCTTAAGGTGTGTCCTGTCAATTCTTTCTCTTATTCTGGTCAAATTTAGCCAAATCGATCTCCTTTCACTAATACGATTCATTATCTCATCATTCTTGATTCGATCTATACATCTCACTTTCAGTACTCTTCTGTGACATCACATTTCAAAACTTTCTATTCTGTTTCTTTCTGAAGTACAGTAGTTATCGTCCACGTTTCACTTCTAAACAATGCCACGCTCCTATGTTCGAAGTGAGCAAATTTTTATTTTCTTAAGAAAGGCCTTCCTTGCTTGTGCTAGCCTGCATTTTACTTCTGCCATCTTTAGTTAGTTTATTACCCAAGTAACAATATTAATCTACTCCCCAAGACTTCGTTTCTTAATGTAATATTTCATGCATCACCTGACTTCGTTCGATTGCACTCCATTACTTTTGTTTTGGAATTATTTACTTTCATGTTGTGTTCCTTACCTTAAGACTCTGTCCATACTATTCAGCAATTTCTCTAGATCTTCTGCGTTCTCAGATAAAATAACAATATCCTCAGCAAATCTCAGGGTTTTATATATATATATAACCCAATAAAATACAAATATCTAATTCTATTCTCGTAATACCGTTACAATACAAGAAACACATAATGAAAAACTTACTAAAAGAGCCTGTATCTGTATAAAATTATAAATTAAAGCGTGGAAAGACGTCAGTATTAGCAGCTCCTACTATTGACCCTCTCAGTCATTAATTACTTCATGGTCCTTTGCAATACTTCCTTGGTTTGAGAGCGTGTCAAATACTCGAGGAACGAAACAGGACCATCATCATTTTAATAACGCCTTTACAGACGCTTGGTGACTGCAATGTTTTGATTACGGTACGTTAGCACATAGTGTATGTGGTACTGCTCTTCGCCATGGACAACGCTGTTCATCCAACCGGGTATCTTGGTGTTGAGCAAGATTTCTACAAAGCCAGCCCAACGTACGGTTGCCGGACGTAGGTTTTTGTCCGGAACATTACGGTTCTTTCCCATTTTTGTCGTGAACGCTGCACCCTTTAAACCGTACGCCGAATGTTACGGTTTTTTTAATATCGTTGTTTGGATAATAGGACAGTACCGAAAAAGAGTGCGCGGATATGAGCGAGTACAAAATATTCTGTAGTCTGACCAAAAGAAAACAGTTATCACAGTGAGAAGAGCACCTCTGGATGTTTGCTAGTGGTACTAATGTGCATGTAAAGAACGGGAGAGGGATTTACTGGCACGTTAAAGAACTCCTGCGGGACTAAATTCCGGCACCTCGGCGTCTCCGAACACCTTAAAAAGTAGTTAATGGGACGTAAAACAAATAACATTATTATTATTATTATTAAGAACGGGAGAATTGTAAGAAATTTCACAAGAATGCTTTATTGAATAATATTTTCCTTTTTCTTAATATTTTTAAAATTGGCATTACACTCTTCTCCGGTTAATCATTGAGGGTAAGGTTCTATATTAAGAACACTGTCGGTTGTAGCAACAAGGCCTTCCGTTGAAAAGATGACGTTGATGGTACTTTTAATATCATACGTAGGCCTACAGGTATATCTCAAACTACAGAACTAAAAAACATGAACATTCACATAAACGCCTTAAAACAACTAAAAGGAAAACAAAATCAAAATCAATTTGTACCGAAGATTTCATCTCTGGCTGAATTAGATATAATTACGTACTATTTCTTCCGTCCGACTCATTGGGTGAATGGTCAGCGTTGAGGCCTTAGGTTAAGAGAGTCCCGGGTTCGATTCTCGGCCGGGTCGGGGATTTGAATCGCCTCCGATTAATTCTTCTGGCCCGGGGATTGGGTGTCTGTGTACTTTGTTTGTCATATTCATGCTTTGGTCTACCCCTACCGTTATTCCCGTCTACACTTCCCCCAAAAATGAAGTGAATAAGTAGAATAGATGTAAGAGTTACGTAGAAACTGAAAGGTTAGCACAGGAGAGGATGATATGTATAGCTGGATCAAAATAGTGTATGTATTGATGATCCAAACTAGCTGCGAAGATATAGAGAGATAAATATGGAAATGTAAAGATATAAGAAATTCCATCCCACCTTAACCCTTCAGCATTGCCGCTTAGTCTCTCAGACCATTGCCACATGATTTTACACTTGGATGGCGATTGATGGGGGTTTCAAAGCTGTTTATCTGTGTACCTCCTTTTACTCTCATATAGTTCGACTTCGCACTCTTGGGTGGCGTGATCAGTTATCGAACCGGAAATAATAGCCGTTTGGGTCTGTCGGACTTGGCGCCAGTATGCGTGTTACATATCTAAGTGCACACATATTTCTATAAAAATACGTCTACGCACATTAGGATTTTAAAAGTAAAGTTTCAAACATTGATTACTTACTTCTTGGTGGGTTTAGTGTAAACTTCTATATGAATTAAATTTCATTTCGTTAACCATGGCCAGTGAACAAGAAAGTGAGCGTACAAGAGTGTTACTGGAAGTTATTTAGAATCAAACCCTGACGAATCAGACAAGAAAGAGTAAGATAATGTGATTCACTATAGCACTATAGCAAATTTTGTAGTAGAAAGTTTTTATGTCTTAAGACACGCTGAATTTTCCTGCCAGGGGTGTCCAGTTTCCAGATGAATAGCAAATTCAATCATAGAATTTCAAGCCCAGAATGATTATTTTTGAAGGAACTGTTTTGCGTTTGGTGTTTTGCTATTTTAGAATGTAATTTAATATCAAATAATTTCAAATGCTAGACACTAGTATTTCTCGTTATATAATATATATTCTACCATTACACACTTTTAGCCGGATCTGCGAAGCAGGGGTAGCATACCTGCTTCTTACCCGGAGGCCCCGGATTCGATTCTCGGCCAGGTCAGGGATTTTTACCTGTATGTGAGAGCTGCTTCGAGGTCCACTCACACTACGTGATTAAAATTGGGGAGCTATCTGACGGTGAGATAGCGGCCCTTGTCTAGAAAGCCAAGAATAACGGCTGAGAAGATTCGTCGTGCTGACCAGACGACACCTCGTAATCTGCAGGACTTTGAGCTAAGCAGCGTTCGCTTGATAGGCCATGGCCCTTCAGGCCTGGTGCGCCATGGGGTTTGGTTTGTTTATTTCACATTTTTACAGTAACTTTTAGAATTTTAAGTGAGCCTGCACAATGTAGCACAAGTGTTTGATTTATAATTTTGCCCATTACTTATAAACAATTTGAATTATTAAAATAATTACAACTGTTTGTTGCCTATAATTTAGAATCATATTTTAAAAATATACATGGGTCTGTGAAACTAGGCGCCAACACTCAAGACCCAACGTACTGTCATTATTATTGTTACCAATTTACAAGGTGTCACAGGATCAATGTGATGGTTTTTCACTCCTACATTTTTGAACTTGTTAAATCAGGCAGATCGGTAAAGTATCTCACGAGACTTAGGGTAAGTACCCCAGTATCTGTAGACATTGAGAAACCACAAAGTAACTCACCAGAAGTTCCCGTATAGTGTGAAACTAATCTAAAGCGTAAACACTGAGTTTTACAAGCATTAGGAAGCATGCAAGTGTGACTAATACATGTCGCACAGGACATTCTCCGTTTAATTAATCATATATGTATCGACGTTCTCTTCCTGCCTGATAAACTCGTGCGCGCTTGTGACATTGAATTATTGATGTAACGCAAATCAGAGCGCGAGTAAAGTGGATTTTCCCTCGGGTGTAAACTGTACATTTCATTGAGTTTGTCAAATGAACAACGGATATACTGACGATAAACTGCCTAAAATATCTTCAAAAATGGAACGTATACCTATTCCATTTACAGATACTCAGTCGGGGATGAGGTCAGATGAAATTGTAATTAATGTAATTGGTTTTTACGTTCTACTAACTGCATCCTCTGTTTTTAAAGACGCCGAGGTGCCGGAATTTAGTCCCTCAGGAGTTATTTTATGTGCCATTAAGTCTACAGAGGAGATGAAATTGTATGGCGTGTTTTACCGTCGTGTGCCCTTCCTGAGACCAACCTCAGCTGAGAAGCTAACAACTATGGTTAATAAAATTGGGTAAGGAGGTGGAAGATTTTTATTTTAATTTTTTATTTTTTATTTTTTATGTTGAAAACATTTCTTAGGCAAAAGTGGAAAGGCTAAAGAGCCGGGAAAGGTTTCAAATTGTGAGTATATCAAACCAAAAGAACAAATTTCGAAAATTACTTTCGACCTAAATGCAGTTCCAGAAAACTAGTTTTTGTACCGGGAGGTGCACTTCTACGCCGCACATTTAAATCTTGCGCCTAAAAGAACTCCTCTACTGGAGAAATCGTGAACTTGAAACTAGTCCTACTTCAACCTTTACTCAGAAGATGTCACTACAGTAACTGGGTGTAATTTTCTTATTGTGAAGTTTCATGTACTGTATGAAATTCTGCATGTTTTGTTTACCAGTCATCAAGAAGTTTGGACCTTTTTCAACAGATGTCACTGCTAATAAACTATGATCATGCACCCTGGTGCGAAGTAGAAGAACCCTTTTTGAAGAAGTTTTGTATTCATAAGTTATTTTTTTACTAAATTATGTTCATTCATTTTTGGGTTGGCAATATTGATATTTTCTTTCCGCCAGTTTTGAATTTAGCCAATCATGAATTTCTGTACTTAATTTTCAGCCTATCACAGGCTTCTTCCTCGATTCTGAGTGTCACTTTTTATTTCAACCAATAAAAGTGAGAGGGTGTGGCTGGTTTATTCATGAAAGGTCTCGAACTTTCCCCGAGGGTTTATAAACTGCGGATTTTCACGTCTCTTGACCATTTGATCAACATCTAACTAAGTGTGTGTGTGAAACAGGAGGCGCCTTTTCATTAGGCAGCAGTTCTTCAGCGAGGTAATGGCCTATTGACACCTTTATTTCTAGCTAGCTCTGCGGTTTAACCCGAGGGGGAGGTCCGAAACTTTAACTATATAACCTACCTTTCTGAAAATGTAATTTCTGCCGGCTTATGTAAAAACTTCATACTATCTTTAACTGTAAATTAGGGATAGAGAGTGAGGTAACCTCTCGAGCTCCCCTTCATATTGGTTTGAGGTGACTACGTTTAGTAACTGGTTTTCTTCCTCTCCGTAATGTTTTAAATTTCTTTCTTATACGAGTCATCTCCATAGTTTGGGAATAGCCCCTGTTTCATCGGCCTAGTGCCCCTTACGTTTCTAGAACTGCATTCCTAGGAGTGCAAGTACTCGCCTCCATTCAATTTGTGTTTCGGGCCATTTACTTTACCTGTTTTTTCCGCAACGGCCCAATAGGTTGGGTACTAGATACCCCTGTTTCAAATTTACAAGTTGTGCTTTGATGGCAAGTAATTGTAATTTTCTGATATCGCCTTGCATCGGCTTTCAAAAACTGAGAGCACGTCTGATCTTTTCTAGTGTTGTAAAAGTGCCTCTGGGAGGCTTGATATTGTGTGTTGGGAACAACCGCTCCTGGTATTTTGGGGATTTTTCCCCTTTTGTAAATTTATGCCCTTCTGTAAAGTTTGAGCTGGAAGCTCAAAAATTGTAAAACTAGGGGCTTGTAGCCAAGTGTGTTAAAGTTTTGAAATCTTGGATTTTTCTAAGTCTTGTTTCTAAATTTCTATGTCATTGTTATCTCACTAAGTGAGAATTTGTTAACTTGTTATTTTTAGAAAATATAACCTTCCATTTCAGTTTAAATTCTTTCTTGACATAGTAGTTAGATCCATTCACCCCGGCACCTTCTTTCACCTCTGCTGGTCCACGGGTAACCCCGTAACAGTTTTCATTTTGATTTAAATCCTAACCAAATTAACTTATTTACATAATTCTTTTTTGCAATGTGTCCCTTGGTTCAATACCTTGAGGCGTTTTAGACTTTTGAAAAATGTCCACACCGAATGTAGTTATAAGATCTCATGTGAAACTCTGAACTGACTCACATTAGCGCTCGTAGTTGTAGAAAAAATCCGGATAACGATGAGCAAGAAAAGGATTGTAATCTTTAGGAATAAATAAAGAGTGTACTTTATTATATTTTATTTTCCTAAAATTCGTATCTCAAATCAGTACGATTGTTTTCCTTGCCTGAAGGGCTAGAAACTGTGGATTTTTCTTCTTGTTTGACGTCGCACTGTCACATCGAAGGTTTTCTGGGATGGAGGAACGTGAAAGGGAAGTTAGCGGCCGTGGCGTTAAATTAGTTACAGACCCAGCATTTGTCCGGTGTTAAAATGGGAAACGACGAAAAATCATCTTTAGGGCTGCCGACGGTGGAATTCAAACCTACTATCTCCCGAATGCAAGCTCAGAGCTACGTGACCCTAACCGCACGGCCAACTCGTTCGGTAGGTGAAAGAAATCGGCAGTGGCCTACGATTAGTAACTGTCGCGTCATTTGCCTACAAGTGGAATTTGAAACCACACAAAACTATTCTCAGGACAGCCGATGATGGGGTTCGAACACACTTATCTCTCGAATGCTGTGCTTGGCTCAATAGTTTTGACACGCGAACATCCCACTTGGTTTCTTCAAAAATAGTATAAACACCATAAATGTATTTCAATCCACAGTCTGCACCATAGTTGTTATCTGGGATATCACTCCGTGAACTGGAGAGCTCGACGTCACCCTACCTTGTGCTAAACTTTTCAGTTCTATGCAACTATTACATTCATCCTAAAACAATTCTATGATATTCATGTCTTCGTCTACCCCTATTTTTCTTACCGTCTACACTTCCCTCAAAACTAATAGAAGAAATATTGTGTATCTCAAAATGTGTCTTATGAACCTGTAACTTCTTCTGGCAAAATTTCATCAAATAGTTCTCCTGTCACCAACTCGATTCAGTATTCCTTCATTTCTGGTCAAGTTCACCCGTATGACCATCAGTATTCTTCGGTAATACCACGTTTCAAAAGCTTCTATCTTCCTTCTTTCGGTGCTAGTTACTGTCCACGTTCCACTTTTACACAAGGCCACGCTGCAGGCAAAACTCTTCAAAAACATATTAGCAGTATCCAAATTTTCTTCAGTTTTTTCAAGTATGTTTGAAGATCACTAGGGACACACTGGCAAATTTTGGTTTTTCGGCTGCTGTTTTAGGACTGAGTGTATCCTGACGCCACATGGCTTCAGGTGAAAATTCAAAACAGGGATCGAACTAGAACCAAATTTCGGACACCCAAGTGCACTAATCATGCTCCTTGAAACACCTATATGTATGGAAAAGAACTTTTAGGCACTAGCCTAATAGGTTATGCTTTTGTTGGCAGGACCTAGTATTTACAGTGTACTATGTCTTCTGGTACAGGCTAGAGCAATTTTGTTACTCTGTCTTATCCTTGGCTTTGACAATATGAAAGTGGCTGCGGTATGAGCGATGCTAGCAATGCCAATCCTTGTGCAGTCAGTCCCTGCCATGAATGGTGTGAAAATGTTGCCCATAGGGTCGGTTGGTGTATGTATTTCAGTGGGCTTGGCAGACTGATATGTAATAGAAAATCTGGCTCGGTGAGGAAAGCAACGGAAAACTACCTCACTCCTCATTTCCCTAGTACGCCTCTTCAATGATGTCTAGGCCATCTATGACAGCTGATGGCAGAGCTGTTAAGGATCCCACCAGCGTTAGCACTGTCGGACTGAACATACAGCCTAATAGGTTGGAATGCAAACGTATTTGAACAAAGTGCCACACTACACGTATGTTAGTGAGTTGTATACGTTTTAGGGGTACTGATGGTTCAGATCTCTAGTATTTAGGCAAAACTCACTGCAGAACCGTTGTGCGGTTAGCAGACATTTACACCTTGGTTAAACTCGTTTGCATTCTAACCTATTAGCGCCTAAAAGTCCTTTCCCTGTTAATAAAATTGAAATGACATCCATTTGTCTGTCTGTCTGCCTGCATTATGAAACAACATTACTTCGCGGCGTAATTTCATGTTTTACACAAACATTCTCACAGGAAGCCATCTGATGACTAATTACGGTTTTCTTCAAAACATTGGTCCAAAATATATTATTTACGAAATGTTAGTTAAAGTTTGCGGAATAGCTTAAAATGAGATGCCTCTTAATCTCTCAATTACGAAAAGGACTGGACGAATTCATTTGAAAATGGGTAAGGATATATCTCAGCTATCAGTTCAAATACAAAGGTATTCTAATTTTTCATTGGACCGTTTCAATATTTTGGCCATTAACATGTACAGGTATTTATTTATTTATTTATTTATTTATTTATTTATTTATTTATTTATTTATTTATTTACTTTTCCTCCTTATAAATTGGTGAAGTTATGGTTCTTGGCCCTCTTATACACTTAACCACATATAATATTCAGATTGTTACAACATTAATGCAAAATATCTTGGTAATCAATTACAATTAATGAGGAAAATCTAAAAATGACATAAGGAGTAACAATAGTGAAATTAATTACGAATACTATTAATAAAGAAAGTATAGGATATATTGGGAGTAGACATTAACAGAAAAATTTAAAATTTGTAGCTAAAGAATGTCTTATTTAATCTACAGAGTCTACTAACTGTCTTATTCTAGTATGAGACAAAATTAAATAGCTGAAGATGCCTGTTACAATCCGAGTTCATGTTACTACGGTTTCTATTCTTTTGGTTTTTTGTTATTTGTTTTACGTCGCCCCGACACAGATAGGTTTTATGACGACGATGGGACAGCAAAGGCATAGGAACGGGAAGGAAGCGACCGTGGCCTTAATTAAGGTACAGTCCCAGTATTTGCTGGTGTGAAAATGGGAAACCACGGAAAACCATCTTCAGGGCTGCCGACAGTGTGCTTCGAACCCGCTATCTCTCGGATGCAAGCTCACAGCAGGATCTCATTTCAATCAAAATGTATACCTTGCAGCTCTCTCTCTCTCTCTCTCTCTCTCTCTGTGTGTGTGTGTGTGTGTGTGTGTGTGTGTGTGTGTGTGTGTGTGTGTGTGTGTGTGTGTGCATGTATGTGTGTTCACGCAATGGTTCACGTCGTAATGTAAATACTTTTCTTTGTTTTATATTATTAAGTTTTGAAAATTCCTTATTCAGCCACTTTTATGTTCGGTATACGGTTCGCAATAAATAATGAGATAAGGCAGACTACGAACATATTGCTCATGTATTAACTTCAATATAATGAAAAACCTGCCTTCATTAAAAGAAGATTGGTTTCAATCTCTGCGTGTGCAGAGGTCGGTGAAATGAGATCATCTAAGGTAACAGAAATAATTGAATATAATGATGAAAAATATCATATTTAACTCTGCCAATTAATTTCCTAACTTTAAGGAAAGAATATATTTTGCAGATATTGTCTAAGATTACTCTGCCACGCAATGGCTGTTTCAAAATTTTACGGTGGCGTAAAGTTACTTCGGATAAGAATGGCTCTATAAATTAGCAAAGGCTTAACATTTAACTTCAGCTCACCGGAGAAATAGTAAAATACCACAGCTAGCGTTATTTTGCGACTGGCATGTCGTTAATGTATAGTTATCATCATTATATCTCTTCCAGTTCTCATACGGCCAGACTAGAATATTTTACGATAACAATGCTTAGTTGAAAATATTAAACAATCTTATAGAATTCATAAGCTCCCTTCACCAGTTACAGAAATTAACTACCTGGTTGACTACTATGAAGTTAACTTAAATCATGTTATCATTGGCTTTCCAATTTTTTCAGCTTATAATTGCAATTATAACGTATTTTATTCCATTTAATCTTTCCTTTTGTTTTTCTCAAATATTTCCTTCTTAGATTTAAATAAGAAATGAATTCAAATTAGTTATAACATTATTCTAACACGAAGTTTGAAACAATTAGTTGAATATCTAATAATCCCCTTACTATTAAAATGAATCTTCGGTGGCTACATCATCTCTACAGTTCCAATATATTTCTTCTGCAATATGTTGCGCTTCTCTAAGTATAAAGCCACAATAATTTTTATTCACTCGGTGATTCAACTTCAGAAAGGCTGAAGGACCGAAGTTCTCCGGTATTTTGGATGAGAAGATTAAGACTGTTTCTCACATAAACTAGTAAATGTATGTTTTAATTTACCCGCTGTTATTTACCAGGTACATTTGATAATTCAATGTTCTAGATAGCGAATGCATGCAGTTCAGATTTATCTCACTTGAAGGATTTCTTTCCCACCGTCTCTGTATATTTATTAGTTGTGCTGCTACAATATGACATGAGGTCAAAAATAAATAATAACTTGGTTAGGATTAAGATAAAACAAAAAAAAATAACAGAGATCATACTAGGTATATGGTCTCCAATCTAGACATTTTGAAATGGTGTTCAGCAAAAAACACTTCAAATCAACATTCTGAGGAAGAAAACAATTTTGACAGATAGCACAAAATAAATGAGTAAGAAATAATTGATATTACTGTATACTCACCTGCAAATTATCCAATGGAAAAGAGAAATCAGCGAGCATCTATGTTCTCTACAGCTGCCTTGGTCTTTATGATTAGAGTTTTTCCTTATTTTACTCATTGTGTTTTAAAAATAAGTTAGTGAAACGTGGGATAAACAACAATCATCTTCAAGACCTTGATTTTACAATATATTTTTCAAATTACATTTTGCGAAGAACGCGTGTATTCCGTGCACTACCAACAAACCAAACCCCATGGCGCAACAGTCTCGAAGGGCCAGGCCTACCAAGCGACAGCTGCTCAGGCCGAAGGCCTGCAGATTTTCAGGTGTCGTGTAGTCAGAACGACGAAACCTCTCGGCCATTATTTTTGGCTTCCTAGACCGGAGAAGTAATCTCACCGACAAATAGCTTCTCAGTTGTAATCATATACCCTAAGTGGACCTCGAACCTGCCCTCAGATCGAGGTAAAATTCCCTAACCTTGCCAGGAAAAAATTACGGGTCTTCTGGGTAAGAGGGAGTCACGCTACCCCTACTCCGTTATTACGTGTACTACATATTCATATATCTCTAAAAATTTAAAATCTAGGTTTACAGTCACCACATGGTTAAGAAAATAACAAATAAATCTTCCTTTTTGTCAACGAGGATGCGAGCGTGGCTGGCCAGGAGTAGTGGTAGCTGGGAGGAATTTTAACATATCACCACGGCAGCCGTACTTCGAAACCCGGCCATGGCATATAGGTTTTTAGAAGTGGACTGTCACATACCTATGGGTCAAATTCCGTGTAAAAGCGTTCCCGTGAGGCTGATAATCCTAATATTAAGAGTCACGTAAAAACTGCAGACTCTCTTTGTGATTAATATTGAATTTTCACAACCGCATTTAATTCGACATAGCCTTAGAACGTATTACATCGTATTCAGTACGTATAGTACATACCGAAGGTTGTGGGTTAGATTCTCACTGGTTTCCGCTTGGCCATTTATGTACTGTACTTAATATATATTCTCACTAAATTACACAGCACAACACCAACAAAAAATGAAATACGTAATAAAGAGTATATCACTTTGCACAGAGTAAGCGTCGAGAAGGGCACCCGACCGTAAAACTGGGCTGCACAAAATAAAGTGCCGAAAATATATTTCTAGTGTTTTTGTAATGCTTACTGTGGGTAGTAAAATATTTTGGTTTGATTTTTGTACACGGAAATTGGTGTTATTTTTAACACAGTGTATTGCTCCTTGTATTTGTGATCATTAGGGCTCGAAAGTTGAATAATTCTTTTTTCTAGAGTACACAAAGACGAGGCCCAGCATTACATATGTTTATTCTTGGTCATTGTAGGACAGAAAATTGTGGGTTTTATTTATCCTTCCCTTGACTTTTCCGTCGATTTTGGATTATTGGTCGTTTTTAGCTTTATGTTCTGTCTTAACGGCTTGTTTGCAAATTGACCTTCTTTCGAATACATTTTTATTGCCTATTCTCGATTCAAGTCATCCTTAGTTCATCCATCACGTCTTAAACCTCTTTTGTCTATAAATAAAGTTGAATCACATCTGAAAAGACCTCCGCTACGAACCATGTGACCTTGCCGCGGTGGGGACGCTTGCGCGTCCCAATGAAGCAGATAGCCGAGCCGTAGGTGCGACCATATCGGATGGGTCTGTTGAGAGACCAGACTAACGAATGGTTCATCGAAAGTGGGGTAGCAGTCTTTCGGAAATTGCAAGTGCGGCAGTCTAGATGATTGACTGATATGGCTTTATACTCAACATGGCTTAGCTGTGTTGATACTGCTACAGGCTGAAAGCAACGGGAAACCACGGCCGTAACTAACTCCCGAGGACATACAGCTCTCTGTATGGGTAAAATATTCCGGAGGTAAACTAGACCCCCATTCGGATCTCCGGGTGGGAACTACACGATCTCCGGGTGGTGATTACACGAGAGGGGGCGATCATCAGGAAGATGGATACTGACATTGTGCGAGTCGAAGCGTGGAATGTTAGAATTTTGAATCGTCGTGGTAGGTTAGATAATCTGAAAAGTTAAATGTAGATTGTATAAGTGAAGTACGTTGGCAGGAAGAACAGAATTTTTGGTCAGACGATTACAGAATATCAACGCAAAATCAAACAGGCGAAAAGCAGGAGTTGGTTTCATAACGAATAAGAAAATACGGCAGCGAGTAAGCTACTACGGCCAGCATAGTGAAAGATTTATTGTCTTCAAGATACTAGCCACCAAACCAATGCCCACCATAATAGTGCAGGTCTATATGGCTACTAGTTCAGCGGATGATGAGGAAATCGAAAGAATATATGAAGAGATAGAAGATCTAATACAGTATGTTAAAAGTGACGAGAATACAATTGTGATGGGAGACTGGAATGCAGTGGTAGGCCAAGGAAGAGAAGGCAGTACAGTAGGAGAATTTGGATTGGGATAAAGGAACGAAAGAGGAAGTCGGCTGGTTGAATTCTGCACTGATCATAATTTAGTCCTTGCCAATACTTGGTTCAAACGCTACAAGAGACGGCTGTATACGTGGACGAGACCTGGAGACACTGGAAGGTATCAAATAGACTTCATCATGACTAGGCAGAGATTCAGAAACCAGGTGTTGGATTGCAAGACTCTCCTAGGAGCAGACGTGGACTCTGACCACAACTTGTTGGTCATGAAATGCCGTCAGAAGTCGAAGAAATTGAAGAGGGAATGGAATGAAAGGAGATGGGACTATATAAGTTGAAAGAAAAGAGTGTGAGAGATCTTTTCAAGAAACATGTTGCACAAAGACTTAATGAGAAGGCGGAAGGAAACACAATGGAGGAAGAGTGGATATTAATGAAAAATGAAGTCAATATTGCTGCTGAAGAAATGTTAGGAAGGAAGAACAGGTCAACTAGGAATCAGTGGATAACTCAGGAGATACTAGACCTGATTGATGAAAGACGAAAATACAAGAATGCTAGAAATGAAGAGGACAGAAAAGAATACAGACGATTAAAGAATGAAGTGGATAGAAAGTGAAAGGTAGCTAAGGAATAATGACTGCAGGAGAAGTGCAAAATTGTCGAAGGTTGTTTGGTCCTAGGAAAGGTGGACGCTGCATACAGGAAAATCAAGGAAACAATTGGTGGAAGGAAATCTAGGTGTATGAATACTAAAAGCTCAGATGGAAATCCACTTCTAGGAAAATAAGACAAGGCAGAAATATGGCAGGAACATGTCCAGCAGTTGTATAAAGGTACATATTTAGATGATTTGGTTCTGGAACAAGAAGAGGGTGTTGATGCTGATGAAATGGGAGACCCAATTTTGAGGTCACGGTTTGACAGAGCTGTGAGAGACCTAAATAGGAACAAGGCACCTCGAATTGATGATACTCCCTCTGAACTATAAACTACCTTAGGAGAAACCAGCATGGCAATGTTATTCTATTTAGTATGTAAGATATATGAGACTGGAGAAGTGCTATCCGATTTTTGGCAGGATTTTGTTATGCCTATTCCCAAGAAAGCCGGTTCCGACAAGTGTGAAACCTACCGCATCATTAGTTTAGTATCTCATACCTGCTAAATTCTAACACGTATTATTTACGGAAGAATAGAAAGACAAATTGAAGCTTAGTTGGGAGACGATCAATTTGGCTTCAGAAGAAATGTAGGAACACGTGATGCAATCCTGACTGTACGTCTGATCTTAGAGAATCGAATTAAGAAGGACAAGCCGACGTACATGGCGTTCGTGGATCTAGAAAAGTCATTCGATAATGTTGATTGGACCAAGCTATTTAAGATTCTGAAGGTGATTGGGATCAGATACCGATAACGAAGAATTATCTACAATCTGTGTAAAAATCAGTCTGCAGTGATAAGAATCGAGGGCTTTGAAAAAGAAGCAGCAGTCCAGAAATGATTGAGACAAGGATGCAGTTTGTCCCCTCCTTTTTAATGTTTACATAGAACAGGCAGTAAAGAAGAATTTGGAAAGGGAATCACTGTCCAAGGAGAGGAAACCAACATCATGAGATTTTCCGATGATATTGTTATTTTGTCTGAGACTGCAGAAGATCTCGAGAAGTTGCTGAATGGTATCGACGAAGTCTTGGGTAAGAAGTACAAGATGAAAATAAATAAGTCCAAAACAAAAGTAATGGAGTGCAGTCCAACGAATCTGCTGGAAATATTAGATTAGCAAATGAAGTCTTAAAGGAAGTAGATAAATATTATTACCTGGTTAGTAAAATAACTAACGATGGCAGAAATAAGGAGGACATAAAATGCAGACTAGCACAAGCAAGGAAGAGCTTTCTTAAGAAAAGAAATGTGCTCACTTCAAACATTGATATAGGAATTAGAAGGATGTTTCTGAAGACATTCATCTGGAGCGTGGCATTGTATGGAAGTGAAACATGGACGATAACTAGCTCAGAAAGAAAGAGAATAGAAGCTTTTGAAATGTGGTGTTACGGAAGAATGCAAAAGGTGAGATGGATATATCGAATCATGAATGAAGAGATACTGAATCGAATTGGTGAGAAGAGATCGATTTGGCTAAATTTGACGAGAAGAAAAGATAGAATGGATAGGACTCATCTTAAGACACCCAGGACTTGTTTAGTTGGTTTTCGAGGGAAGTGTAGGCGGTAAGAACGGTAGGGGTAGACCAAGGTATGAACATGACAAGCAGATTAGAGCAGATGTAGGATGCAGTAGTTAGGTAAAAATCAAAAGGTTAGCACAGGATTGGGTGGCATGGAATGCTGCATCAAACCAGTCTATGGACTAATGACTCAAACAACAACATCCGAATAGAAAGAAATTGATGTGAAAATGCATTGAAATGAAACGAAAAATTAAATTATTGCTTGAAACAACCAGGGGTATAAAATTATGTGCAAGATAAGTGAACTACTGAAAGGAGAAAATTTTGATGCGAGTGTTTTTGAAGTTGAGTGTTTTGCTTCAAGTATGAACCCTTCACATCTGTTGATGTGGAGGGAAGTTTCTCGATGTTTCGCAATGTTCTGTCTGACAACTGACGATCCTTTACACCTAAGAATTTGGAGATGACTATTGTGATACACTCCAAGGCCAACTGTAGTAAGGTTACCGAATTCAAATTTCTGTAACCCTAGCGTGGTTTAGCCAAGTGTGATTTCAGTTATACTAATTTCATTATTTTTTTTCGCTCCAGGATGTCAATTTCGGGTTCGCTGAATCCATTCTAAAATATTTCATTCTAATTTCTGCAAGTATGTTTTTCTACAAACACGTAATTTCTTTTTCAAATTATGCTAATATAAATATGTATAATGTCTGAAAGAAGTAGTATTTCACTTATATATGTTAGCATTTTTACGCATTATATCCCTTCATTAAATATGTAATTAAAATTAAAAATATGAATTAATGTTCACAAGAATTTTTACGTCCTTCTTTTATATTTTTAGGAACTTTTATGGGTGCTTTTAGGCCACTTTTAGGTCTTCAACTTCCGAGGTCTAGAGATCATAGACATACAAATAACAACATATAAGTGTTCAAGAAAAAAATAAATGTGTGTGAATATTTGAACCGTTTGCCGAGGGGAGTATTAACATTTCATGGCTATGGAGACAAAGCTCTGCATTCGAGAGACGCATGGCCTCGAACCTCACCTTCGGATGTCCCGTGAGTGGTTGTCTCTCGTTTAAAACTTCCACTTCCAGGCAAATGCCTGATTAGTTCCTATTCATTGGCCTAAGACAATACATTCCGCCTCCTTAGTCAAATTTATTCATCATCATCTCATCTTCGTTAGGTTCTCAAATGGGTTTGGCGTCAGGAAGGGCAACCGACCATAAAACATGTCAATCCGCAATCTTTTAATAAGGAACGGGACTAGGTCTTCAGAAGAGGAAATACGTCTGTTCACGAGGAAGACTTATTTCACAATGACTCGTTGCACTTGAAAATACTAGCACACAGTGAGCCATCTAGTGGACGAATGAGACTACCGCGTACCAAGTATGTTATTTGTTTTACGTCGCACTAATTACTTTTTACGGCTTTCAAAGACGGCGAGGTATCGCAAACTTTTACCACTGGAGCTCTTTCAAGTGCCGGTGAATTTACCATGAAATACCACCGGAGTGAGGAGGGATCGAAGCGGACAACTTGAGCTCATAAGGCTAGCGCTCTAAATCCTGAGCTACTCAGCCCAGCAAATGTACTAGTAACCAGCAGTTCGTTTCCATGACGATCGAAAATAAGCTCGGACGGAAAAGTGTTTTGTCAATAATGCTGGTCTTTCAAGGACGCTGACCTCTACGACAGGGGTGTGGCAGCATGGCAAATGACGTCGGTGACATACTTTGTCCTGGGTCAGTGTGGTGGATACACAGACGACTCTACAGTATAAACAGAGCATTATAACCTTCGAATATAAATGACAGTTCTTATGTTCGATTCCTGCTGTAGTTTAAAAAATTAGTAATATGTTCGTTTACATTTAAATAGATATCCCATAAAACGATTACGAACAAATTCTGATGATAAGCATCCTTATCGGATAAATTATTTCTCCCTCAAACTAATTATGAATGCGTATAAATAATATTTATTTATTTATTTATTTATTTATTTATTTATTTCCATTTCGAGAGCTGCTGACGACGGGATTCGAACCCACCATCTTCGGGATCCAAATTTACAGCTAAGCGCCCCTAACCGCGTGTCTAACTCGCTCGGTGCCATTCGAACTTCAGAGACATTATTAATACCCTCTTCCCACGTGCAGGATCGTGAACGTAAAAGGAAATACCGTCCAGCTTCTCAGGGTTATCGATTAAGTAATGTGTTTTTTTTACGTGGGATCCGAAGAAAACGTAAGTTTGTGGAGTAATATTACTTGCCGGTAGACGCAATGGATGTCCCCATCCGACACATTAATGTTGATTACCTCTCAATTCATTATCTTAACTCTAACGTATCTTATTACTATAATATCAAGTCATAAATAAGACTCAAGTTAATCTTAACCACTAGTATTTATTAACATAGGGAGAAAATCTTGGAAGAAAAGTGAAATTGTTATTTGAAGGTTCAAAATAATTGACTTGGTAACGTCTGTAAAGTTCATTTTTCTGATCATTGTTCATATTCTTCCTTCATCATCTTAATAATCAACATTGAAATGTGCTACCGTTTGTCATTCTTACAACATTTGTACCTAAAATTGAAATTTACAATCTGAGGCTGTGAATATAAGCTTCATTCCCTAAGTTATTTCACTCATATCATGGCTAACATCATTTATTTGAAGTGAAATTAATATTCTTACTTATTATGTCGTTAATTTACTGTTCATTAATTAATATGACTTGGATTTTCTCGGGGATTTTATTGGTTCTTGGCTTAAGCAACAAGAAAAAGAATAAGTTTCTCTTAATATGTGGCACAAGTTTGCCTTAAAATCAACTAAACTATCCTATCACTTTAAAGTATGTCTTAATTAATCCTAATATGTACATCACAGTAATCATCTTACCTAACAAGGTATGCTAAGTTTTACACGACTCAATCAACTAATATTTATACAATCTCGCGTAACATGATTTAATACATAAAAGGACATCCCATCCTGGAATATATGGTGCAGTCTGACCTCGTCTACTTTCCTATCTGCAGAGTAGCAGTTGACTGTCATCTCTATTTACCTATGCCAATAACAATCTCAAGTAATGTAACTCTCAGAATAATTCTATATTACAATGTTCAAGTGCATGCATACTTCTTCTTATACTTCTCTTGATAATGTGACCATAGTATAGCTTTTTATGTAGGTTATATCCCGTCGCAATCAACATAACATCTACAGTATATTAAAACAGTATGAAATATTGCTCTAAATCGAATACATATGACCTCTACTTGCGTCAATCAATTCAATATCAATTCACTGTTTTCTTTTATTTCATCGCAGTATGCCTATGTATTCATTTAATCTTCCATTTCTTACGTATTACAATATTATGATCTCCTCAAGATCCGTTTCCCATCATATCTCTTTTTATATTCCCTATTTCCTTCATATTTAACTTTTCTTGACGCATGTATGACTTTCTTCCTATGCATTCTCTTCATTGCGGTCATTGTCTTCTCAGCTTGTATGAATATCCCTTCTGTCTGATAACTTTTCATTACTTGTGACTTTGCATCTTATCGTATTCATGTTCTCCCTTCTTGATTGATAACCTATCTCAACTACCTTCATTTTTAGCTTAGTGCTTCGAAATTCTAGCATCATAACAGCTCCTGTTTACTCTAAAATCTTATTGTGGTTGTAAAATACTGCCTGCTCCCTTTATTTCCACTTATTGACAAATCACTCGCGAGAATCAAACATATTAAAGCGTGTATGAAATATTTAACTGACACAATTGACATTTCTCTGATAAGAAATGAACTACTCTAATAAGATCTACTAATCTACATGTTTTATCAAAGAAACATCTCTTTTTTCTGTGCTTTTGGGACGATTTATCTCTCTTTCATCCAGTGTCCATAGTAGCGATCATCATCTCCATGGCTGGTGCTGGAGTTGTCGGCTGCGGTCTTGGCTCATCTCGATCTAGCTTATGTCATTCCGGACAGTCCTCCACTCATTGAGCAAATACAAAAGTGAATAAAGACATGTGTGAAATCAGCTGATGCATAATGTTATATTCTAGGCCTTCTATTGTAATAATGATTGTTCCTTTAAGGTTTCTGTAATTAGCTACAAATTTCTATTTCATATTCCCAACATGTCTGGTTTAAAAACATGATACTGTATAGGCTTACTGTATAGATTACTTAAACGAAGCCATCGAACGGGAGTAATCATATATACCAAAACGAAACGAAATAAACGCACTCTGCAGTTCGTGACATAAAAAGCGAATTCTATAATATGCAGATAGGTGAAGAATCATCTGATTTGTATACATTTTATTCCCTTTTGGAAGATACACATTTTTAATAATGCTCTTTGGTGTCAATTTAGCGCCAGAAATTTAAACAAAATTTGTAACTTTATTTGATGATATTTAAGGTTCTACTGTCTAATTTGATGACATTATTGTGGCAGACATGACACAATTTTTGAGGCAGTGATTGACAGGCCATCCGAGTGTTGTGTGAAATTCAACAGAGAGGAAATCCATTATCAATAAGAATCTAAAATTTTTGTCCTGGTATTCTCTGAATATAGGATAACACCAAACAGAAGCCAAGCAAAGTATGCCAGAGGCTACTGTACCATTACAATGTTCCACAAATGAAATTACGATGGAGTTAGAGTAAACACGATTATCCCCAGTGAAGTTAAACAGAACGAATAATTTCACAAATACAATAGATATTTAGAATAACGCAATGTCAAAATTTACATAATTACGAGGGCGGTAAGAAAGAAAAAAACCGGCGAATTAGATTGTTACGAAAGTCATCATAATAAAATAAAATCGCTATCTTCGAGAAAAGGCGTATCGCAATTCTGTTGTAAGCACATTAATAGAAGAAACGTCAAAAAAAGAAGAGATTTGAACGAAATAACATTATCTACAAGAAGACGTTAAATGAACGCATAAAAATATCAGCAAATATTGATAAGACGCGTAAAGGTCAAGAAAAGCAGTCAACATTGCATTATAACAAGAGAACTGATTACGCAAATCACATACAGCACACATATCGAATTTAAATCAGACATGTTGTCATTAATGCTTTCACGGCCCGTACTTAAAATGATACTGTATGGGCTTTTGGGGCTTATACCGTGTCAAGGAAATAAGGTGAAATTATTAACGTTTCTCAGGGAACTGTGCTCTTCGTCCTCAGAAGAAATCTCGTCTGTCCACGAAAAAGGCTTCTTAAACAACGACACTTTAAATTGGACGTTATAATAGAAGTGGTAAATGGTACATTCAATCGCCACCAAATGCTGTGCTAATTTTCCCATTTTTCTTTTCTGCCATGATCAAATTAATCACTGGATAAGTCGTTCAGCTTGTTAGTAATATCTTTTAGCCAGCTCTTGTGCTTGTTTTAGTTGATCCCTGTGTAAGGAACTCTTCTGTACGAGAATTTCTAATAACCGGCTTTGCATCTTTCTTAAGAGTCATGTGGTGTTTGAGATGAAATGTATCGACACCTCCAAATTATCTGAAACGAAGTCACTATTTGAAGTCTGATATAGCAAATCTACAGTCGTAACAATTTTGAGTAATTTTGAGTCTTCCAGCCCTATAAATGGATTAGTTGAGAACTTCACTACAAAAAAAATCATTATCAGTATTTTGCTCTGGGTAAGAAACCTTTATTTTAATAACATCTAGAGGTATGGATTTTTGTTCACCAAACGTTTGAAGTATAAAAATACCTGACAACAGTTCTGCATTATTCGCCTGCAGAACATTTATCCTAATTAATAAACTGGCTTGCGCCCCTGTGCCTGTTTCTATTCTGAGAGAATTATTGTTAGCCAGATCTTCACACTAGGCATCACTAGACTTACTCCCATAAGTTAGCAGCCCTAACGAGGCTGAATCATTTTCTTCACAATTTTCAGTGTTTTTATTGGAATTATCAATCTTTAAAGACCTTGATAAATTACTTCTTCGGCATATAGTTTAAAATGGTACATTTTCCAAAGAGAAAAACTTTCTTCAAATGATGGACAACTTTTTAAAAGATTTGCATAACCACAGGTAACGCATGTGCCAGAAGAATGTGCAAGTTTACTTTTTGATTCCTCTGTGTTACCTAGATGACCTTCTGATTTCTCCCTGAAGTCTTATCTACGTTCTTCCTGAGCTGGAAAATATTCTGATTAATCTTCCCTACTCTCATTCATTATAGAAAGCTTGTAGGCCTATGATAAAGACTCAACTATGAAACGAATCTCGTCTGGCCTTTCTGGTGCTAAATCCCTTTCACTGATCATTTATTTTTCTGACTGTATTATCTTAAACACCGGATACAATAATATCTCTGACCATATATTTCTACATATTCATAGACTTTTAATCAGTGTAAAATCAAGGAATGTTTCAACTTCGTTTTATTTAATTTACCAAAAATGGTATTTTTCAAATATGGTATTAACACGAGCTGTATATTAGCCTTTGTATCAAAATATTCCATTTCCTTGGACAGTGAATCTTTCTTTTTCCTCTTTTATTGATATTATACTTTGAGTGATTCACTGCCTTCATAATTTAGAAACAGTGCTATTTTAGAGTTTACGTCTGTTTTATTCTTTACTGAAGCAAGTAGGTATATCATAAATTGTGTCTTGTATCTTTTCCATATTCACTCTATTGGTTCTTTCAAACATTCCGGTCCTTTGATCGACTGAGACATATAATAATTGTAGTTTCTTTAATAAATGTTATATGTAATCTAAAAGATACTGTAGAATCTCAATTTACTACCTATAAACCAAATAGTAACACAATTACTACAATTAAAATTTCTAAATTACATAGAATAATCTATATACAGTATCATGTCATGGCTGACTGAATGATTCATCATCGCCGAAAAAACTACTGAACATAAAAAAAATGAAATTTTGAGAATACATTTATATTAGAGTACAGGTGGTCACGAAGGGGAGGATTTTTTGATATTCCGTCGTTAACGGGGTGAACGCGGGGGTGAATTCTTTGAATAAGTATATCTATATCTCAAAAACTAAAAGTTTACAGGCGTAAAATTGGTATTTTTAATCTACTTTAAAAATAAAGAAGCTCCTATATTTTGCTTTCGGAAAATCCTGTCAACGGTGGTGAAAAACGTGAAAAATCGGTTGAATACCTTTTATGAGGATACTTATATCTCAAAAGCTGAAGATGTTACAGACGTGAAAATTGGTATCTCCTTTATAAGTAAAGAAACACGCAGTTTGGAGGGGAAAACCAACTTGTGGTGGGAAGGGAGAAAGGAGTAGAATTTTTATGAGGATACATACATCTCAAGAATTGAAGATGTTACAGTTGTGGTAATTGGTAGTTAGAAGCTCCTTTATAAATAAAGAAATACGTAAAATAAAGAAACACGTATATTTTTATTTCCGGAAAATCTACTTAAGTGGGAGGGTGAAAGGAAGTGAAGAAATTAATTGTTTTATGGGTATACTTCTATCTCAAAACTGAAGGTTACAGACGTGAAAATTAGTATTTGGAATTCCATTTAAAAATAAAGAAGCACGCATTTGTTTGTGGGAAATGAACTTAAGAGGGGGTGGTTGAAAAGGAGTTAATTTATTTTTATGATAATACTTATCTCTCAAAAACTGAAGGTTTTACAGCCCTAAAAATTGGAATTTTGCATCTCCTTTAAGAATAAAGAGACACGTTTCTTTAGTTTTAGGAAAATCCACTAAATGGACTGAAAATAGTAGAGAAAGCGGTTGTATTTTGAAAATGAGTACCGAAATATCTACAGGATAGGTCAAACACTTAACATGCTACAGACATGACACTTGGAATACGGAAAGTCTTTAAAAATACAGTAACATGCATTTTTTAGCGAAAAAAGCACTTAACGGCAGTGAAAATAAGTGAAAAAGAATTGAATGTTTATGTGATGAAGTGAGGAAAGGACTACTAAAATTGTTGAATTATTTTTATGGGGACACTCATATCTCAAAAAGTCAAGATATTACAGACGTGGAAATAGGTATTTGGAATGTCCCTTAAGAATAAACATATTTCCTTTTCGACTTGAGATAAGACTGTTTTTCACATGTACAGTTCTATGTCGCATGGTCATCTTAACCCCAAAAGGCAATAAAAGAATCTTTACGAAGAGTTTCTGGAGTAAATCAAAACTCAATTTTTCGGTGAGTTTTAGATAATATCTTAGTAACGATTATTTTATCAAATTACGAAATCCACGCGTGCGAATCCGCGGGTAACTGCCAGTATGTATAAAAATGTACATGTTTAATGACTGAAATTATGTTGATTATACAGCAATAATGTACATTTACAAGAAAATATTTTACATTTCGCATTCTCATAACAATAAATTATTAATAAACAAATTGCTTCCATAATCACTAATGAAATGTTTTTCACTTTTAATCGGAGGTTAGTGATAGAATATACGTTGTAAAAATTAACAAAGAAACAAATACTAAACTAAATTTTACCTTGCATTGTGTTTTTACTAATTTTGTTTCTATTGCTTATATGTATCTATTTATTTATTTATTTTTTACTTTGAATATTCAGTCCTATATTGAAGGAAATACACTTGATCATCACAGCATTCGACCTTGTCCAACCTTTCTCTGTGTTGTGCGATTTATCTCAAACCAACCATGGTAGAACAATCTGGCCATGGTCCGGTTTCCTGTGCCTACAATAAAGTGTTGTGATTCGAGAAAACAACCTCTATTTAATGTTCTATATTTATTAACACAGTACTGCGTTAAAATTAAAAAGATTCACGACCAAGCTAAGCTTCTGATTTTGGCTTGAGTACACTACACTGACAAAACATACATGACTCCTTAATAACTTCTCTTTTATAATGACTTTTGGGATTAATCTACCTGTTTTGAGTTATTTCCTCCAGTGTAGATTATTTGATCCCAGGCTGACAGTCTTTTCATTGCCAGTATTTTTCTTTAAATAATTCCTGAAGCTGGCCTTCGGACATCTTTATCTTGGAAGGTTATAAAACTTGTTCACGCCTCGCACTCGACCAGATATCACGTTCTGAGAGGATAAATGGGAAGTTCAGGAGCACCTGAAAGTTAGATAAACTCTACGCTGTATTTTACAGATACAACGGGAAAACTTTTAAGCGACTGGCAGAGTTGCTCCAATAATATTTCGGGAGAGGTCTGTCTAAAGGCACGTGTGCCGACTTTTAATTGGGTCAAACCTTTACATGACCTACAAATTTGTTACTCCAAACGTTTTACTTTTTGATCTATCATCAGTGTTTTCTCAGATTGTTCAATCAAGAATTGTCTCTGTGTTGAGTTAGGGGTGTTGTGCAACTCAAAATGGCATTCTTCTCTAAGCGGAAAAAATAAATAGCATGTGTTTTCTGTAATATTTCTGAATCTTGTTTGCAGTTTTCTTTAACGTTCATTTATTATTTCTGCATCCTTTATAATCGCATACATTATTGATAACTGAGCTAAATATGGTATTATAAACAGTGTAGAAGTAATTTAACAGAATTGTTTGACCTATTTTTTTTCAAAATCACATACATCTTGATTTTTATTTTCAAAGTCAAATATAAATTGTTCTGTAATTTCAGAAAGATGAATCACGGACAAAAGATAAGTGTTGACAAATTTTAAACAGGCATGAGATATACAATATTTTGAATTATTTTTGTTCGTACAAGCCTGAGTTTGACTGGTTTACAAAGGGAAAGATCTGAATGCCAGGCTTGATAAATATTAGGCGTTACCGTACCTTTCAGCTAAGAAACAAAGTGTCTTCGTATCACTGTATCACTGCAGACCTCCTTACTCCTCCAGGCACTCTTCCAGTCACTCCGACAAACTCACTCTTCTCCACACTTCCCCACTCACGGTTCGACACTCTCTTACACCTACACACTCACTCCCGTACTTGCACTCACTATCCCACAAAATCCCACTCTATCCCACTCTATCCCACTCTTTCCCAAACTCGCTCACCCGCTCATCCGCAACTGGCAGCCCCCGTGTTTGGCTCAGGACTCTTTCAATTTTACCTCAGGCAAATTCTGGGTCTTTACCTTGATTAAGTTCACTGCCACTTCCTTCCCACTCCTAGCCCTTTCCTTTCCCAAAGTCGCCATAAAACCTATCTGTGTCGGTGCGACGCAGTGCAACTTTAAATTGAAGTTTAAGTTGATCTCGTCATATACATTGTTTCATTAAAGCGAATCCCCCTTTATGCCAATTATAAATGGATATATCTCAACTAAATGTCATATAATAACTATCCGACAATAAAAAATAAGGAAAATGCCAATCAAGCAATCAATCAGCTAAGTTACCATCGGTGCCTAATCCGAAAGAAAATTAATAGTTCACGCTCTATCCGTTTAAGTCTGTACATGAACACCTCACGTTATATGCAAACCAAACAAACGAGTTCGCACGAGAAAATCAACGTTGACAAGGTTATTAACTGCTGTAATTAAATTTGTAACAGTCATAAGCCGTTAAAATTCAGTTAAAACGTGACGTCACTTTTAATTTCATCTGTCTCTCCTGAGCAACGGGAAGTTGTTTGCTGCGAACAATATATAATCTTGTTTAACGCGACTACAGAACCTTCAGCATGAAAAATAAAACTACGTTGGCACGACTTTTAAAAGTTCATTTAAACCTCCAGAACCAGCCTCGTGATAGCGTGCCCTGGGTTCGATTATCGACAATTTCAAGAATTCTATAATAATGTTATTGGTTTTAAATCCCTTTAACTACTTTTATGGATTTTGGAGACGTTGAGAAATCAAAATTTAGTCCCCCAGGAGTTCTTTAACTTGTTGCTAAATGTACTAACATGAGGCTGGCATATCTGAGCACCTTCAGTTACCACCGGGCCGAACCATGTTTTAACCCACCAGCTTGTGTTCAGAATGGCAGCGCATTTGTCATCAAATGAAAGGCGAGTGCCACTAAGGTTGGGAAAATGACTCCCTAGGCCTCACAAACTGTAGGGGTCGGAAGAGAATAAGAGATGACCACGCGAGGTCGTATATAAAAGATTAAAGTGAGAATCCTGGCACAACTAAGTGTAAGCTATGGGAGACTCAACTACGGGGTCCCGTGGTCGCCAACCCATGTCTCAGGTTGAGAGCCCCCTGGAGTTCAACCCGTTTTGTCGCCAATTACGACTAGTAGGAGATATCGTGCATGTACTCTATCACTACAGCACTTGCGCGAATATACAAAATATTATCCACATCCGCTAATGGTCATCCGCGGATATTGTGCATATTTAACTTCAGTATATTACACCCAAGATATTGAAACGGATAGATATGTGATCATAATACAGTAGGCCTGATGGCTGACACCAGAACCCCTATAGTGACAGGTTCATGAGGGATTTCCTCTTGCGACAATTACCGACGTATTGACCTTTGTTGCTTACTTCCTATAATTCAGGGCAGGAGTCAGTTAGACTCAGGTTAGATTTACGGCTTTGTGGCCTCAAAGCTCTTTATATATCACCAATCTCCCATACGTCCGTCAAGGGTCACTTAAGCACAAGCAAAGTTAGAGAATACCTGAGTGAAAATCTATAAAATTCATTGTTTAGAAATTATCAGGATAATTATCTGCACTGAGATACATAATTGCATCCGCCAAGACACTAGCTTCGTGGATTTCCGCATACGTGAGACGAATTGGGGGGGTGTCTGGTATGAGAGGCAGTGGATCCGGTCAAGGAGGTCAAGCAGTATGGCTGAGGATATCATTTTGACCACGTGACACTCTACTATCTATAGGTCATAGGCATCAATCGTCTTGACAGACCAGAGCCCTAATCGACAGTTACACCAGGGGCATTTTTAGTGGATGCGGAGGGTGAAGTCTAGTAATGCCTTCTTTATAGTGACCTCACCAGTAGTTTTTACAATTTGTTTTACGTTGCACCAACACGTCGTATGGAGACGATGGGATAACGAATGGGGAACGAAGCAACCGCGGGATTACGAGTAATTAAGGTACAGACCCAGCATTCGTCTGATGTAAATTTTTTTTGCTACGGGCTTTACGTCGCACCGACACAGATAGGTCTTATGGCGACGATGGGATAGGAAAGGTCTAGGAGTTGGAAGGAAGCGGCCGTGGCCTTAATTAAGGTACAGCCCCAGCATTTGCCTGGTGTGAAAATGGGAAACCACGGAAAACCATCTTCAGGGCTGCCGATAGTGGGATTCGAACCTACTATCTCCCGGATGCAAGCTCACAGCCGCGCGCCTCTACACGCACGGCCAACTCGCCCGGTCGTCTGATGTAAAATTGGGAAACCCAAGCAATAAAGTGACCTACATACCGAATTAAAGAAAACTCGTGTCTTCATCACGATGTGGTGCAACTCTTTTAGGGCACAACCCTAAAGGAGGTGCTGCATGTACCCTCGTGCCCATTTTAAATTTATGGCAGTACCGGGAATGGAACACGGGCCCCCCGAGGGCGGCAGAAAATAACACTAACCGTTACGCTACGGAGGTGGACGATTTACTGTAGTTGCATATTTCTGTTAACATAACGAGTTATGGATCTATTAACATGTAGATCAGCAGTTGAAAATTTTCTTGGAATTTTCAGTCGGTCAACACGTTGTAAATCTCAAAGCTATAATATGTTACTAACTGTACGTCTCATTAACTACTTTTGCAGTTTCTGGAAATCCAAGCTGCTGCAATATTCTCCCGCAGGAATTCCTTGTCATCTAGAGCAGCGTGTCCGAATCAGAATCAGTTTGAATTAGGCCAGCCATTGGAGTAGAGTAAGTCAAATACGTTTTAACCGAATAGTAATAAAGTGACAATGAAACTGAGGAGTGTCTGCCCAAAAGGCGGTATTTCCACCCCAAGGAAGTTGTGGAAAAATGCAACGAAACGTATGATAAAAAGCAGATGGAACAACACACCCATGATCGGGTAGGTACTAATTTTAACGAATTACATCTTTCTGGTCTGCATTGCTCACGGCATTCGTTAGTATTCAACTACTGCAATGCATGTGAACGAAATACAAATCATAATTCTGGAGTGTAAATAACACCTTTTGAACAGATACTTCTCAACTGAAACCTGTCTGACACTTCGGGCTGCTAACACTTACTCGCGACAATTACCTCAGAAGTCTCGAGCTCAGCATCGAAGAATAGCTGCTGGATGGCGCTGTTTTGGAATACTCGGTCGGTGGGTGGGTGGCTATGAGCTACTCTGAGCGTGGTTGGCCGTCGATGAGTGATCGTTCGGCCCATGGTCTGCATGTGGGCAGCAGTGGATAGGCGATTTCTGGAAGCATAATGGTGCGGTCTAGTGGCCACAGTCGTAGTTCATCAGCTGGGTAGAGGGATGTGCTCCGTTCAATTCCGCAGCTCAGTTTGAAGGAAACACCTGACCAAACCCGAAAGTGAATCAAAGTGTCTCCAGGGACCTAAAAAATAACTGAAATGAGTACTCGCATTTCTATAACTTGCTCTTATATTGTGAACCTTATACTTCGGTTATTTATTTATTTATTTATTTATTTATTTATGTATTTATTTATTTATTTATTTATTTATTTATTTATTTATTTATAGTTCTGTTTGGGCCTGCAAGTTGCTTTACGTCGCACCGACACAGATAGGTCTCATTGCGACGATGGGGGAGGAAAGGGCTAGGAGTGGGAAGGAAGCGGCCGTGGCCTATATTAAGGTACAGCCCCAGCATTTGCCTGGTGTGAAAATGGGCAAACCACGGAAAACCATCTTTAGGGCTGCCGACAGTGGGGTTCGAACCCACTATCTCCCGAATAATGGATACTGGCCTCACTTAAGTGACTGCAGCTATCGAGCCCGGTGTCTTTGGGCCTGGTGTGGACCACGTGGTTTTTATATCTAGCATCTTTCTTCTTTGACCAGTACTCTTTTATTCTTGCACTGTGAATGCCTTTTCGCTCTTGAGTCCATTTCACACCTCCTCCCGGACGTATTGTTTTTCTGTTAGTGACTGGAGAGAGTTTGATGTTCCGGTCAACGTTTTTTACCTATTCCTGTTTTAGATTACACTGGGAGCAATGTCCAAGTCTTGAAGGTCTTTTTTGACAAGTCTTCCCTAGTTTGCATTAGTCGCTTTCTCTCTAGGGATGGTGTGAAAGATTCTGGAAGGTGAGCCTCTGATTGTCCATTCTCATGACATGACCATAGAAGTTCAATCTCTTCTTCCTCATAGTTGTTGTAATGCTCTCCAATTGTTGGTACATTTCGTTGTTGTGCCTGATTCTGTACTTGCCTTCTTCTTTAATAGAGCCCATGATTTTTCTCAGGATCTTCCTTTCGTTCAGCTCCAGTATTTATTTATTTATTTATTTATTTATTTATTTATTTATTTATTTATTTATTTATTTATTTATTTATTTATTTATTTATTGATAGTATGGCTATTAGTGGCTGAAAAGTCCAAGGATATGTTCGGCTCGCCTGGTACAAGTCTTTCTGTTTGACGCCCATGGGTGACCTTTGCGTCTGGATGTGGTGACATGAATTTTAATGATGAGGTAGTGAGAGGGTGAAACACTAAGTCGGTACGTATCATGCTTCTGTCGTCCGACTCGGTGGCTGAACGGTCAGCATACTGGCCTTCGGTTCAGAGAGTCACGGGTTCGATTCCCGGCCGGGTCTGGGATTTTAACCTTAATTGGTTAATTCCAATGGTGCGGGGGCTGGCTGTACGTGTTGTCTTCATCATCATTTCATCCTCATCACGACGCGCAGGTCGCCTGTAGGCGTCAAATAGAAAGACCTGCACCTGGCGAGCCAAACCCGTTCTGGGATATCCCGGCACTAAAAGCCATACGACATTCATTTTTATGCTTCTGTCGAATCAAACCAAAGGGGGTCTCGTCAAGGCATAACGTCTCCATCTGACGAACGGATCACAATCAGCAGCTTCATATGGCCTCACTCCAGATGAACACTGCGGAGAGTGATTAGAAATTGTATACCACATTGTCTCCTATCCTGCCAGCCAACATTCTGATTGTAATTTCCTGCACAAAAAAGGAACTCGAAGCGGATTACCATGGTTACAGACCATATAGACTTAAGAGGAGTCATGTATGAAATATTGCGGTTTTTTACAAATAAGTCGAATTTTCAGTTTTATCCTCAAAAATCCCCCAATTCTTCCTGTTTCAAATCCCGTTATCAGTGCTTTACTGTCCGACTCGCTGGCTGACCGGTCAGCGTACTGGCCTTCGTTTCAGAGGGGCCCGGGTTCGATTCCCGGCCGGGTTGGGGATTTTAACCTTAATCAATTCCAATGGCACGAGGGCTGGGTGGATGTGTTGTCTTCATCATCATTTCATCCTCATTACGACGCGCAGGTCGCCTATGAAAGTCAAATAGAAAGACCTGCACCTGGCGAGCAGAACCCGTCCTGGGATATCCCGGCACTAAAAGCCATACGACATTTCATTTTTTCAGTGCTTTACTAACGCCATTTTAAAGCTATAAATGCCGGATTGAAAGGCTAGTGGTTCGGCGTATATAGAGCAAGCCCACGCCCCTTCCTCTCACGCTGTCAGCCAAAATTAGCTTCAAAGTTCTTTCGGACTAACATTTCAATAATACCGCTCGAATATATCTTGTAGTAGGCCTAAGCTGGGCATGATAGGAGAAAGACATCCAGGGCACTTTTCAAGCAAATATGCTTCTTGAAACTTTCAGTTCCTTTTATATACCTTAAGTTTTTTCAGCTCTTTGCCATGTATAAAATGCTCCTTGCGACTGAGCTTTTATCGCATTCAGCTGAAATCTTCAGTGAATGTTTGAATATGTACAGGAATTAAAAGTAGTTCCTTATTTGAGTATTATCTTCATATTTGTATTCTTGAAATAGCATGAAAATTGATTTTTGCCTATTGAATGAATAATGAAACACTGAAAAATTTAGATCTCCAATAGTTTATACCTGACTGGAAAACTGGGAGTTGTTCTTCAATAGGGCCTATAGAGTATTTTTGACAAGTCTGCTAAATTGTAGCCCAAAAAATGAAAACTCTGCTGCAAGAAGCATTTTAATAATAATTGTCAATAACTTTGCAACCAATTAACTAATCAACTACAAGTTTTGCATTGGGTTACGTCTCATGAATATGTGCTTGATTTTTTTTCAAAATTTGGTCTTGATAAGTGCTAAACTTTAGAAGGTCAAAATTTCAATCGTGACTCCCGTTAACGCCCTAACGATTATGGCCATCAGGCGGTGTGTAACTCACGATAATCAAAGATAACGCACCCAACTAACAGTCCCGAGTTCGTTGATTCAGTTCTAAATTACAGTATGATTAATAATAATAATAATAATAATAATAATAATAATAATAATAATAATAATAATAATAATAATAATAATAATAATCTTCAGGAAATATGCATCACGGATGACATTGCGTTAGACAGATCTAAGTTCAGAAAATTAGTCGATAATCATCGTCCAAGCACTACCACCAACAAAACTTGGTCAAAAGGTCGCATGAACAGCCACAGCGAGAAGATGAAGAGATATTGGGAGAAGAAAAAAGCAACGACATCAGCTAAATAAGTTCATACGCACTCCTTAGTTGGGCATAACGAATAAATAATAATAATAATAATAATAATAATAATAATAATAATAATAATAATAATAATAATAATAATAATAACAGATTTTGCTTATAATTTTTTACAGTGAATAGTCTGCGGTGAAAGGAATTAATATAGCACATCTGTTTCACTCCACAACTGCATCGAAATTTTCTGCCACCTGTGTAAATCTGGGCGTTGTAGTAAAAGGAATACAGAGTCCTTTGAAATATCAGAACGAGAAACACAGAGAGTAAACAAGAAATTTTATCTCGCTGAAGGAATATTAGGAGCAAGCAGTGGCAGAAGTAGAGGAGAAACATTTCATTTTCTAGCGCACAGACGTGAAACTTGGCCTCATCAAATAAAAATATAACCGTTTCTTATGAAATGGGGAAACTTAAATCCAGGTGTATTTTAAAAAACACAGTCTGTTGCCAGTGCGTAAAGATACATGGATGAGCTCGCTCCTAATGATGATGCTGATATTATTGATAAATGAAAACGAAAAGTTAACGCTCGAGTTAACAGATAATTTTCTTGAAACTATACAAAAGTATAGATGTGGTATGAGCAAATAAATTGTTTTTCTATTAACAAGTTTCTTATTAGTAAAGTTCGGATTTCTAGGCACTAATTGATTAGAATGCAAACCTCGTGAAGGGGGTAACAAGTATAGTCTATCCTGCACATTGGCTCTGGTATGAGTTTTGCATAAACTTTAGGAGTATGGCCCATCACAACCACTAGAATTTATGTTACTCTGACTACTTAACGGAAGAAAGGGTTAGACGACATGTTCTAATAACCAAATTCGTTTGCATTCTAACATCGTACTACCTACAAAACCGGTGTATACTTATTCGTTGCCAAAGAAACAAAGTAATAATTGACAACACTTCTATTGTCAATGTGAATTACCATCATCAGCTGTTAACGTGTTCTATTGTACAATTATTATTTTCTGCCCAACATTCTCCTTCACCCACAACATTCAACGTATTATCTTGACTAAATAGGCTAATTCTTTATTAAAACGCTTATAAATTCTTGTACACCAACGATAACAAAATGAATGGAGTGAAATTGTTAGTATAGGATGATAAAAAATTGTGTCAAATTTCTTTTGGGAAAGTCAAATGATCATAAATATGTTGTATATATCTGCCGGTCATACCCATCCATCAAATTCGCGTCACACAGTCTGTATCGTTAATTTCAGGTAACCGCAGCCTGAAAACGTACGTCAAATATTTTAGAAAGGTACAGGCAACGTGTATTTCTGAATGATCGTCGTTGAGACATTCGGTTCAGCGGGTCTCTATTTTGATTCCAGGCCGGGTCGAGGATTTTAATCGCGTCTAATGAACTCTTCTTGATCGTACACTGAGTGTTTGTATTTGTACCAACACTCTCCTCTTCACACAGAAACACGCAATAGTGGATACATTGTTGGCGTCAAGAAGGACATTCCGCTGTAGAATAGGGCCAAATCCAAGTGTGTGACACAGTTCGGACCCTCAACCCGACATTTGTGGTCAAATGCGGTAGAAGAAACAGACAGGGTAAATTGTTATAAAATTGCCAACACACTCGTGAGAATCGTGAAGACCATAGTAGACTACAACCTAATCAAAATTGAATACGGAGCATCCTCATCCGGGAAAGTAATTCAAACAAATGGGGTACCCCAAGGAGACCCCTATGTCCGCTACTATTCATCGTAGCAACGGCAGATATCACACAAATAATGACGGACTCTCCTGAGACTACTCTAATAATGACATGACACTGGGATCGAGCTCAATGGCAGAACTACAGACGGCAATGATGAAGTTAGAAGCTTAGACTTAAGACAACAAATTTTCGAATTAACCAGGAAAAGACAGTACGGATGGTGTTCAAGAAAAGTGGCAAGGCGGCCAAGGACGACGCTATGTCAAATTAAAACATTAGAAATAGTCAAGAAATTCAAATGCGTGGGCATCACGTTCCAAACGATCATGACATCCTTCAATAACCACGTCATAGACAGAACGACAGCAGCAATCAGAGCCATTCACAATATCAGTAATATATCTATGCTATCCCTTAACACAGCGATGAATTTATTCAAGTCCGCAATAACCCCAATTGTCACAAACGGAATCGAAATAGTATGGGACAACCTGACAATCGGTGTCTTGGAGAGGATTGAAAGAGTCAAAGCAAGGTTCCTGAAGAAGGCCCTAAGAGTAGGTAAACTAGCACCCTCCAGAATTGTTTATGTACTGGAACGGGAAACCTACTTCACTGAAGATCTACGACACAATATACCACTACCATCTACCAGCCCATTCCAAGAACTTCAGAAAAAAGACTTAAGAAACGCGCGGAAATAGACCCTGAATTCTACGACAATAAAGCCATGATAGATCGTAACTGGACCAAACAACTTCAAGTAGAAAGACATGTGATAATGAGATACCTGATACATAGCTTCCACCACAAAATATGCGCAAAGACAAAATTCCACAACCCAAGAGATGACTGTGTTTGTACACTCTGTAAGGAAAAGTGCGATCGCAACCATCTGCTAAATTGCAAAAACATATTAAAGACTAACAGAATACAGCAAATGTAAATTAGCACAGCAAGATACTCATTCGAGTGCTCCTTATAAATATAACACATTTAAAAATCATACTTTTAGAATCTGCTTTACATCCCACCGACAGAGATAGGTCCCATGGTGACGATGGGATAGGAAATGGCTGGGAGTGGGAAGCAAGCGGCCTAAGATACAACCCCATCATTTTTCTGGTGTTAAAAAGGAAAACCACGGAAAACGATTGTCAGTACTGCCGACAGTTGAGTTTCAATCCTCTGTCTCCCAAATGCAAGCTGACAGCTACGTGACCCAAACCGCGCAGCCACGCGCTCGGGCATTTAAAATCATAACCAGTGAATGTTCACTGGTCTTATATTTGAGAAGACTTCCCTGAGTTTCAGATTGCAAGATATATGCTTTCATTGCTGTGATCGGATCCAAATCTCCGTGATTCCCGTCTGAAATTTGTACTGGACAGAAAGGATTTATAGGTTTTCACCGTGACTTCTAGTGTCCAATGAACACTCCACAATCATTTCCTATAGATGAAGCTTCCACGATCGCTTGAACTAGTATTAAGTTATTCTTCCATTTTGATCCGTGTTGCCGTTTTATGAACCATATATAGACCTACAGATTGCAGTCGTTTTGAACATTGCAGTATATTCTATATCAACATGACTGATTTGCCCGTACTCGGTACGAGTAATCAATCTCCCCATACAGCTAAATTACCTAAATTCAGTATACTCCTAATATTGTTTGTAATCATTTAAATTTAGTACAACGCTAATTATTATTTTTTAAATAATTTGCTAAGTAGCAAATTATGGTATTTTGTTCCCAGTTAGCCTGTAGCCCCTGCAGCATGCGACACGTTGTTTCGTGTAGCCGTCTCGTTTATCACAATGAAAGCTCCTAAAATGGATCAGGAGCATCACCCGTTCTATTGCGGAGTAAGTATCTGAAGCTCCCGGTAGAGACTACTTTCGTCTTGTTCAGTCGCTCAAAATAATAATAAGCGCGTGGTACTGCATAATTACCGATAAATATATTTTAAGTAGTGGGTATTCGCAATGTTTGTAGGCAATATACATAAAAGGCTATATATATTTTGATAATAATTAAAATAGGTAATTTACTAAGTACGAGAAATGTGCAATCGCGTGCGCTTATTCTATTTTTGAGCAACAATACAATGTATTCTGTTCATGGGCATCGATCAAAATACTTGAACGTGTTTATTAACTGGCCATTACGACGACCGAGCGAGTTGACCATGCGGTTAGGGTCGCGTAGTTGTGAGCTGGCATTCGATAGATGGTCGGCAGCCCTGAAGATGTTTCCCATAGTTTCCCATTTATGCACCAGGCAAATACTGGAACTGTGCGTTAATTAATGCCACGGCCGCTATCTTTTCAATCTTAACCCTTTCCTACCGTTGCGTCGCCGAAAACATTCCATGTATTAGTGCGAAGCCAAACCACTAGCAAATGTAAAGAATAAAAAATTGTGACGAATACCTGTAGAAGATAACTTTGATGAAGTATAGAATCAGTACAAGGATGTGGTAGTCTTTGGGAGTAACAGGTGCAACCTTTCCACCCCATGCCATTTGCCGCATAGAACCAAATGACTGCATGATAATCCCTAAAATGTCGGGATACCGCCATATAGCACCATACGCCAAGGCGTATGATGGAAAGGGACCTTTTTAGTCTAGAGTCAGATGCCACCTCATCAGGAAGGAACGAAAAAGAAAATTTTTCAGAAATGATGGGTGAGCAAAAGTTCTTCCGACCGTGCAAGGGTCTACTGCACCCTTCCGTTCCATAGAATCAAACCACCGACCTCCCAGGACCATGCTGCGTTCGCGGCAAAAGATCAAAGGAAATAACACATAACTAGCTTAAAGGCATAGATGAACGGAAGGAAACTTGGGATACAATGTTATTTGACAAAATGACAGGCAGACAAAAGTTTAAATACCTATTTATTGAGCCTTGATAAATCATATTAATTAAAAGTTGACCCTGAACATTTATAGTACATCAATGTTGAATATGCAATGTCCAATGGACCAAATACCAATTGTAAAATGTCAAAATTTTATTTCTCCTTTACCTCTTTCTTCTTCCCGACATGATGATAAATATTACATTATAATTTGTGTAACATACTTTTTTTTAAAAAAATCAGATATACCCTTATAAATGCGACGATTATCATTAAGAATTTTCTTCACTATCAGAAGAAGCAATTATTTATACAACAAAAAAATGGAAGATAACTTGAAGTGGTCACCTAGCTAAATTAATTATATTACAAAAAGTAACCAAATAATAAGTGAATGCTAGTCGATAAAATCCTAATCAAAATAAAATGACTGATGTCGAGTCCAGAAATCGAACCCACATCCCAATGAATCCACTGACAAAAATTACAAAAATAAGACTCGATTTGTCATCCACATAAAGAGTGAAACGCAACTAAAAGAATGTATAAAAAAGGAAAATATGTACACATAATATGAAAAGAAACAATAAACAATATTGGCTGTAAAAAAATTATGTGACAACAAAAATCCATGGTTGCCTCAGAACTCGAACCGATGATATCCAGGATGGCATCGACAAACGGGTCTATAAAAACTCCCTTTCTTAATTAATCATAGGGTCAACAAATAAATAATAATACTGGCGTTCCAGTTAGTTAAATATTATTATAAAATCTTACATGGAAAATTAAAAGAATCCTTTAAACTATAATCGGTGTCGCGCTGCCTTCATTCTAAGTGGAATAGCTCGAACAATACAGTATACAGTAATCCCCTACAAGGGGCAAGCCTTCTTCCGACTCCCCTCAGGTCGTAAATCTCATGACGTCAAAGCCCTAGCAAATAATGGCCTGTTGTGGCAGAAATATCTTTTCAACATCTCAAGGCGAAACCAAATCGTTTCCCTTCGAACACATATTTTTAAATAATCTCATTTCGTTACGTATTCTCATATCAGATTTCCAAAGCTCCACTGGCTTATTAGTTCACTGCCTTATCACAATTCTTTAACTCAATATCAGGCCACCTTTTATATTATCATATTCACATCCTCAGAATTAGAATGACCAGGTGTGCTTCCATCCGATTACAGAATGCAGCCTAGGTTTTTCCTACATTTTAAACTCAAACCAATAAAATCAAATATGGATTTTAAACATATCCATAATGTTATTCTCATATATAGAAAGGGAAAATATTCGACATTAAAGGAAAACGCTAATCTCAATAGGAGGGCGTTTGTTCGATGTCCAGGCATGTCACAAGTTACGCATATAATTAATACAGCCATCTAGAAATATTATCATGCAAATTACGTGAAAATAAGAGTGCCTTCCTATCCTGATGTTAACAGCCGATAGTCCATTTTTGCAAGCATAATCACCATGCATTTTCATAATAAGCTTGGATATCACGTAAATAAATTTTACCAAATTACGGCTTGGCTCAGTGCCAAAATAAATCTACATTCTATTACTTTTACCTAATCTAAGCACTCTCAGACTAACTAATATTTTATCATCACGTCAAATACATGCATTACGTAAATTATATATATATATATATTTAAGCCCATGGCGTAGACTATTAATTCCATGAAATGAACATAAATGAATATGAAGACCACTTACAAGTTCTGTCTCTAATTAAAAAATACATGCAATTTACATGTCTAACCTAATTTATGTGATCTGCATAATCAATAACCGCGCATTTATTAAAACAAATTATTTCATTTTAGTACTTATCATCATGTCGTAACAATCCAAGGTTCGGGTCCTGGAAAAGACCCTCATTTTTTCTTTTTAAGCTTCCATGGTGTTGACGTTGGTCACGGGTTCATGTCCGTTGCTACTACCGCTGAGCGCGTTCATAATCCAATGGTTATCTTCTACACTTATAACAGCTTTTATGAGATTAACACTTGTTGCGTCACTTCAACACACACAAAAAATACAATTATAACACTTGAATGAAATTAACACTTGTTGCATCACTTTAAAAAAATACAGTTATACCGTTCATGCGGTCACATAACTTCAACTTTTTTAAATACTATTGTTTGTAGACAATGATAATATTCTCGAAGAGGCAAACTGTATATTTGCAGTCTGAAACATTAAATAAATTAGAACACCAGCAAACCGTGGTTCTGCTTTGGATCCTTCGCGTCGAGTGGATTCTGTTGTCATCACCGCTATTCCTTTTATAAGCTTTCCCCCACTCATGCAAGAGACAGTGGCTAATCCCCACTACTTTTTTTAATTAATAGTTCCACGTGTCGTATGACATCGCTAATACACTCAAACGTGTGAGTCAGATTCTTAAGTAGTCTGGTTATGTGCGAAACCTGGATTGTTGGGCCATTTATTTAAAATTAATTATCAAAATAATGCCCCTACAATGTCCTCCATGAGAGTGCTGCGTACAAAGGAAGCGTCCTGACGCTTAGCGTGTTATATAATGCAACGATTGCGTATTCTTCCACACATTAATATATTATAAAGAATTGGAATTTTGGCAGGTGTCTATAATGAAATCATATAACATCCCGAGGTTTCCCATATTAAATATTATGCATGTCTCGAAATCTCATCATACAAATGCAACTTGCGAGCTGGCAACATTGTGTTTCGGCCATTTTTTAACGGGTGAAGGTATCATTATCGATTTTTCTAGCTTGACATTTTCTTCTCTCTCTCTCTCTCTATCTGTGTATTCTTTTAGTTAAGACGGAGTGGTGTTTAGCAGGCTACAAAGGTTGTGTAAGCAGGTGCAACATAATGCAACTTTTTGTAACAAGTACGAGGGAGCTCTACAAAGGTTTTTCACTGCCAAATAATTAATAAATAAATATGTACATGACTCGAATATTACCAGCCCACAAAGAAAGGTAAAGAAAAGGAAGAAATAACAAAACGTAGCTCATACAACCTACTAAATGCCTTAGCTAGCCGAAACTACTTCTACCCATCCAGACTTGATACAACTTCCAGTATCTTACTAGCATTTTTGAAACGGGATTCCATAATTAACGGAGATAAGGTGAATAAAAAACCGTACGGTTTCGGATCACAGCAGAGTTGTTAGGCATATGCTTTTATTATGCACCAAAACACTCATAAATCCTACGAGTGAAGACGACAAATAGGGACACTAAAACTAAAACATCATTTAATTTTTGAGTTCGATATTCGTTTTGTGCAATAAATTTTGAGCCCACAGTCACTTGTTGACAAAGTGGAGGCAACTAATCCTTTTAAATTAGTTTCCGAAGTAATATCAAGTTCCAATATATTCGGGTTTTAAAACTCGAACCTTTAGATTTTGATGTATTGATTGAGGATATCCATAGAATCATCAGTACGCATGATGGTACTCTGCTTAAATAAGTTAAAATGCACACAGTCAAGGAGGTAGGAAAGTTGTAGACAGTTCAGGTACGCAGACTTGTTAGTAATAGTAAATGATGTCGAAATCATACGATACAATGTTACTTTGGAACTTGAAAAACAGTGCAGTGTTTAAGGTATGAAAGACGAGATCTCAAATACCATAATGGTTTCGATTATGGATACAGAATACCAAGCCAGCTGGTGATCATGATCGTTAAGGCGTCGAGTCAATATGGTCTGACACTGCGGTTAGCCGGTTAGAATCCCCTTGATCGGAGAAAAATTCACTACAAGAATGTTGGCCGGCAGTATAGGAGAGTTGGTGGTATACTATTTGCACCAAAAAGATTGTTTAAAACCTCTCCACAATGTTGATATGGAGTGAGGGCATATGACTGTTGATGGTGATTCGTCCGATGGAAAGGAAAGTTAAGCCTTTAGTAGACCCCTTGATGCTATTTGAAAGGTGTATACAATATGCCAGCACCTGGTTTTACCCTCTCCCTTCCTACTATCATATATTACGGCATTCATTTCGTCTCATTAACTCCTATAACGATATTGACGTCAGGAAGTGCATCGGGTTGGATACATACACAATATGAAGTAAGAAATTCAAAATTATTAATGATCTAGAATATAGGGGAGAAAATTGGTGTGACAATTTTTATATTTGCAATGATGATGATGACGATGATGTTGATGACATGAAATGAATTTCTTTTTGGATCCGTATTGACAATTATGTTATATAAATTGAAAATTTGTTGTACTGGTTCCACCTAGTCAATACTTATAAATTTATTTACAATTCAAAGTTGTACAAGCATTTTTCAAACTTACACGACATGTTTCGGCCGCATAAGGCAATCTTCACCTGTCTAGAATTAGCTTAAAATTAATATACTAAAATTTACAAAACATGGATAAAATACTAACTCATACAATATATCGTCGTTGCCGGGACAAAACCTCCTATGTGAAAATATTTTAGGAGATATGCTGACCCGCAGCACATACATTATGAAGAGCGAGAATGATTTGGCAATGTTCACACAATATTGCACCTTAGATGACAGAACCTTACCTGCCAAAGTTCTAAGCTAAAATATTTCACATAGGAGGTTTTGTCCCGGCAGCGACGATATGGTATTTATAAATTAAAAAGTACATGTTGACTCATCATCAGATGAAGTCGCTAGATGTAATGTGATGAAGTTAGAAAACGTTCGTTTCATGCAAAAACAATGTCAGTTGATTCAGTAAAATTGTTGTTATGATAGTAGAGGAGAATGTTTGCTTTCCAGCCATGGTAAATGATACAAAGAACTATGGACCACGTTAATTCAAATTCAGCTTCATCTATTTCTCGGATTTAATCCTCATCCAGTACTCCTTCATCCTTTCACTCTGCAATCTCCTCATTTCTTCTGTCCACGGCGCTTGGGTACGGGATTTAACTTTTCCTTGAAACCTCTTGGTAGCCTTGATACTCGACCTGTAAGCGTCCCTATTGCTGATTTCCGTTCCAAGCAATCCCATTTCTTCCTGGTCCTTTTTCAACTCCTGATATCAGTGCACTGGAGTTTTCCTGATCTCAAAAATTCTTATTATTTGATTTTTCAGTCTTCCTGGGTTCATTCTGTAGATATATCCAAAGAACATGACTCTTTTCTTCCGAATGGTGTCCGAGATATTTTCCATCTTGAGATATAAGAGTTGTTTTCCTTTCTTTATGTATGATCCATCCTCTGTTCTTTTCGGTCCAAGTATCTTCCTCAACAAGCTATGTTTTATTTATTTATTTATTTATTTATTTATTTATTTATTTATTTATTTATTTATTTATTTATTTATTTATTTATTTATTTATTTATTTATAATTCCTGCCTCAGGTATGTGCTTCATAGGTGGGCTTGGAAATAGGCTGCGGCAATCGTGAAGGTACGTGATCACGTTAAAATACTATTCAACAAAATTCGAACTACTTTAAATTAATTTGAAGTTAGTTGGTTTTGATGATGTCCCAGAAGTTGTTTGTGGTGAAGTGATATACTATTGCTACTCACAATTTCCTTTCTGCAATTTAAACTTAGGTTCAATGTGGTTTGTGGTGATGTAGAGCTTACAGTAGCGGTAACACAACAAATATTTCCTTTGCAGCATTAGAAACAAGGAGAGAGAGAACGTCTGAGAGTAGAGGAGAATGTTTGCTTTCCAGCCATGGTAAATGATATAGAGTATGCGGTCGGTGGTCAGAATAAATGGATATTTACTCCTTCACAGCCTAGATTTAAAATCTAGGAGAGTGGCGTTCAATATACAGTAGCAACCATCCAAGAAAGATGCACACATTATAGATTTAGTAATAATTTGCGTGAGGTGGAGGTAAACATATTCTCTTAGCACAGTATGATAAAAGAGATAGGGGAAAAGAATAATATTATGGTCTCAGCTAACACGTGCAGGTATTTGGTTATGACACAGTTTAGGCTGCCTGCGTTTCAATTTTATTATTTTAATTTTTAGAATTTTATTTACGTCGTACCGACAACGGTATGTTTTATGGTGACGATGGGATAGGAAAGGACTAGGAGAGGAAAGGGAGCGACAATGGGCTTTAATATGGTCCTGGTGTGAAAATGGGAAAACTGAGTTAGTTGCTCGTGCGGTTAGGGAGATAGTGGGTTAGAACCCCACTGTCTACAGTCTGATTCCGCGGTTTCCCATTTTACCCCAGGAAAATGCTGGGGCTGTACCTTACTTAAGACTACGGCTACTTCCTTCCCACCCCTAGCCTTTTCCTATCCCATGGTCGCCATGAGACCCATGTGTGTCAGTGCGACGCAAAGCAAAGTTGTAAAAAAGAAAAATGGGAAACCACAGAAACCATCTTCAGGGTTGCCGACAAAGGGATTCCAACCCCCTATTTCCCTAATTCAAGCTGACACGTTTCAATTTAGATGTTCCATTCCTCCCTACCAGATGACAGAGAAAGGTAAAAGTCCTTCTTACGACCTATGCATGAGTGGTAATTTCAATTTTATCGTGTAAACACCAAATGCATTACCAGAAATCATATGAACACTACAATGTTGCCAGGAATGTATTCGTTGTTTTTTATGGTTAACGTTGTACTAACACGTCGGAGATTTCCAGCAGCTGAAGATTGGGAAAGGGCAAGGACTGGAAAGGTACCGGCTGTGGCCATAATTAAGAATAAGGGTTGAACTACACCAGTCGTTAACCACGGCCTGTGCCGCTCTTAAGATAATATTATCAATTCTAATTTTACGTCTTACTAACTAACTTTTCGGTTTTCGGAGACATCTCGGTGCCAGAATTTTACCTCTCGGTAGTCCTTTCACTTGCCAGTAAATTTACTGACTCGAAGTATTTGAGAAACTTCAAATACCACCGGACTGGCCTAGTTTCGAACCTGCTATACTGGGCTCAGAAGTTCCGCGCTCTACCACCTGAGATATTCATCCCGGCCCGTTCTTAAGAAAGCGAGGAGAGAAGACACCTGTCGTCTCGCTTCAAAACACCTATAATGCGGGAAGCCACTACCCTAATAATATACAAAAATTACACTTGTATGTTGAAATTATGGTAAAACAAACTTTTTCGACAACAGGCTAACATTTCTACTAACAGAATAAAATATGAAGTAGAGTTTCCAACTGTTACATCTCAAATTGAATTGTCTGTGACAAGTAAGAGAAAACTAAAGAAAACCAAACCCCATTGTGCAGTACCCCGAAGGGCCATAGACTACCAAGCGACCGCTGTTCAACCCGAAGGCTTGCAGATTATGAGGTATCATGCGGTCAGCACGACAAATACTCTCGGCCGTTATTCTTGGCTTTCTAAACCGGGGAAACCATCTCACCGTCAGAGTGCTCCTCAATTGCAGTCGCGTAGTTTGAGTAGACATAGAACCGCCCTCAGATCCATGTAAAAATCTCTGGCCTGGCTGGGAATCGAACCCGTGAACTCCTAATACTAGGCAGGCTTCGCTACCTGGTCGGCAGTGAAGAGAAAACCAAAGCAAGAAATAAGAACACTACAAACTAGAAATTAACTGTCATAGCTTATAGTAAGCTATTGCCCCCAAACACTGACGATTTTCCTCCCCTTATGATTCACTTACACTTTTTTTTAAGGATCTCAGTTGTCACTTATGAGTGTGAGGAAGTGCTAGAGGGTGGATTTTTAGGCTGTAAAGAATACAAAATTATTAAAGCATACACCAAGTAATGAGTAGTCCGCTCTGCAGTTATTTAGTGAGAACTGAACATATATTGTGTTTCTAATGGGCTGTAACCCCTATATTTATACTAATCGTATTGCACATCCAGTCAGCAGGATAGCTGATATTTGCTACTCGATAATAAGATTGCATTCTATGTATTGAAATTCCACAGCCTGCTTCCAGTCATTCCACCGGGTCAAGAATGGAATGAATGAATGAATGAATGAATGAATGAATGAATGAATGAATGAATGAATGAATGAATGAATGAATGAATGAAGCACCCATCTAGCAGTGAGGATAGGAATTGTGCCTGCTACCAAAACCTATCGCACTCCTCAGGGGCAATGATTAATGACTGACAGATGAAATGAAATTATATTGGAGAGTGTTGCTGGAATGAAAGATGACAGGGGAAACCGGAGTACCCCGAGAAAAATCTGCCCCGCCTCCGGTTTGTCCAGCACAAATTTGACATGCAGTGACCGCGGTTTGAACTACGAAACCCAGTGGTGAGGGGCCTGAGCCACGCAGACTTGCATTCTGTGCATTATAACCTAAAACTCTGGGCTGTAGGAGTGAGAGGCTTATTTCCAAAAGGCCAAACCCAAAAGTAAAATTTGACAGGAGTGAAGAAAATCTTTCAGAGTGTAAAATTTCAGCTGAAATCTCAATTTAGAACAATTATTATGTTCATACAGAATAAAAACATTATTATGCAAACTATTTCTATTGAAACGTCCGCAGTTGAAGGGGAGTCATGACTGAAATATTGCGATGTTTTACCAAAAACACGAATTATCAGTCTTAACCTTAAAACATCCACCAATTCTTTCTCTTTCAAATTCCATTGCCAGTTTTTCCCTAACGCTCTAAATGTCGAATTTAAAGGGTAGTAGTTCGGCGTATGTAGAGCAAGCCCAAGCCGATTTCTGTCACGCTGCCAGAAAAGAATAGCGTAAAAGATTTTTCAAACTACCATTCTGAATAACACCCCTGGAATACATTTACCCTATAGTAGGCCTGCGCTGTGCGTAAGAGGAGAAGGACATCTGAGGGAGTAATATACAGTCCATGGCAGTTTTAAAGTAAGCACACTTCCTAAAATTTTCAATTTCTTTTAAAGGTAAATTTTTTCAACTCTTTGTCATGCATAAAATGCCCCTTGCGACAGAGTTCTTGTCAGATTCAAATGAAATGTTTAGAGATTGTTTGAATATGTACAGGAATTAAAAGTAGTTCAGCATTTTATTATGGTTTGAACATTACCCTAATATTCTTACTCCTAAAAAAGCAGGAAACTGCTTTTTTCGCGTATTGAACGTATAATGAAAAATTTTAAGAAGCATATCTCCATTAGTTTATGCCTGACTGCAAAACCCAGAGTTATTCTTAAATATATCGGTATTTTTGACAGTTCTGCCAAATTATAGCCCAAAAAAGATGAAAACTGTGCCGCAAGGAGCATTTTCCACACATATAAAAATCAAAGTTATTTGTTAATAACCTTGCAACCAATCAACTAATCAACTCCAAGTTTTGTATGTGGATATATCTTATTAGTATATACTTGTGTTTTAAATTTGGTTTATATATGTGTGGTAAATTGTTTCGAAGTTTAAAATTTCAGTCATGACTCCACTGAAGAATTATTCTAGAAAACAAGATGATTTGGTACTTTTGACAATGAAACTCTAAATACTTCCATCAGAAAGGTATAAATTTCACTGCAGTAATCAGAAAACTGACTGTATTTAAATATGCAATGATCAAAATTATATAATTTACAGCGAAGGCGCAGATTAGTTGTATAATATTAAATTAAATAATCGAACATAACAATATAAATTAAATAAAGTGTTCTGTTGCTGCTGATCACGTGCTCTGGAAATGGCTCGTCATTGCCTGCAAGGATACGGTATGTTTTGACCAACACACCCTGCGGGATTTGGTACTCCTTGATAACAAATGTGATTTTCAATGCTTTACTTCACATGGATTTGGTCCATTTTGACAATTGCCATTTCTTCCATGTTTTGGAGCATCTTACCAAGGTAAGTTTCCCATCATCATCTCAATTTTGATTTATTTGGATTTGGCAAGTTTTACAAATAAGCTTCTCAAATGTCATTATCATTGCTTTCACGACTCCTCAAATGTAAGGCGTGATGAAAAAGTTCCCGTTTGAGGGCGTTGCTGCAGCGGACATCCAACGTATCGCCAATCCGATGCGGGTATATAAGCACGGGCGTGTAGGCAAAAGGATTAGTGTGGCAGTTGTATTCTCCCGAGGTGCGTGTGTTAAATGCGGCCACGTGAACTATGGTGACGTTATTACCAAATGCGTCCAAATAGGACCAACATGCTGTTATTCTGTTCTTGGCTGGCAAAGGACGAACACAGCTGGAAGCATTTCTATCGAAAACCACCGTTGTGGAATGGTGCACCAAGTTCCGTGCGGGTCGCGCTTCGACACAAGACGCCGGTCGATCTGCGACGCCAGCCTCATCTATTACGGATGACAACAACTCAAGTGGGAGACGCTCAAGCACCCGTCCTATTGTCCTGATTTCTCGCCATGCCATTATTAATCCTTCGGTCCCCTCAGAAAGGTCTTGAAGGGTCGACGCTTCCTGTCGGATGAGTGCCTCAATCCTCACGGCGATTTTATCTGGTTGGCATACTGATTCAGGACTGTACGGCCGTCGAACGGAAACTTATTGATCGCCCCTTCTATCAAAACGAATGTGACAGTTGTTCTCCAATTTATGCATGTAGAAAACCCTTCGCACAAACCTGCAGTGCCTTTTAAAAGTGTCTAGGACTTGCATTCTTTCAACTGGTTATCCTAATAACTGAGAAATAGCGATCGTATGGCCCAGTTACATCCCCTCACCATACCTCTTCATTTCAGCCGATTTTCAGCTTAGAGGAATTCTGGTTATTCATTTATTTATTTATTTATTTATTTATTTATCGTATGGCTTTTAGTGCGGGGAGTGTTCGAGAACATATTCGGCTCGCCTGGTGCAAGACTTTCTATTTGACGCTCGTAAGCGACTTGCGCTTCTGGATATGGGATTATGATGATAATGAGGTAGGGAGAGGGTGAAACTCGATGTCGGCAGTCTACTACTGTCGAATAACAACAAGAGGTCTGTGCAATGCTTTAAGTCACCAACCGACGGACGAATTGTCATCAACAGCGTCATATGCCCTCACTTCATAGGAGCACTGTGGAGAGGTTTTGGAATTCAATCCAGGCTTTTGGCACGCAATCTAGAGATTATGAATTGTATACCACCACCTCCCCTACCCTTCCGGCCAACATATTGACAGTGAAAACATTTTTGATCGACGGGACTTGAACCGGCTGAATACGGTGTCAGACCGTTAGACTTCAACGCCTTAACGATCACGGCTACCGGGCGAACTGGGAATTCGGGTGAAGCATTTCTGACTGGTGTTCTACTGTACCTCTGGTCCACTTTCCGTTTACCTTTCCTTGAACAACTAGGGTTTCAAGACTAATTCAACCACGCCAAACCCATTCCCCAAGTATTGTAAACAGGTGCTGCATTATATTCCAGTCAACTGCTATACACAATTTCGATCCCCAATATTCCCAATCGTCCGCCTCTATGGTGTAGTGGTTAGCGTGATTAGCTGCCACCCCCGGAGGTCCGGGTTCGATTGCCGGCTCTGCCACGAAATTTGAAAAGTGGTACGAGGGCTGGAACGGGGTCCACTCAGCCTCGAGAGGTCAAATGAGTAGAGATGGGTTCGATTCCCACCTCAGCCATCCTGGAAGTGGTTTTCCGTGGTTTCCCACTTCTCCTCCAGGCAAATGCCGGGATGGTACCTAACTTAAGGCCACGGCCGTTTCCTTCCCTCTTCCTTGCCTATCCCTTCCAATCTTCCCATCCCTCCACAAGGCCCCTGTTCAGCATAGCAGGTGAGGCCGCCTGGGCGAGGTACTGGTCATTCTCCCCAGTTGTATCCCCCGACCAAGATTCTGAAGCTCCGGGACACTGCCCTTGAGGCGGTGGAGGTGGGATCCCTCGCTGAGTCCGAGGGAAAAGCCGAACCTGGAGGGTAAACAGATGATGATGATGATGATGATGATGATGAATATTCCCATTCACTGATATAAGCCCTAAATTAACAGACAATTATCAGCTTTCCATCTAGACCCAAATTGAGGGTGGATCGTATTTAGGTACTTCTTCCATGAGTGTGTGTGTGTGTGTGTGTGTGTGTGTGTGTGTGTGTGTGTGATATTTCTGACAGTCAACATTACTGTGCAGTGATACTAAATATAGGAAAGAAGTTGCCATGGTGCATGGCAAAGCATTTACTTGGTAACAATAGGAGAAGAATCGCGGAATAGCAGTTCAGAGATAATCGATGAAAATATCGTAATTAACCTGTCTCTTAAATGCATGTTGTGTCATATTTTTCACGTCTATGTTCATTCTAAGCAAAATTTCAACACACTGTCCTATTTTCAGTATAATACATTTGGTATAGCGGTCTTAGTATTTTGGGAGAGGAACTAGTTTATGTTAGGCAGATCACATAACGTCCACAGAAATGAGAACAAACTCATAGTGACAGTATAATTTTCGCAGTAATGAAAGAGCTGCCTCTTTTATTCTGAATGCCATTGTGATTTCTCTCCCTCTCGACTTCATAAAACTTCTCGTGACTTAACTGGGCTATCCTCTTTAATGGGATAGAAAGTTTCGTGCATATAGTGAACAAACACTGCTATAAGCCTTAGATTAACACACAACTAACAGCTTTCTATCTAGACCCAAGATTGTGGGTCCATACCTAGGATATAAAAATTATGATCGCACCCGCGGAGATATTCCTAGGATTTTTATTTGTTATTTTTACGTCTACATCAACTTACACTGTCACACTGCCAGACTTTGAAGAAGTATGCCTATTCTAGACACTCGTAGAGAGGTACATAGATCCGAGACTCATTCAAAAAGGTACCTGATGGCAACCGCTGATCAACCCGAAGGCCTGCAGGTTATGAAGTGACGCGTGGTCAGAGGGATGAATCTTCTCGGCCGTTATTCTTGTTTTCTAGACCGGGGCCGCTATTTCACCGTCAGATAGCTTCTCCATTATTATCACGTAGGCTGACTACTAAACCTCAGATCCAGGTAAAATTTCATGATCTAGCCGAGAAATAAAATGGGATCTCTGGGTACATGTAGGCTTGCTAGCTCCAGAAGACGGGGCCGTCCAAAATGTACAAAATTCATCTAAATTTAATGTCTAATATTGCTATTTGAAAGGTAGAGCAGCTCAAATTTTAAGAATAATTTTTACCTTTTTTTAACAATCTGAGTTTGAATCAAGGTGCATCAGAGCTAATGCAGTAAGCTCGCAGTTGCGACCAACAATATTCCGTAAACAAAAAGTCATCTCTCGAACAAAACTACGTTACAGAGTCCGTTTTCAAACTAACATTACAGTACGGAAATGAAATCTGGGTGGACTTAGGATATCTTATTCTTAGAAGTAACAGACATGATCGTAGAGAGAATGATCGCTGGTACAAAGTCGGAACAATAACAGGAGAGTACTCCGTACAAGGAGATACAGGCAAAGTTAGTAATGAACTCGATAGATGAAGTTTTGCGCACAACTGGCTTCAGTGGTGGGGTCATGTGAGGCGGGTAAAGGGGAGGAGAAGGACTTTGTCATGGAGGGTAAGAGAATTACAGAAGGTCAAGACGACGATGGTTAGAATCAGTTTCTAATGACTGATATATAAGAGAGATGGAAATATACTAGGCCACAGAGCTACTTACAAGTACAGGGTTGTGGAGGGGTTTAGTAAATTCAAAGGCGTTTGTCTATTAAACGCTGAAAAACATAACAGTCTACAATGAAGATGTACGTATGATGTACAATATGGGTCAAAGTGAGTTTGCTATTTTGACACAGATTAACAGAGATTGCTTCAGTTCATAAAACATGTATATATAACTAAGTAGTTCCATAAAGGTGGTGTCTCAGAATGGTAAGAGATTGCTTTATACAGTGAGTTTGTCTCATCGTTTGGCCGACAGACGTGCCCAGATTATTTGCCTCCCGTTGACTCATCACTCCCCGCTTCGCTGCATAGCAACAAGTACAGCACTTCGCTCACTTTATCTGTGAATGGCACGAGATGAGAATTAAAATTAAGAAAATAAGCTCGCACCCTTATGACAGGAGATGCTGAAAATGTTCTCCTCCTGTATCCACACATTTCAATTGTAACATTTTCGTAGCCCGCCATGCTCAGCTCTTCGAAACCCCGGCTTGTTGTCCAAGTCATCTTAGAGATTTTATAGGCGTGTGTTCTAATCTTTCTGCGATTTCATTTACTTTTTCCTCGTTAAGTACGCGTTTTTTCACACATCGCTTCTTATCGAGTAAACAACCAGTTCCTTTCAATTTACTTACGACATTCAGCACGGTCTCTCTATGTGGAGGGCGTATACCTAGAAATTGTGTTACAAATCGCCTAAAGACTTCCCTGCAAGACTCCGTTATCACATAATTATCGTACATAAATACGCTTTCCTCTACCGTGTACACATGTGAAGGCATTATGAGAAGTAACACCAGTATTCGGGAGATAGTAGGTTCGAATCCCACTGTCGGCAGCCCTGAAAATGGTTTTCCGTGGTTTTCCATTTTCACGCCAGGCAAATGCTGGGGCTGTACCTTAATTAAAGCCACGGCCGCTTCCTTCCCACTCTTAGTCCTTTCCTATCCCATCGTCGCCATAAGATCTATCTGTGTCGGTGCGACGTAAAGCAACTAGCAAAAGGAAGTAACACTTCACAACTCGAGCCAGAGTTGGAGCGACGTTCTAAGCACGGACCTGAACTGCGAAGTGCGAGCATTCCCGTGCTGTCGCTGCGCTGTGTAACGGGAAATGATGAGTCAACGGGAGGCGGATAAGCTGGGCGAGCCTGCTGACCAACGGTTGATCGAAACTCACTGTAATAGTGATCCCGATTCTGTCCTATAGACTGTTAGAAACATTTTTTCTGTTGCCTCTTCCCTGCACTGATCTGCCATTGTGTTTTGTCCTATTATGTGGTCCTTTTCTTGTCTGTATCTCTTTTATCTTTATTATGAAGGTTCATTAGTCAACACTAATACGTAAGAACCTTGTTTATCCGGACTTGGCGGGACCAGAGGTAATCCGGAAACAAACTAATTAATGAATATAAGCTACTAATTTATACAAACATTTATCTTGACGCTAACAAAAATAAAAAGGACACTTTTTCGGCACATAAAGTCAATACAGTACGTACTGTACTCACTTCTATTTACTGAAATACTGTGTAAGTTTCTTTTGTTTTAAATGCGCCTGTTGGAGAGCAGCACGATCGCGTAGACGTTTCATTAACATCAGTTCAGCTCGAGTTCTTTCTATCTGACATTCTAGATAAACCATTAGTGTGTCTACTTGTGCTGTTCCCACTGCGTGAGGAATTACTTCTTTTCCTAAAACACCACTTTTTTCAATTTACCAGCACTGTCTTCCTCTGTAACTCAGGTGGCAATAATTTCGTCATCGGTCATCATTAAAACTCAAGAACTTCATAATTTGTCCGTACTGACTTTGAGATAATCTAAAGTAAAAACTGGAGGATTTCCAACTTTTCAATACAATTCTAATCACACCTTACGATTAAATTACATAATCAAAAAATTGGCAGTATATTCCTAAAACCTAACAAGCATGCACTGAGTACACTAGAATCATATTGATGCTTAGAACTAATGATCAGAATCTTGAGGACACAAAAACATACTATTCGTTTCATGTTTTCGTATTTGTATGTTTTCCTCAAATGAGCAACAGTAAGCTGAATTGTACCTCTCGACCCGAACAAGAGATCGGTGAATGTGACATTAATTAGATTATATTTTTCTAAGAAATATGATAACATAGGTTCATAGGTCAATTTCTTTCCACTTCCTCAGGTTACTTAATAGAAATTTCAAACCGAACAGTGGGCTCACTAATGTCTGCTTCATATTTATTCCGGTTAAGGGAGATAACGTTGAATCTGCCATCACTGACCTTAACAGCATTCTGGACCTCTACATCAAAATTATTTAAATACTTAAATACGTAAAATTTCCCTGCCATTGCTTTGATAAATACCACTATATAATTCGTAGTTCTGCAAATTTCTGATGAGAGTAAGTCAAACCAAATGTTCTCCTTCCCTCCTACGAGCTATTACATAGTTTTCTGTGCTGTTTCCTGTTACTCAGCGTGTATGTGAGAGACAGACAGGCAGAGGCAGACATAGCATTTACAATATGTGTTGTGTTTACTTACAACTTGAATTGCTAAACGTAAGCTAGAACTTAAACTAAGGAAATATTCCCGTAGAGCGAACTGAGTATACAAAGAAAGCACAAATTGCTCAAATATCCTGTAGCTACGAGGTAAGTCACTGTTCTGTACATTATGACTCATCCAATGGCACATGGCCAAACAAGCAAACAGTGGAGCAATGATTGAGCATTATTACTGCTGCTCACCAGGTACATGATGCCATAAACTGCAGTAGCTTCAAAATGGGAAACAGATTTTTGTCCTGGCAAATCTCTGAAATACAGTATTTTTAACTAACAATTCCTACTGCAAGTGAGCCTTGGACTTGGCCGTTGCACACTAGCTGTTTTTCTACAATAGTCAGTTTTTAAGAGGCCGGAGCATCTCATAGACTACTATGTGCAGGGTGTATCATAACTCTACCGACAAAAATATCAGGGATGCTCTTCGTGTTATGTTAAGAAAAATGGTGCAATCGGATTGACGGAGAAATGTTTTCCTTTCGATAAAATGAGGTTAGCTTGTTACTTCCGGGGCGCGATTCAAATTGACGAACTCGTTGTTTTTGCAATGCCATAACACAATCCACTAACGTGCTTCAGGAAAGATAAGGGGAGGGAGGGGAAGTGGGGTGAAACACGGATAACGTTCCGCGCAAACCTTCGGAAAGTATCTTTCTCCTTCCGAGCCCTGAGATGTACCTTTTTCTTCCCCATTCACAATAGATCCAGTGTCTGTTCAACATTCTGTAGTAGAAGTGACAGGGATCCTGTCATCGATAGGTAACAACAAATCATGTCGGCCTGACGATATACCTGGCACCGTCCTCGGTAAATGTGCTTCCCAATTGGCAGTTCCACTATGCGAAATGATAAATAAATCACTTAAGTGTGGGTGTTTTCCAGCTGAGTGGAAAAAGAGTTACGTCATCCCTATCTTCAAGAAAGGTGTTACTCCATAACTATAGACCAGCAGTGCTTCTTTCACTTTTATATAAGGTGGCGGAAAAAGTCGTATATCATATAATCGCCTACATGATTCTTTTCGTCAGTACATACACCCATCACAGTATGAATTTGTTAAAACAGGTCAACAGTTACCAATCTGGCAATTTATTTATCTTCATTTCCAGATGCATTGTACAAAGCTAAACAGGTTGATGTGATATATATATTGACTTCTCCAAAGTCTTCGACTAGCTACAACACGACGCCTTGTTGAAGAAGTTGTCAGCGTATGGAGTGTCCGGGAGTATTATCGAGTACCTGAAGAGCTATTTGACGAAACGAACGTGTTTTGTCAAGTCCGAGTGTTTGATCTCTAACCCCTACCAAAGTTCATCGGGCGTCCCACAGGGATCGCTGATAGAGCCAATTCTATTTGTTTTTTTCTAAATGATATTACTTCAGTCTTTCAGTACAGCGAATGTCTCTTATACGCTGACGACTTAAAACTATACAGAGTCATACAAGAAGACAGTGATGGCGACTGTCTACAAGAAGATTTCAAGCAAATATACGACTGGTGTGATAAGTGGTCCCTTAGAATAAATAAAGTTAAGTGTGGTATCATGTTATTCACAGATATGAAATCAGTGGAGAATGTTTAAATCGTGTAGAGGAGCTTAATGACCGGGTGTTATTCTGACTAGCAGGAGTTGCTTATCCTTTGAGAAACACATTTGTATTCTAAAGAAAGCTTTCAGACTTCTCGGGTTTATCAAAATAAGTTGTAAAGATTTCAGTAACATTGTATGTGCCAACATACTGTCTTGTCCTCTGGTAAGAACTTCTCTCGAGTATGGTTGAGAGGTGCGGCTACCGTATCAGAAAAGGCACATATACCGTCTATAGGGACTCCAGAAAAGGTTCATTAGTGGACTAGTTTTGCATACGTGGGCGTACCACTCTCTTCAAGCAGTTATGTAGAATTCTTAACAATTGTTGGTATAAATACGCTGGAATCGCACCAAAAGTGTGCGAGTGCAATATTACTAACTAAATGTTTGAAGAGTAAAGTGGACTGTCCAGCTATACTGGGGCTGATTCCACTTCATGTTCCAAGCAAGCGAATAAGGCATAAATTTACATTCCACCTGTTCAAATATAGGACGTTTGCACAGCAAACTTCTTGGTTCATGCAAGCGGTTATGACCGTAAATCAGCTGGAAGGGTCACTTAACATTTTTCATCACCCGTCCACCGCAATACGGAAAGCCCTTCTCAGGGGTGAAACGTGCAAATTGTGTGCTATAGTCTGCAGTATGTATCACACATGTAGAAAATCTGTGAAGATATATATTTCTTCGTGCATGTAAAATTGTATTTATCTGTAAATCTGCTCTTGTTGAAATTAGCTATTTAATTATTTATTGCATCATCAGTAATTGTGTTATCTTGTGGACGTAATAATAAACCTATTCTATTTTATATTCTAAAATTATACTCGTTACACTAGATTCGAGGAGAGATATTCATCCTATGGTTCTCGGTCAGTAACAACCATTTGAGATTGAGAGAATATTATGTAAATACAGAATATGCGTGAGTAAACTTCGTCCTGAATACATACAAGAGAGAGAGAACTCCTTTCACAGAACGAATATTCCGCTGTCACTCCCAATTAGTTCTCGTTGCTTTGATGTTAATGTAACATTACCGCCCCTCCACCAAAATTTGCCTGCTAGCAGTAAATATAACAGTGTGTTTATATATGTAACTGTAATTGAAATTAAATTCATTTCGCCTGGCGAAAATGTATACTGTATAGTCGCTAAAGGAAATAATTAGAACTTAGTATTTGTGTGTTCCGCACATTTAATATTTTTAACAGACTTCATTTTAATTGTTATCAAAATACACAGCCTGACAATAAAAATTAAACACCGAGAAAGGGAGTAGGAAACAAAACGAAATGGAACTTCACGTGTTGAGAAGGTATGTAATGTTATTTCGATGATTACAAAATCGATTCAAATTTAGTAATAAATTGACATTACAAGCCTACTTTTCAGTATGACGTTGCACCGCGTGTGGCCTGGATGCATGCGCTAATTCGGTAAAAATCAAAGACATAGTTTATACCACCGTGACCAGACTAGCAATGGCATAAGTGCAAAGACATGGACCAGGCAGGCCAAGCATAATGAGAATGCTTCGTTGGTTGGTCAATGGGTGTGCTACGGGAAGGAATACCGTCGTATCGACACTGATAGTTCTTATGGCGACAATAAGGCCTAGGAGTGGGAAAGAAGCTGCCGTGGCCTTAATTAAGGTACAGCCCCAGCATTTGCCTGGTGTTAAAATGGGAAACGAAGGAAAAACATCTTCAGGACTATCGACAGCGTGGTTCGAACCCACTATCTCCCGGTTGCAAGCTCACAGCTGAGCGACCCTAACCGCACGGCCAACTGGCCCGGTAATAAGAAGATTCACCTGTCGTGTATGGATACCCACAACGAAGATTATAGCAATATGTTCTGTTGTTTCCAAGACAAGTGTACATGCAAAGAACAGGCCCTCATTCCTTTTTTTTTTTTTTACTTCAAAACGTCTATCTTCTCCACCTGACACTGGGCGTGTACTAGCGCTGAAACGCCGGTCACAAAACGTGACCCTATTTTATAACGCCTATATATCTCCGTATCTATTGACAATATCGCCACCGTAATTATATTATTGCAAAGTAGAAATATTAAACTACAATTTGACACCAAAACATTTCTGTAGCATCATCCGTCAAAACAACATGGCCCTCAAATGAGACCCAATTTTCGTGGTGGCGAGCTCAAGAATGATGGTTATAACTAGACTTCGGTTTTCTAGGCGGTAATAGGTCAGAATGCAAACTAATTGGTCTAATAGGAAGTGTAGTCTAACCCGTTCTTCCGTTATGTAGCAAGAGGAACATAAATTGTAGGGGTTCTGATGGTCCGTACCCCTAAAGATTATGCAAGGCTCCTAACATAACCTTTGTGTAGAGTAGGCTATACTTGTTACCCGCGTCAATATATTTGAATCTAACCTATCACCATCTGAAAATCCGGACTCAAGTTATAACTTCGGAACCGTCAGTCCGATTTCAAAAAGGTAAGTGTCGTGCGGAAGCAAAACTTTAAAATCATTTCAGATGGTGAAGAAGTTAGTAATGGGCGTCACTTTGAAAAAGGTATTTTGAGAAATGTTCAACATATTTTCATAATGTCCAACTTTAAACCGCAACGAAGCAAGCGAAAATATCCGATTACTCCACCACTAATAAAACGACTAAATTCCGAACGTACAGTAATGAGACCAAAAGCAGATCTGCAGGGTTACTATAAAAATCCCAGCAAACGAAATTTATCCCAGGGGACGGAATTTATCCCAGGATGAACGAAATTTAAATTTATCGAACGGAGAACGAAATTTATATCAGGGTGAATAAAATTTAAATTTATCCCACGGAGAACGAAATTTATACCAGGCAAATGCTGGGGCTGTACCTTAATTAAGGCCACGGTAGTTTTCTTCCCATTCCTAGGCCTTTCCTGTTCATCGTTGCCATAAGACCTATCTGTGTCGGCGCGACGTAAAGCAAAATAGCAAGAAATAGCAAGTATTAAAAAGGAAAAAACCCAGACCGTTATGAGTAGAACTCTTCAATTCTTGTGCAGGATATAGTCGAACCTTAATATCTCTCGTCCTTTCCTCAGTAGAACTCTTCAGTTTTCGTGTAGAAAACAGTATTTTATTTTAAACGTTTCCACATCTTCAAAGTGTCAGAATGGCACTGCCACCGCTGATTTTTTGTGCGATTGTACTTTTTGTTCCATTTATTTAGCGTTGCGTCCACGCATTATTGAGGCGGTAGAATCGTGATTGACTCTTCCACTGAGAACACAGCGGTTCCATTTTTCCCTGTCAGGGACTTGATGGTTTACGAATGAAGCTGTCACTTCCAGACGCTGGAATTTATACTTCCCTACTGGAAATGGGTAAATGTGTTTGGACATTAAGCTGAGAACTCTGCTTCATCTATTTCAACTCTTAGAACGTAAGTCTTTGCCATCTCTGTACCAAGGCTCATTATCAGAGGTCGCTCATTTGGGGCCTTTTATAGCACAGTTAGTTGCGGAACACTTGCAAATATTCAAGAATGAAAATCGTCAGCCTGATTCCAGTCATTCGACCGGGTCAGGAACGTAATGAATGAAACTTCCCATCTAGCAGCAAGTATCGGAATCGTACCGGTTGCCGAAGACTGTCGCACTCCTCTGGGACAATGATTGATTAATGAATGACAGGTGAAATGAAATGATACAGGAGAGTGTTGCTGAAATGAAAGATGACAGGGAAAAACAGAGTGTTCAGAGGAAAACCTGCCAAACCTCCACTTTGTCCAGCATAAATCTCACATAGAGTGACCGTGATTTGAACCACGGAACCAAGCAGTGAGAGACAGATGTGCTGCCACCTGAGCTATGGAGGCTCTCTTGTACATATACAAAAATATATACAAAAATACTTTGCTACTTGCTTCACGTCGTATCTACACAGAGAGGTCTTATGGCGATGGTGGAATAGCACAAGTCTAGTACTAGAACGGAAGTAACCGTGGCCTTAATTTAGATACAGCGTCAGCAGTTGCCTGGTGTGAAAATGGGGAACCACGGAAAACCAACTTCAAGAATGCCCATCTTCGGAACGCAAGGTAGTAGCTACGCGATATCAAACATCGGAGCCAAATCGCTCGGTAAATACTACCTTACCTCCCTATGATGATGATGATGATGATGATGGTGATGATGATGATGATTATTATTATTATTATTATTATTATTATTATTATTATTATTATTATTATTATCCGGCTCCTTGACCGATTGTTCAGTGCAAAGATTTTTTTTGGTTCAAAGGCCCTTGGAAAGTATTGAAGAAGACATACTGTAAAAGCCTGAATACTAGTAGCTGGATCCAGCTCAGAACCATTTCCTGCCACTCTTGAACTGACAGGAACTTCACCAACATTCATGTTATAACTTTCTCATTGTATTGGAGAAATTTATCCTTCTCCTTCAAAAATTTTTGTTTCAGAAGACCCAATTACTGTGCTATTTGGGCCGATTTATGTCAAAAAGTGAATAAATATGCAGTATGCAGTAAGCTCAATAGATGTGTGTTCATCAACATGCGATAAACCCCAGGAAGAGATTAATAAAGAAATGCTGCCCTTATTAGTAACTCAGAAATGAATCTCGTTTGTTTCAATAAAGTAAGTTCCAGCTGTTCCAGCGCAAACTTAATTTTGTTATGGTTAAGTTTGTTTCATTATCTAAACCGAGAATCTTCCAGAACGATCACCAAGATAAGATCGGCAGTTGCAGTGGCCTCGTTTGATCCGTGGTCCGGCAACTCCGCACTCGGACCGAACAACCGAGCAGAGGAGGGGTTGTCGCGGCTCTGCATTCGTCAGACGGAAAGGGCGTGGTCCCAACCGTCGGCCGCCCTGAGAATGGTTTCCAGTGGTTTTCAATTCTCTTCAACTAATTCTGGGAGAGGTCCTAGTATGGGTTACAGTCGCCAATCCCCTCACCATCTCCGAACATCTCCTACACCGTATCACATCTTCCTGGCCTGAGAGACGGCATCACCGTCTAGGAGGTCCGCCCTTCCCTTCAGGGACGGAATAAAATCTTTTTAGTAGCAGTACCAAGATAACAAGTCTGCCAGTGAGTTCTATACTGCTCTATTCATAATCATTACCGGAGTTTAAAATGTTCCCCATCTGTTACACTCCAGGCCGTCTTGTCCTTTAGATCCCAATATCCACTTTAATCATTCTGCTGGTAAAAGCAATGTTTTAAAATACACTTTCACCTCTTCTCACTCGCCATTTAGAAAGTAAGTAACATCAATGGAATATTTAGGTTTTAACGTTTGAAAGAGAACGCCATCACCTTTCACAATCGCCCTGCATGAGCTCACACTTTCCTTGCTCATTTCTGTCGTGAAAAAATAAATTCTTCTTCACCCTAAGATACAGGGTCCTTCGTTTCTTTATAGCAATTGATGTTCACGCCCTTCAAGATCCTTTCCCCTTCTATGTAAACTGATATTCTTATTCGAAGGCTAATTGTCGAATATGATTGCTAAACTCCGGAAGTTTAGACAGTAAGAGGTTAAAATGCAAACGAATTTGGTTATTATGAAGTGTCTTCTAGCCCGTTCTTCCGTTATGTAGCAAGAGTAACATAAATTCTAGGGGTTTTGTGGGCCGTACCACTAAAGCTTATGCATGACTCATTTAAACGTTGTGTAGAGTAGACTATACTTATTACCCGCTTCAATAATTTCGCATTTCGGACTCTAATGATTGCATAGCAATCAGGTGCCAATTTAGGATTTTTCCTTAGGATGTGAACTGGTTCACCATTCTCAATGAGAAAAATACATATATTCGTGGACAATAAACTTACAGCCAAAATGTTTGATGCACACCACATTTTTATCAGTTACAGTAATATTCTCGCGAAGAATACACCGAATCAATTTCTCTTGTAAGACTTCGTCCGTCGGGAATGTGAAGGTGGAAATTCCCAAAGAATTGCCGAAATTTCATTTAACAGAAAGGTGCATATTACAGTCGCCCCTTGTTAACCTAATATATGTACAATAAATAATGTTAATAATAATAATCATAGCCGTATGGCCTCAGACACCATATGCAGTTATGTTAATATGACGCCATCTGGCTGCTTGGTCGTTAATTTCGACGTTTTATTTTACTATACTAGATGACAGGTAAACCAAATCTCTCTAGGGCCTCTATGGCTGAAATTTAATGAATTTTGTCGGGTAAACACCAAATATGTGACCAGAGATTGTTTAAATGTCGGAAACATACGACATGGAGTGTAGAATGGACTTTCTTCCGCCCTTCAAAAATCCAACTACGCCACTGCGTTTGAACCCGTTATCTCGGGATCCGGAGACAGACACTCTACCACTGATCCACAGAGGGAGCTACAATAAACTCTAAAACATCACTAATAATAACACCACCACCATTCAAGAAAATAATAAACAAAACAGTCATCCGTCCGGAAGCCCTGCGTGGAACTGAGTGTCCATCACCAATAATATAAAAGGGTTGATTGGAAAACTGCAAGTCGGAGAGATAAATTCTCACAAGTATCCAGGCCCGGTACTGAAAGATGGAAAATGTCGGAGGCATCACAATTCAGAGTTCTACTCCCAGAGAGAGAGGCTCTCTGACTTTTCTAGGAGCAGGGTGGAAGTTTTCTATGGTCATGTGGCAAAATTGTCTCTCAGCAAACTGGCCAACTGCCTGTTCAGCATCTTACAAAACAAAGAGAAGTCCGTACCATATCGCTGACGGAGACTAAAAAGGATATAAAATAACGGAGGCTGACAGACTTACAAAACAGACAGTCCGTGAGACAGATTCTGAAGAAAACTGGTCGATTTTAGGAAAGAACAGGGCTGATGACCTTTGATGTTAGGCCTCTTAAAACAACAAACATCATCATCAGCAAGCTAGGAAAACACAGAAGAATAAAGACAAAACACCGAGAGAAGATACGACAATACTAGGCAAACATCAACGCCCAACACTTAAACAAGCGTAGTTCCATTTATTTATTTATTATGCTTTTGAGGTGGCGAAGTTAGGTCTCATTGGCCCTCTCTTATACTATACCACTGCAGTGATACATCATTGGGAGCAGAGCTTAAGAGTACTTAATAATGAATATTAAACAATAATCTACACACAAATACATTACACTTTTCTAACTCACAGTCATTCATATCCAGTCATACAAAATAGTCAGCCGCATTCAGCAGGTAGTGTCGGAAAGAAGCCGTAAATTTAAGTAATGAGGTGGTATTTCTGACACTGACAGGCAGGGAATTCCAAAGTTTAAAGCCCATCGCAACAAAAGAATTGTTATACATAGAGTATCGGTGAACAGGAATAGAAAGGGGGGAACCAGAGCGGGTATTACTGCTGTGAAAGGGGGATGAAGTGTATAGCGGTCTACCTTCAGAGAGCCAGTCGGTATACCAATATCAGCATGTGAAACGTTCGCTGTTTATCAGGGTTCAACCATGAAATAGTGTGAAAGCATGAGGTGACATGTACATCATAACTCAGAATGTACATAAATCTAAGACAACAATTAAGCACTCGCTGAAGTTCCGAAGTTTGCTCTTTTGTTGCGTCTACAAGAATTACGTCACAGTAGTCAAGGATTGGAAGCACTACTGTTTGTATGAGTTTGACTCTCACATTACAAGGCAAAATATTGCTGCTCCTTTTAAGTGAATAAAGTATCGAAAATATTTGTTTGCAAACAATTTTAATACTCGTATATTCAGACCAATTTAAAGTTTCGTTCGTTGTCACTCCAATATTTCTCACGGTCTGGCTGAATGGAATAACTCTGTCATTCAGTATAACTGGAGGAATAGTTTCGTATTGTAGGGTGATCAACAATTTTTGAGAGCCAATAATGATTTCTTGTGTCTTGGAGGGGTTACGGAGGATATAATTTTCAAGGAGAAAGCATTAATTCGCTGAAGGTCAGTATTGACGCATTTTATGACTTGAGGCAAATCAGAGGCTTTACAGTGACAATATATTTGTAATTCGTCCGCATAGAGATGGTAGCTACAATTCTTTAAATTAGATGAAATGTCGTTTATATACAAAATAGAGAGCAAAGGGCCTAAAATACTGCTCTGCGGGGTGCCTGCCTTTGAGGTATGATGAAAACAATTTAATAGTTCGTTGATAAGCGTAGTGAGCTTTCATCTTGTTTAATAGAGCCTGGACATTTATAGGGTGAAATGCGCTACTGAAATCGAGAAGGGTAAGAATTGTCACCAGTCTTTGGTCCGTTGCGTGTCGTAGGTCCTCAGTCACTTTGAGCAGGGTCCTTGCTGTGCTGTGTCCCTTCTTTAATCCAGATGGTCTATTCGAAAGAAGAAGAAGGCGAAAGAGAAGAAGAAGAAGAAGAAACAACACTTATACCACATACAAACACGAAATAATTAAACTTCAGGTATTTTAAACTTCAACCTAAGAGTCCCTAACGACTCAAATATCGCTACTTCTTTATCAGTATTTAAAAAACTAAGTACAATCACAAGCAGACTCGAGATACATAAGTTATTTCTCGCATAGTCAGCGGTTGCTTGTTTACAAGAGCACAAGTGCATGTTAACACTCACCGTTAGTATCTGGGACCCATCTGATCTGCCACACTTTAAGTTTGCTGGGTTCAAAGCTTCAAGCTTCCAGCAGTGCTTGCATGTGCACATCGCTCTTGTGCTCTCGCTGTGGTAGGTTTTGCCCATGCTCCAGTGATGATGATATCATACCTTACGGAGCTGTTATTGTACGAGAAGTGCACACGTCCAATGTGCTCTTTCTTCAGAACTCTACTAACCAAGCCTTACTGAATGGTGCAGCCATCTCTACGGATTTTGTGCCAACTCATGCTTCCTGGAAAAGCAATAGTCTTTGTTTTATACTTTAGTATCCTAGTATATCATATTCTTTGGTATTCAGTGGTCTTTAAGCAGGTGAAGACTAGCTTGAGTTACTGGTATGGTATAGTGTGTCACTGTGTATGTACTGGCATCGAAAAAGTACAAAGTAATCGTGCCTGTCATTGAGTTTTCATATAGATTTATTTATTTTGATCAGGCAAGGCAGCCATGAACTCGATAGATGGTGTATTAAAAATGTATACCTTTACATAAAGTGCGGCTAGGCGAGTGATATGCATTTTACTTAATTCGTTATAATTACTGTTAAATTTTGTGAACACCCAATTTTCTATTTGGCGAGCAGATACACGACTACACACAACTCATACATGGTCCATGTTCGCAGCCATATTGCCTCTCCTGAAACCTGCAGTGAGATTATCAGTAGGCCTTACCGTGGCATAGAATGGTTGGGTGGAGGAGTGAGAGCAGTGCGTGACGTCAATTTTGCGAAAATACCGATATATCAGTATCCAAGATAATCCACTTGAATATCTGGTCATTGGCCCTATAACATAACAGAGATCATTATTGCCGTACTTCACGTCGATAACTAACGATTCAGACAAATATAGAGAAATATACAAGGATTTATTTATGTGCACTGGACCATGAAGGGTCGAGCATCTATTGAATGTAAGCAGTGAGGGAGAAGTAGAGATACGAGGTCACGGAACAATGGAGTGTAATATTCCTTTTTCTTCCAGTCGATATCGTACTCATTATTTGACCAAAATACTAGGATTTACAAGAGTATCAATAACACACTAACGTAGAAGAGAATAAACTCCTCAAATCCAGGACGTTCAACACTTCCGTAGTCATGAGCAATTTCCCATCTGTACTGAGAGATTCACGGACATCATACAATTTTGTGCAACATTGGAATGTATTATTCACAAACTAAGCTAATCTTATCGGAAGGTGCAAATTCTTTCCACTCAACTCATGAAGTATTAAAATAGCCATCCAAATTCGGTAGTCATTATCCTTATGTTTCAATTGCAGTCGGTTCGATCCCCGCTGTCGATGGGGGTATTTGAAGGTGTTAAAATGCCACATCTCTAAATAATTGATCTCTATCATTTTAATGAAATATCTTGGGACAATGATGTAAGGGCCTTGTTTAACCCTCAACTACTGACGTGAGAACTCAATAACATTGATCTGTACGTTGGGTCTGACAAACTCTCTGAAATAAATTTCAAATTATGGACCGTTAGTGTAAGTTCTCGTGAGCAAAGTTTTATCAGTGAGTTTAGCATGCATTGTGGTAAACAGTTTCGTGTAAGATTCGACATGACGAACTTGTATGACATGCTTTTTAATTACAGAAATATTTCAAATGAAAACTATGTCGCGCTTAATTGAATAAATGCAGATTATTACAGAATATCTTTCTTTTAACATGCCTGATTAAAAACCCACAAGTACTTCATCGTACTGACGTGGAGTCTGTACGACTCCTAAACTACTTCAGAATTTATTATTTCGTATCCACATTATTACTCAGTAATGACCAGCTGCGTGATTCCTTAAGACGATTGAAGATGAAGGTATGAGGAAAAACAATGATGTAATGTGAAAGTTCTGATGGAATCGAACGGCCCATCATCTACTGGAGTCTGTGACACTCCACGCCAGTAGCTGAGGGTTAAGCCGGAAATTATTTAATCCTCATCGTTTGCAATTTACAGGCATTCATTCCTCTCCTCGCATAACACTATCGTTTGTATTCTCGAGTTCGAGTTGTGATCGAAAATGCTTCCATGTAGAATTTCACTCCGAGTAACGAACGGAAGCCACATTTCTTTCCATAGACAGTCGTCTTTCAGTCAATCATTACGAATTGCCAGAATGTGTGACCAGTGATGTGTAGACTTTGAAAATTGTTATAAGTTAGATTGTTTGAACTATATCATCACATAACTGTAAATTTTGAGTAACGAAGTGGTCGGGCGTACACCAGTAAACTCCAGGTCCTCTGTTCAGATATTTTTGACTAGCACTCCGCAGTAGTACCACTTTACTGCAATAAGAAAGTCAGTTAATGGGTACTGGATTTCGGAAAATGGCCAAACTTTTTATTTTTCAGCTTCATCACCAATAACTATAAGAAGCCGAAAAAACTATATTTAGCCCTTGAATTCGAAATTTATTATTTATGTTAAATATGATGATTTTTAATTCCAAAAGTATTACATTACTGTTAGAAAAATATTAAAAATATTTGTCAAAATAAATATATTTTACTAATTTGTATCATTCAGAAATGTTAAGGTAAAAATCGATCCTTTGGTAATTTTAGTGACTTTTTTATGAGTTTCCTTTTTCTTGTCACGAAGTTATTCCGCTGAATTCAAAAAAATTATCACTATAATAATGCTTTGTTTGCCAATTGTAATTTTACATTTAAATCCCATTTTTCTCCCATAATATTCTGCCAAATGTAACAAAATGTGTATGATGTATGTATCACACCCATATTAAGAAACCTGCATATGTAATTTTTGATTGTAGAATTTCTTCAATTAGTAGGAATTTTTAAGTTCAAAATTTTAGAACGTAAAATTTACATAAACTTTAGTACGATATATCTCATTATATAAATTATGCACAGAAAAATAGATACGTTGTTCTTTAAAAGGAATATTATCTAACTAAATGCGAATTTACATTAACATATGAATTAAATTTATGAAAAATGGAATTTTAAATTTCAAAATAATGCATTTTAGAAAACTATTAATTGAATACGAAATAAATGTTCGTGATATCTCTACATTTGCTTAGGTGACATTCCCACAAAGTTTCGTGAAAATCCATGCATTAAGTAAAGATATATTGTTATCTCCGGAGTGTCGCCGTAAGAATTTTGAATGTTTTATATCCATATATATCCAAAGCTGTATGATTATTGTAGCTACTGTCACACTTCAATCTTATGGATGTCCTCGCTCATGAATTCTTTGATGCAAGCAACATTTTATGTGCTTTACCTTAACTGTTTAAAGTTTACAATCCACTCAGCTGATTAGCAAGGAAAACCATAAAATAAAAGGTTGTTCATTTTTAATATGCTAGTGACCCCTAGTGAGTTCGACTACAAGGTAGAAATAAATACACACTTGTAAAATCGTGAAAAGATATAAAAAGCAAGTAAATCCTCCTTTGCACATATGTAATGATGTGCATTTAACGGTTACGTTGTATATACCAGGTGGTACCAGAGCCGTACTTTCTACTTGTAAGAGTCCCGCATGCACTAATGGTCAGTCGGATGCCTAATCTCTGGTTTACGAAGGAGCTCTACAACGTGCTATATTTCGGATACGTTATCTAACAGGGTGCATATGTAAATACTCCAAGGTTGCGGAAAATAAAGTATAATAACTCATGAGTGTATGCACACACAGACATTACACTGTACCAAAAAATTGCTTGCATGAGATATGTACCTGAGCGATCCATTACCTCTTAATTGCAACTCAGTTCCGTGAATACATGTACAGAAAGTAGGTGGCTATTTCGGAACTCCTGCGCATGCCGTCTGTGAGCTTCGGCTACATTCCGACCAGATTCTGCATAGATTACAATTATACTTGTGTATTCGTCGTTGCTGAATACGCCAGCCACTGTCGATATGTTTACAACAACATTAGTGCTGCAGTACTACATATCAGCCTACTACTATGCGTTCAAAAAATGACGCTTATAAATGCAAGGGAGTCCAATGAAGAGGTAGCGCTAAGGAACATGTAGCGAGAGGCCGTCCAGTTGTTATCACTTGTATTCTTACGTAACCTACTTTCAGGCAGTAATACTCCATGTGAAAATCAGTTATTAGACATCCTATTCATCACTAGTGCATGCCATACACTTATATGTAGGAAGTACAGAGCTAGCGTGCTACATGCACATATATCTTTCTCAAGTTCATTTAAATAACTTAAAGTTAAGTGAACTACTGATTAATGAATGCTGCCCAGTACTACTGATACATAGTCGGACCTAGAACCACTATTCCGTGTTTGTGCTAAGCTATGTAAATCATCTTTAGATGTTAACATTCACCTCGGTAAAGCTCACTCTGAAAACAGGAGAAATAAAATATCTATGTAATATGACATCATTAACACAGACCTTTGTAGTTATAATTCCATAAGCCAAACCGCTGAGAATAGAAACTATTACAGACGTGTGGAACCAATACAGAGTAAACCAGTAATCTAATATATCCCAAACGTAAATGGTATTGTAATGTAGGAGTGGGGAAATAAAAGCTCTAGTATTATGCAGACTGGGAATTATGATCAGTTAGAATCCATCGCTTCTAACATTTTACAGTTTTTCGCCAACCACGTAACTGAATTGCCTGGTCCTCAACAACCTGCAGTCAGATACTTTAAAACTACAAAGCAGCAAACCACTCATAAAACATCTAATAATCCAAAACGAAGATCTAATATACAACGAGAAAAAACGAGAACTTTATGATGACCACGTAGCTCAATATCAGTTTTATAACCGAAGACGAAATGTTTCCCGCAAAGTAATAGAAAAATTAACAAGCTTCTGCCTTGTAAAATCCCAATGCCAAGAATAACAGAACATTTTGAAAATACATTGGGTGCCGTAAAACAACAACACCCCTTTCCCAGATACAGAAATAATAATACTGACTTACCTGCTGATATTATGAACAGTGAAAATGCCGTACATCAGGCGTTTCACGGCATAAAGGCTGACACGTCACCTGATCCCGATCGTATGAGAGTTCATGGTGTAGGACGTCATAAAGCCAATAGACTTCTCACGTTGCTCATTAACGCAAGGCTGCAATTCTTGTGTATCTTCAGAGCTTAAAAGGGGACGAACGATATTGATACACAAAGGTGGAGAAATAAACGACATCAAGGCATGAAGATACCTATTATAACATATTCTGTGGTCAGGAAAATCATAGGACGTATGTCAGACGCCCAGCTACGTGGATACATCACTTCAAATCCGTATCAGCGCGGTTTTATGCCACTGCCTAGAACCCATATTAACGCCTCACTTGTCAGTGGTTGCCTTCATGATGCAAAACGCTACTGGAAGGAATGTTACGTAATTTTCTCCACATATCAAAAGCGTTTGATTGTATTGGCCATAAGCATATCAGAAGGGCTCTTCAAGCAGTCTGAAATTCTAAACAATGTACGTAAACTTACTATAGCTTTCCTTTTGCAGCAAAGTATTAAAGTAAAAGCACATTTTAAGAAATCCAAACCTATAGAAATTAAATGTGGTGTAGCACAAGGTTCCCCTACTTCACTATTCCTTAAAATTTGGCAATTAATAAAATATTACATGATCTTACCGACCAGGATGTCAGCGATAAGTACGGATATATTTTATCCAAAGAAATCCCAACTTAGTCTACTTTCGCATTCGCTGATGATATAATAATAATCAGCAGAACCGAATAAGATGCAACAATTTTACTCAATTTAACCATAAGCAGCTTCACAGAAGTAGGTCTAAATATTAACCTACAAAGTAAATATATTTTCCTAAAGAACGGAAAACTGGTTCTGTTGACAATGACTACTATTCAAGGATCGGTAATACCAGTAACATAAAATAATGAACGAATCAAGTATACAGGAATTGATTTCAATAATGAAATATCTCTTGACAGTTCTAAAGTAATTAATATCCTAAATTCTGATTTGAACAATTTAGTTAAAACTACACTTTTAAAACCAGAACAGAAATTTGAAGTCTTCAGTGAATTTATTTGGCCGGATTGATATACACAGTACAGTGCTCACCTCTAACATTTCTTAAAGATCTGGATAAAATTATAAGAAGTTCGATTAAAGAAACAATTATGCTACCTTATGATACACCAAACTCCGTATTAATAGTCCAAAGAAATGAACAGGTATAGGACTACTCTGCGCCGAATGGGAGGCTGATATTCAGCACTCGCTTACTCCCAATTATGGACGACCTCCGAGAGTTAATGAGAGATCGGTCTTTTAGTTATGATGTAAATTGTCTCATGAAGAGAGATGAGTGGTTTTGTACGCCGATCACCCGAAAGCAAACTCCTGGATGTCTTGCAAATCACCTCTATCTTCATCCGAATACATAAATGCTATAAAAATTTTGTGCAAACTGACCGCAGTACGGTCAAAACGGTTGCAACGAGACCGAAACACTCGGACATGTGCTGGGGTTCTGCAGGAGCACCAAATTACTGCGTAACAATCGTCACAATCGAGTAAAGACATCAACTGTTCAAGGCCTGAGGCAGCATGGATGGGAGGTGCACGAAGAATTTCACTGCGTCTCTAGCGAAGACTCGATGAAAAGAGTAGACATCATAGCCGTCAACAAGAAAGAGAATAAAGCGATGGTGTTAGATCCTACCATTCGCTTCGAAAGGGACCTGCAACAAGCTCAGGATATCAGTCTGTAAAATCAAGCAATGTATACGCCATGTCTGCCATATTTATCAGCAAAATACAATATTCCTCTTGGTCAATGGGTTATCAGAGGATTCCTGTTTTGATCCAGAGGCACTCTGCGAAAAACACAGCAACTATACTTCAAAATTTTTAAAATTACTTTTTACAACATAGAGAAAATCTTATCACATATCATAAGAGATTCTCCACAAATTATTCAGTTGTATTTATACCTGCAATCATAATCCCATTACGATGAATTTTCCAGAAACATTAGTACTTGATTATTAAAATTACAAACTGCAAGTTGTGTATTCCGGAACTTTATGGAAACCCTCACTGAAGTACGGATGATTTATTATTTTGTAAATGTTACTGCTTTTCAATTTTCCGTAAATTCGATGTATTTCAAATTACGCTCTCACGTCCAAAAGTACCGATATATAGGCATCCAAAATCATCCACCAGAATACGTGGTCGTTGATCTTGTAACATAGTACAGACCAGAAGAATTTCTTGATAATGTACCTGGGTAATGCAGTTTTCTACAAAGTAGATACCGCTATTTTTATTTCCTGTGATAAAACTGATTTACCGGACGAGTTGGCCGTGCGGTTAGGGCCGCGCAGCTGTGAGCTTGCATTCGGGAGATAGTGAGTTCGAACCCCACTGTCGGCAGCCCAGAAGATGGTTTTCCGTTGCTTCCCATTTTCACACCATGCAAATTCTGGGGCTGTACCTTAATTAAGGCCACAGCCGCTTCATTTCCATTCCTAGGCCTTTCCTATCTCATCGTCGCCATAAGACCTATCTGTGTCGGCACGACGTAAAGCAGATAGTAAAAAAAACTGATTTAGTTTGATAAATGCTTCATTACATTTTAAATGTTTGTAAACAAAGCAATAATTATGCGGTATAACTTTTTCTGGAATTCCCCATCATACATGGCTCCAAATTAAAGCAACGATAGAATTAAATGGTATGTGTAATGTAGAACAAACTGGGAAATGAATGTTGCTTCTCATGAAAAAATATCTAAAAATGTGTAGGTACCTAAAATGTTTAAGTAATTATGAAATTTAAAAACGCATTAACATTTATTAATCTAAAAATCGCATTGTTTGCCGTAGGTCAAAAATATGTAACAATATTTGCACTTAGTTTTTCTAAAAAGGGTACCAAATTACGTGAAAATAAAGTGCATATTTTTGTACAAAATACACTTCAAAGTAATCAAAGTTTGGATAAACTCTGAAGTCCATGCTCACGTAAAAGTATGCTTCTCTAGTCCATAGTTAAAATTCCGAGTTTTCCTCTTAAATGAATAAATATATTGTTACGGCGTTAAGGTTAAATTTCACGTATTCCGTATAATGAGTATTACACTCCTTGAAGGTAAAATTAGGTTTATTCAACTTTTATGAGAAATCATGGTGAGAAAAATGATAAAATAGTGTTTTTCCAAATTATGGAACTCCTCGCGATGCCTTGGGACTAATACACTCCCGTGATTCTCTGAGGTATTAGGCATCTAAAAGTGTTCACAAGGGCCCGTAGGGAGTTCGAGAACGTTAAATCCCCTGTGTCACTGGGGAGGAAGTTACTGACTGGCACTGTTAATGTGTAACTTAGGTTATTCGTCAACAGTGCAGGTATCTGAATTTTTTCCCTGATTTAATTCTTCACGGTCTGCTTTTTTCTTTTCAAACCACGTGAATGCCTTCAACACATGCTAACTCCAAATATGCCCTTTCTGTGTTAATACTGTAGTTATGTAAAAGAAACAATCCTCTTTCGTTTGTTATAGACCTGATATCTACATCTGTTCCTAAACCCTCACTACACCGCTGGTCTAAGCCTAATAAATGTCAATGTTTTGGTCAGATCCTGACAAGATTACTTTTCATGTATACACCAAACCACTCTCCACCTTATGTAATATAAACACAAGGAGTTATTATGTTAGGATAAAATTAAATGTTACTGCATAGGTTGACATTGCTTGTTGTCAGTTGTCAAGCACAGAATTCTTAGGTCATAGCATCAATCATTTGTTAAGACTTCTTGTTTCGGATGCATATATTGTTTTAACATACATAATGAGTGAATTATTTCGTGATAAAAGAATTGTAGAGGCTGTACTTAAAAGCCACAGCAATAAGCAAGTATTGGTAAGTAATCTATGTCTTCAAATGCTAGACAGGATAAAAATGAATAAGTTTGTTATCTAGACACTTATAAATGAAATCTGCCGCAAATTATTAGTTCCAGGTCACACACATCAATAGTGGTTCAGATGAATCAGAAATGTTTCTTTTAATTTTCGAGCTTTATGAAATGTTGTTTCACTAAAAGGATGAATGACACAGAAAAAATTAATTTGTTTGGCGTAGTATTTCCTAGGTGCATGTCGCCAAGGAGTTTGGAGAACTTAAATTCAAGTATTCACTTCAGAATGAGATATCCTTCAGAATACAAGAATACGACTGATAAAAGTAAACATGCACTTGCTTCTTACATAGGAGGAACCGATGAAGATTCATAAGAAGAAGTATGATGATCTGCTTTTCATGTTAGAGCTTATTGGTCCTCTGTACCATAGATTCTACCAAGTGTTCTGGTGCTTCTATGTGAGTGATAGTGTTGAAGAGTTCATTTAAAACCAAGTATATCGTTTTTCAGATGGACATACTGTACAATTCTTAAACGTTATGAAGCATATAGGCTTCTTAAAAGTGAAATATATGAAATTTGATACAAAATTGATAATTCTTATTCCACTTTATATTGATTTCCACTTGTGCATAATTTACTACATTCAATTTGAAATAAACAAGATATATAAATATGCAGATAATATGTTCTGTTTATGGGCAACATAATTTGGTCAGATCATTATAACTCCATTTCTTTTTGATTAATGCAATTTAGAATCTATATAAAAACAAAAGCATATTAATATAACTAAAAACATGCTACTGCATAATATTTTCATTTGCACTTATATCTGTACAGGATCTATGATTTTTAAATTAAAATAGACAGCAAAAATCCTTATAACTCAAAACAGCACTTTTGGAGGTAACATGTCCTGACAAAACACCCCGGAATTAATATTGATGAATACAATGATGTTAAACTACGAGAAAAATTATTATTTTTAATCACAGAGATTTCAGTGTTGCGTTTTTATATTTTAAACTATGTTTTACAAACGACCCTACGAGACGAGTTATGGTTGTGAAACCTGTGGAAAACGTAAGGGGAAGATGTGCTAGGGGACAGATCTAACTTACAGCCAAACGGGAACGGAAAGACATTTCCCTCTTCTGGGAACACCAGCATCCATTAATTCTCACGACTTAACTGATGGTTGTCTTACTGGTTTTTGATAGCTAAAAGCTACTTTTACAATGATAATTCATTTACTGACGCATATTTTCATTTATGTTTCAGTTTAAAAATTCTTTGTTTATGTATACATTTTTAGTTTGTACTTGAATTACACCTAGTTGTACCAGCGGGAAAAACACGATGTAATAACAAGACATTATATCCCCTGCTATAACTATATCTCTGTATGATATTTTTCGTTTTGCTCAGGTTTATATCATGTTCAAAAATGCCTAGACGTAGGGAAGACGTGAAAAGAAGATAACTTGGAGAATGCTGTTAGGGAACTATTAAGAAGGACACTTTTAATAAAGGCTGCTACGAAAAAGTACGTTAATAAATTTTGAGTGGTAAGAAGTGTATCGGCTAGCCCAAATCCCTCATCCGACGACAACAATTATGTAATGAACTATAATATACGTAACATTTCTCCATCCGGAGAGGAGTTAAAACTTTTCGAATGAATTATTCAGTCAGGAAGTATGAAATATGGCCTAACTAATAACAGAGACACAATAGTTGGCTTTCAAGCCTTAAAGAAAACAATTCTACAGTGTGTCATTGTAGTTGAAGCATCTGGAGAATATTGCCTGACATTACATCGGGCTATATATACTGAATTATTGTTTTGAAAGTGAATCAATTAGCATGGTTCGTGTAATGTAATGTGATCGTGAAGCTATATGAACTTTCTTTGAAGTTTTTGGGTGACAAAATTTCTCAGCGTCAGAGACTTCTAACACCGATGAGACTGTACGATTCCCGCTGAAATTTCTTGCTGAGAAATGTTCACAAGAGGTTGGGAAAATAACATCCCAAGATCGTATATTCAAACCTCACAAAGGTAGTCAGATTATGAATGCCGAAAATAAGTTGATTCTGCACTTCAAGTCCTTCGATATTAGCATGTGGTGATACATTTGATGTTTACCCAGTGAAATGATATAAAAACCATAGATCGCCCAGAAAGAGGTCTGCTTTCTCTTCTATCTGACAGCGGAAAATGGAAAGCAGGAATTGATACGCAGGCAACCTGAATGGTATTAAATTGAAATGCTTACACACGGTATCTGAGGTAATACAATTATTATTGGTATAAATGGACAGCATCTACGGGAGTTCTGTGTGACAAGAGGATACCACCAAACCTCAAAAGATTTATTTATAAGAGAATGATTCGACTTGCTTTAAGGTATGGTTTGGAAACAGTGCCATTACAAAAAAAAAGCTTCTTAAAGACCGCTGCAGGTGGAAGAAATGAAACTATGCAAGACTGGGTAAAGGTGACAAACGTTAAAGACAAGGTCCAGGTGACATGACTAAGATGGTTTGACCATATCATGAGGAGGGAAGTGATTATGTGGGATAAAGCCTCTTAGACATCCTCCTTCCGTGAACAGAAGAATAGGTAGGCCCCGAAAGAAATGGAAGTACTCTGTCATTTCGGATCTCAAAGAAATGAAGTTGTAGAAACGACCTAGTCTGCGGTAGAAATGAATGGAGGAGACGGATCCGCATCAGCGACCCCTCATATCAGTGGGACTAAGCATGCTGGAGAATTATTTATTTATTTATTTATTTATTTATTTATTTATTTATTTATTTATTTATTTATTTATTTATTTATTTATTTATTTATTTATTTCACGGATTAAAGCTATGCAGTTTCTGGACTGACTCGGCATGGCATATAGAATCTTTCATCATGCATTAGTATTTTACAGATAATTATACTAGTTCAGTACATTTATACTTGGGTTAGGTCTTGATTAATTTTTATACTAGCCTATTGTCCCTCTCTAATCACCGGATCCTTATGCTGGGAAGACGTCCGATGAACAGAACTCGTACCTAGAAATATCCTCACAGTGTGGCAGGTAATCAGTAGATGATTCTTTGGAAGCTCTATGTTTATTTATTTGTTTATTTATTTATTTATTTATTTATTTATTTACTAACTAGCTGATGTACCCATGCTTCGCAACGGAATTCTCAGGAAGGCTACCTTTGTGGTTTTCTCAACTGAAGTCAACATAAATCATTACAATGACTTCAGTAGGAATGTAGCGATTAAAAGCAATGTTATCATATGAAATACTCGATCAAATGAAAAACCGCACATTTTCTCACTTTTAACGAACAATACTACGCTGCCGATCCAACAGTCCAAAGTTCCAGTGCTGGAATGACCAGGCCGCAGACAGCCGTGAACACTCCTCTGCCATTATTCCGTTAAATGCGCACACTGACCATTCTAATCAGAGTCTCAGAGTAGGGATTGAATATCTGGAATGCTCTGATGAACCATTGTGTTACGTACCAGCAGTAACAGAAAATGTATGAACCAGAGGAATGGCATGTTAAAGAAGAGAGAGAGAGAGATCTACTTCCCGCCAATATTCAGGCAGGCTGTTATACTCGGTACGCAGCAGTAATCCCATCAATCGGAGATAAGTGGGAACATAAGAGACGAACCTCATCAGAACAAACAATGGTCGATTATAATGTTACTGTTGAACAATTTTATGAGCTTTCTATATTGTAGGCCTTCACATTTACTTTTTTTTCGATTCTGTGATATTAAGACTTTTTTAAATAATTTATCGCGTAGGCTGCAGTTCCTTATTTCCCGACTTTATATACCGATTTTTATTAAAATCTGTTTACCCATTTTTTGAGACTCGGCTCTGATATGGACTTAGCGATAAAAATTCAAATTCAGGACCACTAATAACATAAATATTTGAAAATCAAATTTTAGGCGTTCCCCTAAAGTACTATTTCACTCAGCGTGAATAAAATTGTTTATGGCCTAGATTTTAGCGACTGATTACCCAAATTTACATAATGATTTTCATTAAATTGTCCTCAGCTGTTTCCTCATGATGCGTCAACATACATACATACATACATACATACATACAGACAGACAGACAGACAGACAGAAAATTTAAAAGTGCATTTCCGTGTTTCTGTAGACACAGCCAACTTAGAAATAAAATTCTTTTAAAATTCTGAGTAATTGTATTTATTTATTTATTTATTTATTTATTTATTTATTTATTTATTTATTTATTTATTGCTAGTGGTTTATCGTAGCACTAACACATCGAAAGATTTTCACAACGTAAGGAGGATGGAAAAGGACTGGAATAAGGAAGAACCCAGCCATGGCCTTAATTAAAGCTGGAGCCCACATTTGCCTGGTGTGAAAATGGGAAACCACGGAAAATCATCTTCAAGGCTGCCGTCGGTGGGATTCGAAATCATGGAATCAACTCGCTCGGTGTAGCTCTATATAAGTGAATGAATATAGATTGAGTTAGCTAATGAAATGTGTAGAATCTTGGGAATTACACCGGTATAATCTGTGTTACGGAATTTTGGTGGACCAGCAGAGGTGAAAGAAGGTGCTGGGTGGAATAGGTCTCAATTACGAAATTAAAGTTAATTTAAAATTTAATAAAGGTTATATTTTCTTTTCAAGATCAAGAAATAACAAGTACAACAGGCACCCAGTAGCACATCAACAAATTAAGAAAGTACAATTACAGTTTGTTACTGGATTTGGACTTCGAGCCCCAGACTCACAATCCTTGAGCAATGAGCCCAACTTTACCTATATACAAGGTTCAACAAAGGGGCAGAAAACCCCAATCATGCCAAGGAGCACTTGCTCCAAATTACCCAGTAAAGCCTCCTCGAGGCACACAGAAAATCCACTTTTAAGAAAGAGCAAACCCGCTCTCAAAGTTCAAGCCTATTCAAAGGCCACACCAAACTCCACCTTCAATCTGCCCTCCAGGCACACAAGAACAGGGGTAATAATACCCAACCTACTGAGGCCTATTCAATAAAGAAACAGGTCAGTTACATGGCCCAAAATTCTGAGTTGAATGGAGGCGTAACTTGCACTCCTAATACATTTTTAAAACCTATTTGGCACTAGGCCGCTTATGCAAGGGCTAATCCCATACTACGGAGGTGACACGATAAGAAAACTTATTTACATTACGAAGGGAGGAAAAATGGAAATGAAAACGTAGTCACCTCAGAACAATATGAGTGGGAGCTCGAGAGGGTTAGGCACTCTCTACCCCAATTTATCGTTAAAAAGCCAAAATTTACCAAATGCCTATTACATTTTAAAGATAGGTTACATTAGAAAGGTTTCGAACCTGCCCCGCGGGTTAAACTGCTGAGCTAGCAAGAAATGAAGTTATAAAATGGCCATTACCTTATAGATGAACTGCTGCCCGAAGAAAGAGGCGCTTCCCGCCCCCTGCTACATAATCACACAAGGAGAGATGTTACTGAAGTGGCCCCGAGACCAAAAAATCACCTTTCATGAATGATAACAACCCGCCCATGAATTTTTATTGGTCGGCTAAAGATTACAAGTCAAAACTGAAGAAGATATCTAGGATTGGTGGAAAATTAATTACAGAAATTACTCATTGGTCAAATTCAAAACTGGCGGAAAGAGAAGGGTTATACTGCCAACCCAAACAATGACTGAAAGAAATTTAACAAAGAACAAACTTATGAATACCAAATTTCTTCAAAAAAAAAAGTTCCTTCACTTCGCACTAGGGTGCACAATTGTAGTTCTTAAGTAGTGCCATCTAGAAGAGAATGTTCACACTTCTTACTACAGAGCAAACTAATACAAATCGAAACAGACATAGTTCAGAACACTTCAAAATTTACAGTAGAGACATCTTCTGAGAAACCTTAGAATTAATGTGGTTGTTAAAGTTCAGGCTTTCTCCAGTAGAGGAGTTTCAACTGGCGCAATGTTTGAATTAGCGGCGTGGAGGTGTACCGCCCGGTACAATCTGTATATCTATATATTGAACACTTTATTCGTAAATATACATACATATAAATATAGACGTGAGCGTCCTATATTTCACCTTGCAGCCGCAACTACCCACCGCAGAGCACCGGTGTTTGTGTCTGGTAGTAGCATCGATTCTTCTATCGTGCACTATGGTGGTTGCGTGTCGTTAGCTGTGGTGGTGTGGCAGATTTGGGGTGTTTAAAATGGCCGACTTTGTCATTGAATGTATTAAAATTAAGATTGCTGCCTCAATGATACTGTTAAGGAGCTATTTCAATAAATATCTGATTTACACTGACTGACAGAGCAAATGCAACACCAAGGAGGAGTGGTTCGAAAGGGATGAAAGTTGGGGAAAAAACAGAGACGGCACGGACGAATAATTGATGTTTATTTCAAACCGATATGCAGGTTACACAATGCGCACGGCATCGACTCAGTAGGATGTAGGACCACCGCGAGCGGCGATGCACGCAGAAACACGTCGAGGTACAGAGTCAATAAGAGTGCGGATGGTGTCCTGAGGGATGGTTCTCCATTCTCTGTCAACCATTTGCCACAGTTGATCGTCCGTACGAGGCTGGGGCAGAGTTTGCAAACGGCGTCCAATGAGATCCCACACGTGTTCGATTGGTGAGAGATCCGGAGAGTACGCTGGCCACGGAAGCATCTGTACACCTCGTAGAGCCTGTTGGGATATGCGAGCAGTGTGTGGGCGGGCATTATCCTGCTGAAACAGAGCATTGGGCAGCCCCTGAAGGTACGGGAGTGCCACCATCCGCAGCACATGCTGCACGTAGCGGTGGGCATTTAACGTGCCTTGAATACGCACTAGAGGTGACGTGGAATCATACGCAATAGCGCCCCAAACCATGATGCCGCGTTGTCTAGCGGTAGGGCGCTCCACAGTTACTCCCGGATTTGACCTTTCTCCACGCCGACGCCACACTCGTCTGCGGTGACTATCACTGACAGAACAGAAGCGTGACTCATCGGAGAACACGACGTTCCGCCATTCCCTCATCCAAGTCGCTCTAGCCCGGCACCATGCCAGGCGTGCACGTCTATGCTGTGGAGTCAATGGTAGTCTTCTGAGCGGACGCCGGGAGTGCAGGCCTCCTTCAACCAATCGACGGGAAATTGTTCTGGTCGATATTGGAACAGCCAGGGTGTCTTGCACATGCTGAAGAATGGCGGTTGACGTGGCGTGCGGGGCTGCCACCGCTTGGCGGCGGATGCGCCGATCCTCGCGTGCTGACGTCACTCGGGCTGCGCCTGGAACCCTCGCACGTGCCACATGTCCCTGCGCCAACCATCTTCGCCACAGGCGCTGCACCGTGGACACATCCCTATGGGTATCGGCTGCGATTTGACGAAGCGACCAACCTGCCCTTCTCAGCCCGATCACCATACCCCTCGTAAAGTTGTCTGTCTGCTGGAAATGCCTCCGTTGACGGCGGTCTGGCATTCTTAGCTATACACGTGTCCTGTGGCACACGACAACACGTTCTACAATGACTGTCGGCTGAGAAATCACGGTACGAAGTGGGCCATTCGCCAACGCCGTGTCCCATTTATCGTTCGCTACGTGCGCAGCACAGCGGCGCATTTCACATCATGAGCATACCTCAGTGACGTCAGTCTACCCTGCAATTGGCATAAAGTTCTGACCACTCCTTCTTGGTGTTGCATTTGCTCTGTCAGTCAGTGTATATTCAAGAACTACAGAAAATACTCACATATGTGCTCAAGCAGCAAACAGTTATGGTTCTGAGATCACCATACTCCTGCTAGATGAATCATTGATGATATATAAAATCAAGGACTACACATCACAGCCTTCCAGAGTACATTCTCACTACGATCCTTCCAGTATAGTCTCACTCGAGGCAGCAATCTTAACCGGCAAAGAAAAAGGAAAATCAGTTTTCATACCAAGAATTCCATGGATCTCAAGTGAATTGCTGTTTTGTTTCAAACGATTACAATTTCCAGTGAGATTAGCTTACATTATGACTATCAATAAGGCTCAGGTTCAAACGTTCCAGTATTGCGGAGTTAATCTGAAAGATTCTCGTTTCTCACCTGGTCGGCTGTAGTTGCTTTCCCACGTGTCAGACAAGCAGAAAATCTAATTGTGAATGTGCCAGAGATGACATCAAATGTAGTGTATAAGAATATGAAGTATAAAATATATTTGTGTATTCCTAAAAAGAATAAAAATAAAAGGAAAACAGAAAGAGAGTGGTCTTTTAATGCACATCTTCCACATTATATAGAGAAAACCGCACAGATGTACAAAAAGACAGGGAAGCGAGTTGTCTTCAGCTATTTATGATAAAACTATTGGAATGTTACTGAGTTAAGTTTTCAGAAGCGTTGTATTTCTATTGCCAGTCCAGTGTGCTTTGATGTTTTAATTTCTATGTTCATCAAGTTAGTATTATTATTATTATTATTATTATTTCTCTCAACAAAATGCATCGAAATTCTATAGGACGCAGGCTATGGAGCTGACAAGTACTACAATGTTTCTTAACATATTCTTAGTGCATCCGATAAGGAAATGGGCAATTTAGAAGAAAAGACATCCTTACTTTATTAGAAACATAGAGGGAGAGTATTTCATAGTTCAAAAAGGAATAAAGAAAGCTGCGACATGGCTAGTGGAAAGTATAGGAAAATGTTATGTAGATTTGGAAAGAAATAGGAAATGTAGCGAGAGAGAGAGGGAGGAAATATTTACAGTGTGAATGCACGTGTGAGGGAAGACGATGATGGAGGAGGAAAGGCGATGTATTTCCTTAGCCAAGGGAGAAGAGGCCACCAAAGCTTTTAGCTCTGATGGGTTGGAGAAGGGGGCATGGGAATGGCTCCGGAAGGTGCACCATTTGGCAGAACAGAATTTAACCCCACGATGCCCTATGTGATATACATGTAACTCTGAGCGTTTATCACTTCAGTGCTCCACAGAATGTAATCATAATGTCAGTTTTTCCTATGAATGTTTTACAACCGCAGGTTTAGCAGATGGTTAGAAACGGTGCCCCAACCTCAGCCTTAACAAAATTGCAATTATCACGATGTAATTGCATATTCAGATTAACTGCTAATTCTTTCTTGTTTTTGTTTTATACAGAGTGTAAAAATAAGATGCAGCCAAACTTTCAGGATATTCCTTACATAATGACAATTGTAAAAAGAAATATCATGACGGTCAAAACATGAATTATTATTTATATTATTATTCTCCACAACGTTGTATGTAATTAAGGGTGCGAATGAACCTTTTTAGCAAATAAATTTGCTTTCTTCCCTTCCCAGAATCTCTTTACACTTTCACTGTGTATTTTCTTTCATCCATGCGGTGGTTCTCATCTTAGGTTTTTCAGAAAAATGATGTTTGTTCACCAGCATTCTAAAACTAGGCCTACCCTATATAATTTCACCTGTTACGCTAATTTCATGAAGGCCTTTTTCAATTTCGATTATCTAATTATCCTTTACTTTTTGTGAGGAGGCAAAATTAAATAGTAAGTCTATAATTGTCCATTCTTTGAATAAGGCCATACAATTTCAATTGCATTTTTTCTAATAGTGGCTGACATTTTCTCAAAATGCTGGTATAATTCATGAGACCTCCTTTTCACTCACACTCCTTCTATACTATACTGGGCCAAAGATCTTCCTAAGAATTTTCTTGTTTTTCTAAGGTTAGTGATCAGTCTCTAGTGATCAAGGTTTGTGATGCCTCTAATGCTTCATACTTAATGACCGGGAAATAGCTTTTTAATTTAGCTTTCCGATATATTCATTTTATGTCGTACCTCTCCCACGTCATTCTGCAGGCTGTTTTAAATTTAGATATTCTCTCTCCATTTGCTTCACGATTTAATCTGAATTGTTGGATAATTTCCGCTACGTATTTGAAATTTATTATTATTAGTAATAGTATTCGTCGTAGTAGTATATACACTTTCAGTAAACATTTTTTCACAGATATTTCACTAAGTTCTCGTCCGCTCAGAAAGTAAACTGATCAAACGGAGTTCAAGAGATTTTTTCAAAGAAATTTTTGTTACGTTATTCTAAACATTAATCATTGTGAATAAATCTTCGGATAACATTTAATTCAAGTTTTACCTATTTATTATTGCTTCACGCAACACACACTTTTATTTGTAAAGAAAATCTCCGTGAGTTTGAAGTTCATAACTATTTGCCATATTTATTTGCAAAGACAACTCTTCATTGTACATTAAGCGGCAGTAAATTTTCTTTGGCCGTGTTGTTAACAAATACAAATTAAAATACCGCTCATATGGACAGCCGTTAAAAATTCTGAACCGATCATAAGCCTTAATTAAAATAGCAGTACTGGCTAGTTTATAACACTAAGTTTCCCGGTGTTCATAAATATATGAAGAACTAGCTGTTACCCACGGCTTCGCTCGCTTGATTTCGTAAGGTGATAAATAATTTTTCTTCGGTACTGCACTAAGACATTATCTGTAAATCCCTAAAGTATAAAAACTCGCCGAAAAATTGCATTTCATTTACCCCAGAACCTCTTTGTAAACCATATTTGTGGCATTGCCTTTTGAGGCTAAGATGACCAGGATACTGGCAGAGCTAAATCTGGAACATGCAACATTGAACTCTACCTGTGAGAAACAGTCCTCTTTTAAGTCGAAAAAAAGAAAGGGTTCCTTTATTTCTAAAGGAGATTCCAAAAACTAATTTTCACATCTGTAACATCTTATTTTTTGAGATATAAGTATCCAAGTACCCTCATAAAGAGAATTCAACCCCTTCTTCACTTATTTTCGATCTCTAGCTTAAGTTGATTTTCCGAAAAGAAAAAGTATGTGTTTCTTTATTTTTAAAGGAGATTACGAATACCAATTTTCGCGTCTGTAACATGTTAAGTTTATGAGATATACTCATTTTAAAAACTGTCCCACTCCTTGGCTGGGGTGTCAGCGTTGAGGCCTTCGGTTTACAGGGTTCCGGGTTCCATTTCGGGCTGAGTCGGGGAATTAAATCACGTGTGATTAATTCTTCTCGCTGGGGGGCAGGTTGTTTGTATTTGTTCCAACACTCTCCTCTTCATATTCACTCAGCACACCACTTTACCAACCACAACAGGAACACGCAATAGTAATTACATCCCTAGACATAGGGTTGGCGCCAGAAAGGGCATCCAGCCGAAAAACAGAGTCAAATCCACATTTGGAACACAGTTAGCACCCGCGACCCCACAGGTGTGGTAAAAGCGGTAGAAGAAGAAGATACTAATTTTAAAAGTTCTCCCGCTTTTTTATTATTTCACCCCCTTAAGTATATTTTCCAAAAAAAAAGTGTGTTCATTTAAAGGAGATTCCAAGTACCAATTTTAACGTCTGTAACATCTTCAGTTTCTGAAATATATGCATCCTCATATAAATAATTCTAATCTTTGCTCACTTCTTTTCACCCCACCCCACCCCACCCATAAGTGGATTTTCTGAAAACCAAAATGTGTGTTCTTTTATTTTTGAAGGAGATTCTAGATACCGGTTTTCATGCCTATATCATGTTAGGTTTTTGTGATATATTGTAGATAATCTCGCTGCTGTAGAATCTTGGAGAGGACGTTGCCATTGTTACGGCAGTTCATTTCTTTATCCAATTCCTAGATCATTGGTAGTGTGGTGCCAATATCTCCGTAACGGTTGGTTTTATAGCCTTAAAACATGATTTTCGGGCCCGCAGGGCTTACCGAGTTTTATTCTTTGCGTCAAGTGGCTTAAAATGAGCTTTGTCTCGTCCTTGTACGACAAATTCGATTTCGTCTATATTATCCTAATATTTTTATATTTTTATATCTCCTCCCGTCCTCGTCGTCCCTCGAATTGTTTTGAAAATAAAATACAGCCCATGTTACTCACTAGTAATGCAGCTTTCTACAGGTGAAGTAATTTTTAAAATCGGTTCAGTAGTTTTTGAGTCTATCCGTTACAAACAAATATACAAATTTTTCCTCTTTATAATATTAGTATAGATTATGCTGTTGCTCTTGCTTCCAGGTCATCTTAATCACTTTGAACAAACGCCGCGACACCAGTTCGCATTATAACTTTTTCTCTTGCAGCAGGTTCATATCGGTATAATTTAAACCTTAATTTAAGACCAGAGGAAACTAGAGAGCAAGGGAGAAGGATAGAGGCAATAAAAACAACGCGAAGGAGCAGAACTTCCGTAGAACGAATGGAAGGAAAATACCAGATGATGTAGCACTTGGCTTTAGTTAAGAGGAATACTGGGGAGAACTACGACATAATTCTTGCCCAAGTTAGGAATCTTCGAAACAAATCGAGCTGCTCCATAAGTGAAAGAGAAGGAACCATGTGATCCTCTGCGGGAGGAGACGGGAGCAATGGGACCCGAGTCGTAAGCCTTCGGTAATGAAAAAGAAAGGATTTAGAAGAGCTGGAAAGAGATGACTTACAAAGAAGTAAGAAATGCCGGAGGGAAGGAAGCGGAATTGATCCAGAAAATAGGTAGGATGACTAGAAATAGTTTCACATATGTCGAGATAAATGTGCCTGATTAAGGACATGACTGTAGAAGAAGGTAGGTAAGAAGGGAGGAGAAGGAATTTAATACGTATAGAGATGAGATTGTGAACTTAGACGGAAGGCGGCCGTAATTTGCTAGAAAATAAACTCTTTTATTTCAAGGTAGGAGCCTCTGACGTGTTGTCATTTGCACGACGCTGGGGACTAATTGGCCGATTACGTCAGCCAAATTAAGCTGCATTGTGTCCTCTTAACACGTTAAGTGATGGCTTCGCGCTCAGCAATTAGACAGAAGGGGAAATTCGATGGCTTTCTATTACATCGTTCTATACAGCGGGTTGGAACAGCGCTCATTCTCTCGAACGCACGCTTATGTGATGGCAGTAGTAGTGATAGTAGTAGTTAGAATTCCATGTTAGTGGAATATGGTTTAATTTAATAAATCATATCAATTTCCTTTAGTTCAGCTAAGCTATTTACTCTGACTTATATAAATTATTTTAGTATTTAATCCGGTCTAGAAAACCAAGAATAACGGCCGAGAGGATTCGTTGTGCTAACCACATGACACCTCATAATCTGCAGACCTTCGGGCTGAGCAGTGGTCACTTGGTAGGGCATGGCTCTTCGGGGCTGTTGCGCCATGGGGTTTGGTTTGGTTTGGTTTTATTTTAGTATTTAAATTAGATTAGTGAGCTTAATTAGTTTGGTCCCTTTTTGATCGTTGAGTTCATTTCGCTTTAATTTTCTTCAGCTTACATTACATTAGGTGAACGTGGTTCAATTTTATTTGTGTTCATGACTTATGTCGTGATAATTTTGTTTCCTTAATTTTTTAACTCTGTAGAGTTCAGACAGTAGTGATGCAAAGAGGGAATAGAGAAGGAAGAGATGTTATTGAAGTAAATGGAAGACCAATAGAAGTTGTGAAAAGCCTCAAATATTTTGGGAGTATACTTGCAGAAGATGGGAAAATAAACGAAATTGGGAAGAGAATTCGCCAAGTCAATGGGATTTATCAATTTGTGAAAGTGGTGTAATATAGAACGGGGAAGTCCCACAGAAATGCAAGAAAATTCTGTACTGAATGATTTACGCACCAATTTTGACATACGCAGCGAACACATAGACAGAAACAAAACGTGATGAAATCAGAATCCAAGCAGCCGAGATGAAATTCTATAGATGAACAATAATTGGAAATACACGAAGGGATGAGATGAGAAACGTAGAAATCTGAGAGAGAATCGGATTCCCTAAACTGCAGAGACCAGTAAGCTGAAATGGTATGGACACATGATGAGAATGGAAGAAGATAGTTTTTGTTTGTTTTTAATTTTATTTTTTACTTTTACAAGTTGCTATACGTCGCATCAACAAATATAGGTCTTATGGCGACGATGGGACAGGAAAGGGCTAGGAGTGGGAGGGAAGCAGCCGTGGCCTTAATTTTATTAATATTCCTGGTGTAAATGGAAAACCACGTAAACCAACTTCAGGGCTGCCGACAGTGTGGTTCGAACCCACCATCTCCTGAATACCGGACACTGGCCACAATCAACTACAGCTATCGAGCTCGGTAGAAGATAGAGGTCGAAAGCGAGTTTTTGCAGATAAAATAATAGGAAGAAAACAACGAGGAAGTCCCAGAAAGAGGTGGATGGATACTGTGAGGGAAAAAATAAAGAAGGGAGGAGTAAAACTAAAAGAAATATTAAATAAAGGAAGAAAGTAGTGGAGAGATAGATAACTGTCGATGTCTTTGGGTCACAATCCGACGCAGAAGACTAGAAACTGGAAATGAAGAAGAAAGAACAGTTCAGATTAGATTTACTTTGTTTTGATTAATTTTAGCTTCAATTTCGTTTTGTTTCTTGTTTCTTGTTTCTTGTTTTATTCAGGACAACGATTTAACTAAGATTAGTTCAGTATTTAGGTTAGTTATTTCAGTTCGTTTATTTAGATGGATTCACTATTGTCCCCTTGATTTCACCTTATCTTAGATTCTTTCAGTTGCATAAGTTTAGTTAAACTTAGTCAAGTTTAATTTAAATTAGTGAGTTATGTTTTATAATTCATTTTTCTTCGCTTCATCTAAGCTTAATTTAGGTTGGTTCAGTATAGCCTGGCCTTATAAGAATAATTTAGTGTTTAGATTAGTTTAGGTTAATGAGTTAGTTTGTTTAGTTCGTTCCTCTTTGGTTCACTTTAGTTTAGTTTTTTCATTCTACATTTGGTTAAATATGCTTTGTTCAATTTAATTTTGTTAAAGAGTTGTATTAATATAACCTGCTTTCGTTTACTTTAGTTACGTTCTTGAGTTGAATTTAATTTACCAACTGGAATTAATTTAATTTACTTCAATTTAGTTTATCTAATTTTCTTTCAGTATGATTATTAGTGACTTAAGTTCAGTTAGCGCAATTTGGTTTACTTAACATTGAAATGAAATGTCGTATGGCTTTTAGTGCCGGGATATCCCAGGACGGGTTCGGCTCGCCAGGTGCAGGTCTTTCTATTTGACCCCCGTAGGCGACCTGCGCGTCATGATGAGGATGAAATGATGATGAAGACAACACATACACCCAGCCCCCGTGCCATTGGAATTAACTAATTAAGGTTAAAATCCCCGACCGGGCCGGGGATCGAACCCGGGACCCTCTGAACCTAAGGCCAGTACGCTAACCGTTCAGCCAACGAGTCGAACTACTTAACATTAATTCAGTAAGATATTTTGTTATATTTGTTATATGTTCTTCAGTGCCGACATAGTTAACATTGACATCTTCATGGAAAACACTGTTGTAGTAGAGTAGAATAGCAGTTGTTCTCTTAGCAGTCAAACATTATCAGCGGTGTTCAGTGCAATGTTAATGAGGTTAGGTATATCCAGTTCATACCAAGTAAACACGTACAATTCTGTTAATTGTCATGTTCAGTTTTAATTTAATCTTCCTGTGTTGGTATATCTATTTCTAATGGAAGAGAACAACTGTAGTTGTATAGGTGATTCATGAGGCCATGCCAAATATTTAGAAGTATACAGTGACCGACTTATTTCAAAATAGGAATCCATATACTTCTGAATTACCCTGAGTAATAGGATATTTCGAAGGGTGGATGAAGTCTGAAATTATTCCTCTCAAATGATTACACTTCACTATTTTCCCACTGAGTTAAATTACTATTCGGAACTTTTCATGTAGTTGTAAGCTTGCGTTCCAAAATTATTATTGTTTTCCGTGGTTTTTCATTTTAATGCAAGGTAAACGTCTTGATTACGGCCACAAACGGCAACGTCCCTGTCTTGCCCCTTTCCGAACACAACGTTCTGAAAAACTGTCGGTCTAAATGTGATGTTAAACTATTAGAAAATTACCTTTCCTACTCACTTAACAATTGCGTTTCTATATATTCGTTTTACAAGTTGCTTTACGTCTTAAGGTCTTAAGGCGAGTATATTTAACAGGCATACTTAATGTAACTCACATAAAAATCATGCGTATGAGGTGTTTCTTGCTAGTGGTTTTCAGTGGTGTGGGAAGGTAACAGCCGTCGTCGTGATTAAAATAAACCCGGTATGAAAATGGAAAACAACGGGAAAACATCTTCAGGGCTACCGACGGTGAGATTCGAACCCAATGAATTCTCACAGCTATGGACCCTAACCTAGCGGCCAAATTGCTCGGTATGTAAGATATTCTCTCTCAGATGGAATATTTGCAATGTATCTGTGCTTATACTCTACATAACACAAGTAAGACCAAAACTAGAGTATGCGAATATAGTGTGGAGATCGAGCTGTGAAAAATATATCAGGTTAATTCAAATGGTTGATAGGCGTTTCGTAAACATTTTTAACTATAAAATGAATGGTGTTTATCATTTTATGGTGTCATACAATCAACTGTTACAGAATATGAAAATAATCAGCCTGAAAGACTGTAGAAAAATTACTGATGCTAAATTCCTCCACAAAACTGTTAACACTACCGTAGAAAAGCCAGACTTTTTATCCAGGATACATTTTCGCGTACCTCGTATAAATTCAAGGCTAAATACTGCATTCAAATATGAGAAAGCACACAACAATTCACCACTTATAGATTGTGTAATAGCTACAACAGAGCTGTCTTGAAGGAGCATATCAAACAGTTCTTAAATATTTTCACCACAATGACACAAGGCTAACATGACATAAGACTGCCCTGATGACTGTAGGTTAGTTTATTTTAGTTTAGTTTCATAATGTTAAAATGTAAATACTGTAATTAGAACTCTGTCAATATATGTATTTCAAAAATAGTTTTTAAGTTAGATTATAATTAAATTAACATGATGCTAAAAGTAATTAGTGTAGTTTTGCCATAATTGGGTTTATTTCGCTCTGTTTCAAACCGGATAGAAAATCAATAATTATAAATAATTAATTAAAACAAATACAAATAAATGTGTAATATTCGCACTAAAAGAAAACTATTGAAGTACGATTATTTCAGTGCAGTTGTACCAGACCTCACCCTCATACGGCCCTTCTTTCCTCACGTTGGGGGGAATCTACATAAATAAAATCGTAACGACCGTGTGTCTGTACATTGATTATTTTGGCAAAATTTCCGTACAGTTATCCGTTTGAGGTGTCATAATGACCATCTGCATCATTTTTAGCCTTGGTGTCTGTTTGTCTGTTTGTTTGTCTGTTTGTCTGTCCTTCCATAACTTGAAAATTACTGGATATATTCCACCAAACTTCATATTTAGAATCCACCTGTCCTTGGGTAGGTTTCAGGGCAAATATTGTTTCTAAATCCCTGAACTAATTGGGGGTTTATACGAAACCGAAACCGTGATTTTGCACTCCCTCAAAATATACACAACCAAACTTAAATGGAAATCTACCTGCCTTAATGGAAATTAATTTCTAAACCTTTTTTCTCATGTGCTTCATTTCGATACCAGGATTAATAACGGAGATATCATTAACGGACCGTTTTCCGGTACAAGTCCCACCGGACTAAACGCAAGAGCGGGTGCGCGTAAAGCGTATTTCTTACAACTTGAAAACTACTGAGATATTTGAACCAAACTTTATATTTAGCATCCACCACTCCAAGGGTAGGTTTTAAGGTTTATACTATTTCAAATTCCCGGAATGGACTGGGGTTTTATAGGGGACCGAAATGGTGATTTTTACTCTCCCACAATATACAAAATACAAGACCAACCTGACTGGAAATCGATCAAACTGTTTGGAAATCCAATTCTAATTTCTTTTTTTCATATGCATTTTTCAACTGGAGGATTAATAAGGGAGATAACACGAAAGTTCGGTTTTCAGGCTAAGTCTAGCGGACATAGCCCAAAAGGTGTTATACGTGGAGCAGATTCCTTATCTATCTAGATAAATCATATCGTAACGACCGTGTGTCTGTGCATTGACTATTTTGATTATTTTGGCGAAATTAGTCCAAGTGTAATTTTCAAAAATCGTAACTTCACTCTTTCCAATGTCCTTATATCTGATAAACTTAGGCTTTCCCAAGTCAGTTCTATGACATAACACAATATTGGGATAATTTTGACTTCTAAAAGTTTTATAGCGGTTCTTAAACTTAATTGTCTGAGATTCTCAATATCAAATACTGCCTTGGTCGATGCTACATAATTCTCCTTAGTATGTATACAGAATGATTTAGATGTTGGTTTTAGGGTCATTTCTAGGTATCTGAAAGCGTTGACAATTTTCAAAAGTTCTTCTTTGAAAAGTTTAGTGTCATTCTCTGTAGTTCTACCACCTTTCCTGAATACCATCTGTACTGTTTTCTCTAGATTTATGCTCATTTTGTTTCGTGTAGCACAATGTTTTAAGAGATTGATTGTATCTTGAAGGGTGTTTTTGTTTGGTGATCCTAAAGCCATATCATCAGCATAGATGAATAGAGACGTCCCTGTAAGGCATACTTTTGTGATGTCAGCAGTGGCAATGTTGAAGAAAAGAGGACTTAAAGGATCTCCGTGTAACACTCCTGTGGTTTGGCGTATTTCCTCTGATTTTTATATTGAATCGTCTATCCTAATGATGTTATAAGATAATATATTTTGAGAAGTGTTGCAGTATTTTCATCAATTCCAATTGTATCTAGCTTTTCGAAGAGAATTTCTCTGTCCATGCGGTATTTAGACGATGTTTACGGTTAAATAACGTCTGAGTATGGCTGCCAAATTGCAGATATGTCATTTATCACTTAGACACTGTCAAAAACCGATGTTCTACCGGTCATGTTAAACACTGCCGAGAACACAGTTTAACCTCAAATTTTAGGAGTGAATCACAATTAGATGTTATCTATCATGAAACATATGACACAAGAAATAGTCCTGCAATGAAAATTGCATAGTATTTGTGCCCTGATATACGAATATTTTCAGGGATGACATTCAGTATATCCTCCACTGCCTGTAAACGGGAGCGTCCTGGCCTGAAATCATCTTGCTCTTGTGGGAGTTGTGGATCTACTATTTCAGTGAGTGTTACAATTGTGGTATGAGGATAATAAATGGGATTTTGACGATATGTATTTGGGTAGATTTTCGTTGAGTATTTGAAACTTCCGTCGCCTGTCGGGTTTAAGCTGTGTAACTAAGGGTTATATGGAATCCTATTACAAATTATTCCTCTGCAAGTCCTTCTATACACCCCTTGAGTTTTACCGTAACTCTCTGAATCGCTCTGTGTGAATTGTCTAACCTTGCCTCCTTTTAGCATCGAAACTAAGGTTATTATTACAAAATGAGAGGTAAAAAATAAAAATGCGATCAATTATCGTATTTCTATAATGTGTCAATGCATCATAACCCTGCCTCCAAGGTGAACTATGTCATATACAGAATATGTAATTAATGGTCCATTAGCAAGCAATCGAGGAATGCCCATTTGATAATCGAACACAATTACGACCCAATTCAGTGATTATGGCTCATTTGTTAATTAGTCTCTGTGTATATGTAGTTCCGCTTGAATTAACCCATGTTGACTTAGCAATATAACCTGATCAAACATTGATAAAACGTCAGTATAGGTTCTGCAAACAAATATTTTCCGTTCATAGAAACTTCGTTACGCAGATATTTTTGTTAACTTCGTCATCCTGTGATTTAATTGATTATTTTCGTTCAGGTAACTTCACTATTACTGCAGTGAAAAAGCATTTTCAGAATTAACTTTCATTCAGTTTTCAGAACACAGCCGATCCATTTCCTTGAAATTCCTCCAGATACCACGATCGGTAGAAGTTCTCGTCATGGAGTCATATTGCTGTGCACGCCTGTCCAGTAAAATCTGCTTATAAACGTTTTTCTTGGCCCACATCGCGGTCTTCCCCTGGAACTGTAGCCCTCCACTATAACGTTCATCAAAACAGAATAATCATTCTGGGTCGATTGCAGAAACGGTATTTAGACTACATTTACGGTTAAACAACGCCTAAGTATGGCTGCCACATTGAAAAGACGTCATTTGTCACTTAGAAACTGTCTAAAACCGATGTTCTACGGCCATGTTTAAACACTGCCGAGAACACAGTTTAACCTCAAATTTTAGGAGTGAATCACAATTAGAGGTTATCTACCATGAAACATATGACACAAGGGACAGTCCGGTAACTGTCAACTTGACTACAATTCTTGGCAACCGATATATTTTATATATTTGTGATAATTTCCCTGGAATTATAGGTCACTTCCACAACACCTATATCAGGATAACTTGTCCCGATCGTCAGAGGGCTATCGCATACATCGACCGGGAGCAATTCAGTTATTACATTTACTGCTAATTAAGCACACATAATAGTCACTAAAAAGTAGGTTTTGTGTGTGCGTGTCTGTGTATGTGTGGGAGGTTTTTTGCGGATAATCGTCGCGCTAATTAAGGTATGTTTTCGGAAAGCATAATATAGGAAAAGGCAAGTACTGGGAAGGAAGAGCTGTGACCCCATAATAACAGCCGCAGTATTTGTCCGATGTAAAAATGAGGAAACTACAGAAAACAGTCTTCAGGGCTGCCGATGGGGCGTTTCGGACGTATGATCTTGAATCCTTGAAATCCGCTTCATATCATAGAAATATTGATTCATTATCATACGAGAATACTGATAATGTTAATACGACGTTAGCCCTTATTATAGCCGATGCATGTTTTCTGCATAACATTTTACTAAGCAGAGAATTAAAAATAACATTCTGCAATGTTTTAAAATTTTGGAGCGAAAATGGGATAACTTCATATGAGATATTACGGTTTTCGTTTTTCAGAATAAGTGAATATTATATTTTGTTGTTTGGTGTGGCTACATATGTGAAACTTTATGTCCCCAAACAACTTTAGGTTATTTATTATATTATTTATCGTATGGCTTTTAGTCTCGGGAGTGTCAGAGGACATGTTCGGCTCGCCCGATACAAATCAAAATCGAACTGGGCGTCTGGATGTGGAATGATTATGAGGTAGGGAGAGGGTGAAACCCGGTGTTAGCACGTAGCCTACTACTGTCGAATAACACGAGGAGGTCTGCTCAAAGTTTTACGTCCCCATCCGACGGACGAATCACCATCAACAGTGCCCTCATTGCATATGAGCACTGCGAAGAAGTTTGTAATTTTATCCAGGCTTCTGGCACGTAATCTGGTGATTAGAAATTGTATACCACCACCTCCCCTACCCTGCCGGTCAACATTCCGATGGTGAAAATTGATTTCTACCAACAGGACTCGAGCCGGCTAACCACAATGTCACACCAAGTAGACTTCAACGTCTTAACGATTATGGTCACCAGGCGAGCGACGACAACTTTAGGTGTAAACACGAAACATAATCCGTTACCCAGAATTTTGAAAGTTGTTTTTTCTTTCTCCAGGTAAAAAAAGAAAAGCAATACGTTTGTATTTATCCCAACACTTTCCTCTTCATATTCAGGCAACACACCATATTACCAACTAATACAGAAACACGCAATAATGATTATATCTCTCCACATAGGATTGACATTAGGAAGGGCATCTGGCCGCAAAACAGGGCCAAATCCTCATGTGCGGACCCATTGGTGTATGAAAAAGTGGTAGGAGAAGATTATTATTATTATTATTATTATTATTATTATTATTATTATTATTATTATTATTATTATTATTATTATTATTATTATTATTATTATTATTCGTTCTTAATCTTCTCCTCCTGGTGCCATCTCCTCACAGAAGAATATTGACCATCATAGATGATTTTTTCTTATTTGCTGCTTCCTGTATCAGAGTTGCCGGATGTTGAATGACTGTCGGAGCTTCACAGGCTCAACGACGATATGTTGATTATCAAACAGAAGAAGAACACTGAGCTTTGGAGGTTAGTGTGATTAGCTGCCACTCCCTGACGTCCAGGTTCGATTCCCGGCTCTGCCACGAAATTTTAAATGTGGTGTGAGGTCTAGAACGGCGTCGACTCAACTTCGGGAGGTCAACTAAAGAGAGAGGGTTTCGATTCCACCTCAGCCGTCCTCGAAGTGGTTTCCAGTGGTTTTCCACTTTTCCTCGAAGCAGATGCCGGGATGGTACCTAAGTTAAGGCCACGGCCGCTTCCTTCCCTCTTCCTTCTCTATCCCTTCCAATCTTCCCCTCCCAAAAAGCCGCTGTTCAGCATAGCAAGTGAGGTCGCCTGGGAGAGGTACTGGTCCTCCTCCACATTTTTATCCACCGACCCAATGTCTCACGCTCCAGGACACTGAGTTGAGTCCGAGGAAAAACCAACCCTGGACGTTAAATAAATTAAGAAAGAAAGAAAGAAAGAAAGAAAGAAGACGAGCAGTGCGTATAACTTAAATCATAAACGGCCAATACATGTGGGACAATGATAATCTACAGCCTGTTTCCAGTCATTCTACCGGGTCAGGAATAGAAATAATGAAGCCCCCATCTAGCGACAAGGGTAGGAATTGTGTGGCTGCCGAAGCCTGTCGCACTCCGCTGGGGCAATGATTAATGTAATGAAACGATATTGGAGAGTGCTGCTGGAATTAAAGATGACAGGGAGAGCCGGAGTACACGGAGAAAAACCTGTCTCACCTCCGCTTTGTCCATCACAAATCTCACATTGAGTACCGTGTTTTGAACCACGAAACCCAGCGGAGAGGCCGGCTCACCGCCGCCTGAGCCACGAAGGCTTTACATGTTTGATCTTTGAAATAAAATATCACGTCTTAGTAGTTCGGATTCCGCACGAAATGACTCGTGGATATGATGGCGATCTCAACAGTCATTAAAAACTACAAGCTTGCTTTTCGAAATCATTTGGGCGTAGGTATGGATTTCATAGTAACGATTTTCTTCATACTCTCCCTAGTGGTTCGTTTTAGAATGCTGACTATGGTTCTTACGTCAATGAAGTGAGTTCACCGGCGCATGAGGTCAAATTTACTCAATGAAGACCTTTATTCATAGAACGCCCTGCTGGAGATGACCTCTGCCGTCATTTTCAGCATCTCTCTCTCTACATCAAGCTTGTGAACCCTTTGTGATTTTCACCCATGAGTTGTCTGTGAGTAAGGCGACGCTTGTTGCTTTGTGAGATAATTATCCAAGCTTGAAATTCCCTCCTCCTGGAAAGCTCGCAGCATTTCTTTACGTCATGGATCCAAGAGAGTTATTGTTTTGTAATTACGAAAAGTATAGATTCCATAACTGAACCACAGTATAACAAGAGATTATTAGTTTTACAATCAACACAACTAGCGGTTCTCACTGGATTAATATCCTAAGTAATTGCAAAATATGTATTCAAATGAAAAATAAAAACTCTTTAAATTTATTTATTGAATCTACTTTATGTTTGGTTATTATCGGAGCCCGAATACTGAAGACCTAATAATTATTAAAAATGACTTACAACATATTACAAAATCCTCAAATAAATTACTTAAAAACTGATAAAATGAGCCAAAAAGATGAAAGAAAATGTGTAGAGTACTTACCTAAAATATGTGTGCATTTTCCATTAACTCGTAATGGAATGAAAACATAATGACATAATTATAATAACAAATGTAGAACATGGAATGAGGAAACTCAAATCTAACAAATAATTGCATCAAAGAACAGAAGGAGTGATTGAATTGATGAGGAATAGAAGGTGGAAGCTTGTTGAGGATGGACAGTAACAGACTAACGAAGAGAATCTTCGAATTCTTCAGGAAGAGGAACACAGAGATAAAATGGTTTCGATAAGTGAGATTTGACTTGACGATGATGGGGTTCCAGATAATTACATCATGGACAGGAATAGATTTAGACAAATCGTCAAATAGTTCCGTGGTTTCCAGGAGACTAGGGAAACACTAAAGAGAACAGGAAGATTCTATACAGAAGAACAGAAGAAAGAAGTAGAAGAAAGATTGAAAATATACAGGCAGATAGTGAGGACAGTGAAGGCTAAAAATACAGCAAAGATAATCAAACGTGTTCCGCAGACGTCCAAACCGTAGGATAAAACAATAATAAATTCAAGAACATCTGAGAGAATATTATATAAGTCCTCTTATAAAAAACAGTTCTTACAACCAAAATAACTCAGCATCTATGTGTCCTTGATGTGTTGGTTACTCAACTTAAATGAATACAAATAACGCAGAAAAATTAAAATGACATAAAAACAGGAATTTAATGTAAGGAATTGCTGAAAACGGAAAAGTAATTAGGTAAAATGGCAAGAAGGGACATAAACCTTTCACAAAGTGACGAAAAATGACTTCAGAAATACTTGTTTCTATAATCAGAGGGCCTTGATCACGCAGACATATATATGTAGGCCTATATAAGTTATCGATGTGTATGATGCTCCAGCTAAACGAGCACATGTCTTCAAAGTTTGGGCCCTAGCTATTATACATGGTAATTCAAAATGATGGATCCGATTTCATAAATTTATTCTGTGAAATGTAATAAACATATCGTAATGTGAGACATGTGCTAAGGACGGTAAACTCTCAAAGATTTTTCAGTCATATCACAATTGTTCTATGGGAGCACCTCGCGTAACACGACATAAATCAAACCAATAGTCTATCTCCTGCCAAAACTTGTATAGTGTGTCGTGGCCAATCTCTGCGATGGCTGCCGTGATGCGGGCACGAATGTCGTCCAATGTTAGTGGAAGAGGTGGTACGTAAACATGATCCATTACGAAACCCCACAAGAAGAAATCACATGGGGTTAAGTCGAGGGAACACGGTGGCCAACGAATGAGAGTTCGATCCTCCTGGGATGCACGACCTATCCACTGTTGTGCCAATGTCTCGTTGAGATGGCTCCGAACGTTGCCATGGTAAAGCAGAGGGGCACCATCCAGTTGAAGGATGAACTCTGCACTAACCTCTTCGAGCTGTGGCAGGAGCCATTGTTGCAGCATATCAAGAAAAACATTTCCTGGCACAGTAGGTTCAATGAAGAAAAAGGGTCCATAAACCTTCTCATGGTAAATGGCACAAAACACATTCACCTTAAGAGAATCGCGTTGGTGTTCCACAAATTGATGGGATTAGAAGTTCCCCAGATCCTTACGTTGTGTCTATTCACAGTCTCGGAAAGGTGGAAATTGCTTTATCACTGAAAATCACCCCTTTCGGAGAACCCATCCTCTTCCATTAATGCGAGAAAATCAGCACAGAAGGACGCTCGAGCAACATAATCAGTGTATTTTAAGGCATGCACCAGTTGCAAGCGGTAGGGTTTCATTCGTAAACGTTTCCGCAGAATGCGCCAAACAGTTGCCTGTTGAAGTTCAAGTTGCCTCGCTGCCCGGTAGGTGGACTTCAGCGGACTCCGCACGAAACTGGCGCGAACACGTTCCACTGTCTCTTCCCTGGTCGAAGAACGGCCAGTCGACTTTCACTTACAGATGCAGCCCGTGCCTCTGAATTTTGCACACCACGCACGAATGGCTTTTCCAGTAGGTGGGTCTCTTCCATACCTGGTACGGAAATGCCGTTCAACATTAATCACAGTCTTGTTTACATGGTAATCAAGCACACAGAACGACTTCTGCTCTCCAGCCGCAGCCATTTTCTTGACTCGCGTCCTGCGCGCTCGTAACGGCTGAAAATGAAACTAAGTGGGATGAAATCTAAACTCAACTAAGCTTTGAGAGTTTGCCTTTCTTTGCGCATATCTTGCAGTATGGTATGTTCATTAAATTTCATAGAATAAATTTATGAAATCGTCCATTTTGAATTGCCCTGTATAATAATAATAATAAGAAGAAAATATCCTTGAACGCAAAACTCAGACATTATTGCACCGTCGTCGGACTCGTTGGCTGAATGGTCAGCGTACTCGCCTTCGGTTCATATGGTCCCGAGTTCGATTCCCGGCCGGGTCGTGGATTTTAACCTTCATTGGTTAATTCCAGTGGCCCGGGGGCTAGGTGTTTGTGCTGTCTCCAACATCCCTGCAACTCTCACACCACACCTAACACTATCTTCCACCACAATAACACACAGTTACCTACATATGGCAGAGGCCACCCACCCTCACCGGAGGGTCTGCCTTACAAGGGCTGCACTCGGCTAGAAATAGCCACACGAAGTTATTATTGCACCGTGATAAGACCAGAGGCTCTGTATGCAGCGTAATGCCTTGATATGAACAAGAAAGGACTGATAGAGAAATTGGAAATCAAAGAAAGAAAGAAAGAAAGAAAGAAAGAAAGAAAGATCTTACAGAAAATTCTTGGCCCAGTTAAAGACAAAGATGAATATAGACGCCGTCATACCATGACCTGTATACTCATGTACAGAAAATCTCTGATGTCATTGAAATGAAATGGCGTATGGCTTTTAGTGCCGGGAGTGTCCGAGGACATGTTCGGCTTGCCAGGTGCAGGTCTTTCAATTTGACTCCAGTAGGCGACCTGCGCGTCGTGATGAGGATGAAATGATGATGAAGACAACACATACACCCAGCCCCCGTTCCAGCGAAATTAACCAATGATGGTTAAAATTCCCGACCCTGCCGGGAATCGAACCCGGGACCCCTGTGACCAAAGGCCAACACGCTAACCGTTTAGCTATGGAGCCGGACTCTGATGTCATTGGGAGAAGGAGAATTGTATTTTATGGTCACTTGCCAACACGATTGTCGAACCAGGTCTTTACACATATTAAAGCTAAGAAGACCGAATCAACTTGGTTCACGGATGTGGAAAGGGACCTACTAAAAATGGGATCACTTATGAAGATATTCAAGAACGCAACCGACACAGGAGGAAACTAAATGAACACCGGGGTTTTCAAGAAAAGCCAAATTTGAAGACGAGAAAGACGTGGATGGAGGAAAGAGAAAGGCAACACCGACTACGAATGAAAGAGCAAAGCCCAGAGAAGACAGTTGGAAGAACGTGGTCATTAGTACTCCGATACGAACAAATAATAATAATAATAATAATAATAATAATAATAATAATAATAATAATAATAATAAAATATCTCTTGGAACAAAGAAATCATAACATGTATTGTTAAGTGCAAGAGTACTGAATTAGTTTCACGAAACTCGTTTGCACTTCTTGTTTGTTTTAATGGTTTAATGAAACGGAACGAGTTCCCTCCCTGATTCAGGAAACGGCCATGTTAATTTAATCTCGTTAGCGATGAGTTTGCTTGTTCCGAATTGCTGTGTAGAATATTAAGTGTGACGCAGATTACATTGCGTAACTATCACCTTATCCTGCGATCCGAATGACACGAGAGGACGGACAAGATTCGTGAGAGTGAGGGCTGCTAATGGTATTCTTTCCTTCTTCCTTCTAATCTCTCTCTCTCTCTCTCTCTCTCTCTCTCTCCCGTTTTCTGTCTATATATCTATCTCTCTATCTCTGTCTCTCTCTACCCCCCTCCCACTATCATTCTTCATATCTTCTTGTAAAGTAGTTAATCCTACACATAAATTTCATTCTAGTAAAGTAAGATATATGCGACAAACAAAGAAAGAAGATAATTTAATCAGATAAACTATAGACAGTCCTGGACACTTCCATAGTCTCCTGTACTAAACTGAGCGACATGTTGACAGTAGCGCACCTGGAAGCCCGACCTTGTAAATCACGCGGTAAACCTGAAACTACAAAAGTTGAATATTAAAACAGAAGAACAATGAAACTAAATAATGATTTTTGCTTTGTTCGAATACTTGGCCGAATGATTAGCGTTGAGGCCTTCGGTTCAGAGGGTCCCGGATTCGATTTCCAGCCGGATTGGTGATTTTAATCGCGTCTAATTAATTCTTCTGACTCGGGGACTGGATGTTAGCGTTTGATCCAACACTTTTCTCTTCATATTCAGACAACACACTACACTACTAACACCGATCAAGTTGGCCGTGTGGTTAGGGCAGCCTTGAAATTGTTATTCAATGGTTTCCCATTTTCACACCAGGAAAATGCCGGGGCTGCATCTTAATTAAGGCCACGTTCGCTTCCTCCCCACTTCGTCACCGTAAGTCCTATCAACAAACAAATTGTACACAACCAACCACCAGGGAAATGTGCAATGGTTATTATTAGACCTCGGATTTTTAGGTGATAATATGTAGACAGGTCCTTCTTTCTTCTAGATATCATCTAAATCACATCACTTCTCCTAAATTTCATAATCCATTGATCGCTCTTATAAATGAAGAATACAACAAATTAAAATCTAACCTATGAGTAGAACGTGTAGGCCATTGTGTACTTTCCATTTATATAATTAATCTCAGATAAGAGTTCCTGCTGACAACCAAATGTTAAACCTAATGTGATGTGTACAGTAATATTTTTAAATATTGGAATTTACTTACACTATTTTGTCTCGAGGAAAGCGGAAGAAAGATTTCAATAGCTTCACAAGTTCAAATTTACTACAGCCAAAAACAGCACAAGCCGTACCACACATGGTTCAATGCTTGACTGATTGTAATTCCAAAAACATTTTGTCCCAAAATAAATTAAATATTCACGAAAATCTTCTTCTTAACGCTATTCCAAGAACAAAATTCCACACTATATCAGCTAATCCGTATCAGTACTGCACTTCGCCTTCAAGGCCGGACCGCTAGGTGTGCTGGCAATCAACATCTTGCGGTATCTCGCAAAGTGGCAAGTATTCTCTATAGTGTATTTGATTTAACAATGTTTTATTTGTTTCTCATTTTCTCCTTGTTAAATTGTAACTCTGCAATTTTATACTTATTCAACAATTTTATGAGCGTATACGAGGATCATTTAGTACAGCCCCTATCAGTGAGAAATTGGAGGAGCGGCAGTTGCGCTAGTTCGGATGGACACATACAACGTTGAGATGAAGACCATCCGTTAAGAGAGCTCTTGCAACCGAGGAACTAAGGAGAGGACGTGGGCGTCAGAGAGCAACATGGTGGCGTACAGCCGGAAAGGCCTTGAATAGAAACGGCATTCCAGTGGCGGAGACATCCAACCGCAGGGAGTGCTCTCTAAGGATCAGAAGAGCCGACCCTGAGCGATACTTGGGAATGTCCATTGTGGGCACACACACGGCCAGGAAGGAAGAAGAAGAAATCGTAATGAAAGAACATTGCTTTTCCCACGAGGCAACGGTTCAGAGCATCGATTTTAGTTGGTGCTAAAATACTGGAAATTAATATTCGTACTCTGAATTTAATGAAAATTTTATATTCTGATAGGATTATTTTTCAGTTGTTGAGGCCCTCTGTTATATTATTTTATATACTTGGTGTCTCACTTAAGAATCGTCTGCCACCTTTTCTTCGGTGTTTTGGAAGATGTTTTCAATTTCGTTTTCGTAATGTGTATATAGAGTAAGCTCGTCAGGTTCGTCATGCGACATTCAGTATCAAAGGTAAACGTCGTTTACTTTGTCGCTGGAAATAGTTTTATGTAACTTTGTGTGCCGAGTCGATAGACCAGCCTCAAGTTAACTGTTGGGATATTCCGTTCTAAATGCAATCTCATAATCCAATTATTGGTCACTTCTGGTAATCTCTGAGAAAGGCCATTTACTGAGTTTTAAAATGAATAATTACAGGTGACCCAACATTTTACGAGGCAATACTTCAGGGAATGTTGGAGATGGAGGGGTAATATTTGGCACACGTGATTGACATAACATGGGGTTTTATGGACACCAAAATAAAGTACACAAAATGATCAACAGATGGCGCTTCATATGATAAACAAGCAATAATTAGCATAACTATCGAGGTTTAGCAAAGACGACGTTCTTTATAGCACATGCTCAACATATCGGCCGTGATTCATCAACAATACTTGTAGTCGAGGGAAATTTTGTGAACAGCTCTGTACAGCATATCCGTAGGTATGGTGAGTAATTGCCGTCGGATGTTGTCTTTTAGCATCCCTAATGAGGTCGGACGATCTCGGTAGACTTGCGACTTCAGGTAACGCCACAACCAATAATCTCACGGATTGAGGTCGGGGGACCGGGGAGGCTAACCATGACATGTCGCGATTGCAGGTGCATCTGGCGCTCTCTCTCACGACAGCTCCTTTTATACCATACACGGGTCTCATGAGGCATCATTGACGTGTTGCTTCCCAGCGCCATCTGTTGGCCTGTTTGCGCACTTGTTTTTATGTCAATAAAACCCCATGCCACGTCAAGCATGTGTGGCCTTTTGTACGTGACGTGTTGCTGTCCAGCGCCATCTCTTGGCCATTTTGTGCATTTTATGTTGGTGTCAATAAAACCCCATGTCATGCCAATCATTTGTGTCAGTTATTACCTCTCTACCTCGAATACTCCGTGAAGAATTGCCTCCTCAAATGTTAACGGAATTTGGGTCACACGGAAGACATCTATTATCTAGACGTAGTTGAATAAATGTAAAATTTCATACAATCTTTTAGATAGGCAAGGTGTAATATTTGAACATTTGCTAAATTCAGATTTATTAAAATTGTGTTAATTTTCATATTAACTTCAATTAAATATTTACATGTTTAAGCTACACTCTGAACCCGCTACATCCATTGTGCTGCCCTTTTTAATTATATTTTATTTCATTGGGTGTAATTGCATATTTTACTAATTGAAATAATAATCTTAGTTTCTTAACATTCCCCTGATAATATTTCCCCACGGGGACTCCCGCAGGACAAGATTAGACACCATGGCGACTCTTAAGAACTGTGGCAATTGAGCAAGTAACGTCAATATTTTACAAAAAAATGTGTAGTATTAGTTCCTTCGCCCCGGTTGGACCATGTAATAGTAATAATAATAATAATAATAATAATAATAATAATAATAATAATAATAATAATAATAATAATAATAATCATCATCATCATCATCATCATCATCGTACGGCCTCAGGTGCCATATCCATGCATTTTGATTTGATGTAATTTAGCCTGTCTCAGTGTCGATTTCGATATTCTGTTTTACTCTATCAAGTGGCAAAGAAATAGATCTTAGCTGGACGATCTATACGTAGCTGAGTTTTAATTCATTTTGTCGAGTAAACACCTTACTTTTCCTTTTTATCGAATTATTATTATTATTATTATTATTATTATTATTATTATTATTATTATTATTATTATTATTAAGATCTAATAGTCATATCAGCACACATATATTCACTTCATAACTAGTTTTCTGACACTAAGGCGCATCATCAGTGAATTGAGACATTTAAAATATGTTGATCCACTAGCATAACAACTTTAACGGCATGTCCAGCCAGCCTTTCCATTGTTTGTTTTACCTGGGCTCTATATTACATTGACCAGGCGAGTTGGCTGAACGGTTAGGGGAGTGCAGCTGTGAGCTTGCAAACAGGAGATAGTGAGATCGAACCTCACTGTCGGTAGCTCTGAAGATGGATATCTGATTTTTCCCATTTTCACACGAGGCAAATGCTGGAACTGTACCTTAATTAAGGCCACGGCCGCTTCCTTACAACTCCTATGCCTTTCCTGTCGCATCTTTGCCATAAGACCTAACAGTGAAGGTGCGACGTAAAGAATTTTTAAAAATGTACATTGACGACACATCCATGTGATCAACATGTATTTAATAAGTTTCAGGTCACTGATGATGGGTCTAAGTGTCCGAAAACTAGTTATGAAGTGAATATTTAAGTGCTTATACGACTGTTAGATCTTGATAATAATAATAATAATAATAATAATAATAATAATAATAATACAACCATCAGATCTGCTTTTAACATGCTGGCTTTGATATTTTATAATTATTATAACTTTTCTATCGAAAGTATTTTATCTACCGGCATTGCACAGGATGGAATGCCGAATGGATTTAGTTCCACTCTTCAAAATTCCGCCTAACTCCAACAGTTTTGAACCGGCATCTCATAACCTGGAAACGAACGCTCTACCACTGATCGATGGGTGGAAATTTATCATAGGGTGACATATGCAGTATCTTTGGGAGATAAGTTCAAATAACCTTTTTTTAACTTAGCGAATGGTTGTCCGAGGGAGGGGCTTGGAGCAGAGTGCGACGTTTCTGACATAGGTTGTAGCTTCGTTTGCCCCTGGGCGTATACCACCCGCGGTACAATGATTCAGACAGTATGCATACGAGAAGAAACCATTCTAAATACTACACAGCACTGCAGCTGTACACATCATTTCATAGCGGATTCGGGACGCATTCTGCACGCGTAATGTGTGAGAAGTAATTCTAAGTAGGCTACATCACTGCACTGCAGCTCCAGGTAGTATGTATGACTAAGTTGTATGGAAACGTTCTAAGTTTAAAAAAAAAGTGAACGTTTTCACACTTCAAAATACTTCAATGTATTTCAGCAAAGCCCTAAGTCGTTCAACATTAAATACTACCTGAGCTACAAACAAAAAATCCTCAACCTTATTTTTGAAATAGGACATTATTTTGACGTCATGTGTATTCAAGACCCTACTAAACACCAGCAGAAAAATTATTTGTACTTTGCCTCTCAAGCACTCCCATAGGACATACAAGAACGCTTCAATCAAGAACACTTCGCTGTCATTTCTACCCACTTCTATTTAGTACGTTAGGGCATTATGCTCTGGAGTCTGATAAGGAAAAATGTAAGGTATTCAAGCTTTTCAATCGTAAAATACTGTAACTAGCATTTTGCCTCAGTGTGGCAACATCCTTTTATTGATAGAATCGGGCTGAGCAACGGTCACTTAAGGGGACCTACGACTTAAATGTTCAACTTCTGCAATTTTTAAGATATCAGAATGGCATTTTATGACCACAATCATGAAGTAAATATTACCTATTATACCAAGTTGTAAAGCACTGGGCTGATTCAATCTACTTCACTTATTACTCTTTGTTATTTAGTTATGAGTTACTGAAAAACGTTCCCTGAGACACAACTTGGGTTTCTGTGATTTCAAGATTTGATAATGGAGTTTAAATACATATATGAACATAACTTACTTACAAAATTTGTTTCTTTTCAATATGCATCAGGCTAGAACTTTTTGAATTTCTGGTTTGCTAATTTCTATAGGAAAATAATATTCTCTCGTAATCAAAAGCATAAAACGTTTCTTCCAACCAACCAATTCTTTATAACTATGTTTCGTTAGTTGAAGATATTACTACACTTCCATAAATTTTCGTATCAATCATAGAAAAACTGCAGCACATGGAGCTTTTCGCAGTAGGCAAATCACTGAAAGAATGAAAGGAGACAAAAAGTCATCTGAAGTATTTAATGCACCTGTTATTTTATAAAGATTATGAGGTAAACAGTAGAACATCGTAAAGCACTGACACCATACCACTGTCATTTATCAAACTTTGGAGCTGAATTCAAACGGAAGCGGCAAAATATGCGATAAATTGTCATAAGTGTGAGGTGGGCGTGATAGAGACACCCACACCGCAGTCCATTTAAATGTCCGTAAGCCTTTAAAAATGACGGAATCTGATATATTCTGCCATTTTCTGATAATAGAAGGATTTGTGTATTTTAACAATAATTCCAAAAAATAGACCTTTGTAAGGAAATCACGAAATTTCAGTTATCGGTCCTCTTAATGGTGTGAAAATGGGAAACAACGGAAATCCGTCTTCAGGGCTGCCGACGGTGAAGTTCGAACCAAATCCCAAATGCAAGATAACAGATACGTGACCCGAACCATGCAGCCAACTAGTTCGGCAAGGTGTACATCAATTTATTATTAAGGAGCTTTAGATATCCGAACATGAATAATTATGTACGTTGCCATCATAATGGCGAGGTTAGCATGAAAAATACATCGTATGAGTTAGATAAGCAAGTCACGTAGCAGCCGGGGAGAGATATTTATTGCAAAATTCACCCAAGAGGAGTAAAAAAATAAAACCATAAACCTTTTCAAGTATTATCTGCACGTGCTATATTAAAAATGAAACGTGTGCTTTATTTATCAGACCACTTGGTGTGTAATCTTTCCAGTGGGTCCCATGTGCTAGGTATGCTGCAAAGTTGTACCATTATTCTTATGCTGCATCCGCAAGAAGATATTTCATGTAAGAAACTTGAAATCTTAACTGTTTCAGTCCGTTCTCATAAAATAATAATTGATGTTTCAAAAATGTCAAGATTATGAAGCCCATTAGAATCGTTCCATCACATTTACTAAGATTGTATTTATTTATTTATTTATTTATTTATTTATTTACTTATTTATTTATTTATTTATTTATTTATTTATTTATTTATTTATTTATTTATTTATTTATTTATTTATTTATTAGAACGTGCATGATCTACACTAATTTTCTCGCGGAATTTTCTTTATCGATATGTTGATTCGCCGCATGTTACGGAATCGGCCTGCAGGGCGAGATTATAATTATGTAAGTGACGCGAGAGTTGTGGAACATGGAATAATTCAGACGATACGGTACTTATAAACTTTCAGTAAGTAGAACCTCGCTGAAGGAGAAATAAATATTGAAGAAGGTGATCCTAATACTTGAATGTATCTAAAAATGAATTAATAATAATTTACATATTGCCTTCTTTCTTTCTTTCTTTCTTTCTTTCTTTCCTTCCTTCTTTCTTTCTTTCTTTCTTTTTCTTTCTTTATTAATTTTACCCCGTAGGGTTGGTCGTTTCCTCGGAATCACCTGGAGCATGAGACTTTCTTTCTTTCTGAGGAGGAGGACCAGTACCTCGCCCAGGCGACCTCATCTACTATGCTTAACAGGGGCCTTGTGGGGAGAATGGAATGATCAGAAAGGATAGACAAGAAAGACGGAAAGAACGGCCGTGGCCTTAAGTTAGGTACCATCTCGGCATTTGCCTGTAGGAGAAGTGATAAACCAAGGAAAACTACTTCGAGGATGACTGAGGTCGAAATAGAACCTCCCTTTACACATTTGACCTCCCTGTACTGAGTGGACCCCGTTGCGGCCCTCGTACCACTTTGCAAATTTTGTGGTGGAGCCGAGATTCGAACCCGAGCCTCGAGGGGTGGCAGCTAATCACACTAATCACAACGCCACACAGGCGGACACATCTGATATATCTCGTCCTTACTCTGTTCAGCTTGCTGCTGATGGCACTCAAGAATTAAGGGCTGGATCTATCTCTCACCGGATTATCTTCAGACTCTAATCATCCTGTTACATGAGTGCAAGCTCGTGAAGACACATCAGAAAAGTGAGCACGCTTCCATTGTTCTTGATGCCATGGGCTATGTCTTGTTGTCCACCTTACACGAGCTGCCCTATGGTGTGGTTTAAGAGGAGATTTTGGTAGAGACTTCCTTAATATCATTCCTCCGTTCTGCAGCCAATTTTGCACTGTCTGATTTCACACATTCACTCCGATGGTCCTCCAAAAATACTGGCGGAACTAGGTGGCAATAGCAGTGGATCTACGACGTACTGAAAGTAACAAATCGTCGTTGCGTCTAGAAAAACCGCAGTGTGATCAGTGTTGCCAACTTATATTTTCAAGATCCGCTAAATACTACTAAAAATCCGCTAAAATTCCGCCAAGAAATCCGAACTCAAATAACGAGCAATAAAAATGAGCAATAATAATAATAATAATAATAATAATAATAATAATAATAATGATAATAATAATAATAATAATAATAATAATAATTTTAAATATTTGCAGTCACCTGATCTGTGAGTTTCACTGGGATTAACCCCCTGTCTGCGAACCGGCGAGCTAAAATTTGTAGGCGTTTTACTGCCGGGTGCAAACTAGGTAAATCCCCTACCTCAAGGGCCACACACAGAACAGGCCAGTTCATTAAACAGTCTTCCTTCTTAGCATAAATATAAATGCTACTCTCTCACAGTTTCATTATCTGTCGTCATTCGTCAACTCTTAAGTAGCCTTTCCGCACGCATTAAAAATTTATGATACCATGATCTCATAACATCAAATCCAAATAACATCTTTTCCTCCTGACAAGACAAACGGAATAGCTCGGAGACAGACTGGAGTACAAATTTTAAAAAAAGTAAAATGGATAAAACACGAAATTCCGCTATAATAAATCCAGAATTCCGCCAAAAAATCCGCTGTCCGCTAAAGGATATATTTCTCCGCCGACAATCTGCTAATTCCGCCAAATTTAGCGGAAAATCAGCTAAGTTGGCAACACTGAGTGTGATATACCAGCTGTTACCCGCGTCTTCGCTCACGTGGATCTCGTAATTTGATAAAAGTAATCGTCCCTTGATACTGCGCTAAGGAATTATCTGAGACTTCGTAAAGTATAAAAACTCAGCGAAAAATTGAGTTTACCCCAGGAACTCTTTGTTAACCACATTTGTGGTATTGCCCCTATTGTCCTATCTCAAGCCGACGTGAGTTCTGCCACTATAATGTTTCTGATTTCATTCATAATGATTTCTTTCAGTTCCTTCAATGTGTGAGGATTCCTTCGATACATATTTTCTCGCAGTGTACCCCACAAGTAAATAATACTGGCGCGTGGCCTTCGAAGAGGCCGTGTGCAGGTCTTTTAAGTTGACGCCGCATAGACAACCAGCGCGTCTATGAGAATGGGTCCCTACCTGAGATGAATTGTAATGGTGAAGACGGCACACATACCCAGCCCCCTCCCCTCCCCCGAGCCATTGGAATTAACCAATGAAGGTTAAAATCCCCGAATCGGCCGGGTATTGAACCCGGGACCCTCTGGACCAAAGGCCAGGAGGCTAACAATTTAGCCATGGAGCCGGACACCGCGCAAGTAAAAATCACACACTGATAGATCTAGAGAACGAGGGTAAAATAGACCAGCGCTGATCACTCTGTCCGCAAACACCTCCGATCATTTTTTCGTTAAATGATGGACGAACGGCGTGAAAATGTCATCTTGGTACCTCTGTGCATTTACTGATGTCTCGAAAGAAATAGACCCAATGATTTTCTACACACCACTAGCGAGAGTTATGACTCTTCACACAACCATTAACATGAAACCAGAAATTTTACATCGGAAAATATTGGGTTGCAATGATAACTGTCTCACCGTGTTAACAGCTGATATTCAGACTGGCAACTTATGCTTGCCAGGTCGAACACGTGCAGGCTGCTTGCAAGGTCAAGAACTATGCGCGCGCCTCCTATACTGCAGCTGCCGTAGCCCTAAGTACAGGGGTCCCGGGTTCGATTCCGGGTAGGGTCGGGAATTTTAACCACCATTGGTTAATTTCGCTGGCACGAGGGTTGGGTGTATGTATCGTCTTCATCATCATTTCATCTTCATCACGACGCGCAGGTCGCCTACGGGAGTCAAATCAAAAGACCTGCACCTGGCGAGCCGAACATGTCCTCGGACACTCCCGGCACCAAAATCCATACGCCATTTCATTTCATTCATTTCTCCCAAAGGTACTTGAAAATCTGATTTGCCAATCTGTTGTCATCCATTCTATACAGAGTGGTCGGAAACAACAGCAACCGAGTATGCGAGCGTTCTAGCGTTGGTCATATTGGTAAGTAATTTAAACAAAATAATTCGATATCTCGCGCCGTTGTCATTTTATCCGCTGCTTAAGTTAGCCAATCAGATCGTTTCGCGGACCCCACTGTCGGCAGCCCTGAAGATTGTTTTCCGTTTTCACACCAAGCAAATGCTGGGGCTGTACCTTAATTAAGGCCACGGCCGCTTCATTCCCTCTCCTAGGCCTTTCCAATCCCATCGTCACCATAAGACCTATCTGTGTCGGCGCGACGTAAAGCAAATAGCAAATAGCGTTTCGCTGGCGAATTCAAATGGTATTTTTCGAGGCTGTGTTGCTCAATCTTCTCGTGGCTTGGTCAGCCTTGAGAGCCATACCTAGAAATGAGCATCACACAATAATACACGGTGGGTTTCAGCCAATGGATGGAGCTCTACCACATTCGACTTTGCATGCTCGTAACCATCTGAATGAGGAACTGCCGGGGAAACGGATAGGACGAGCAGGCCCTGTTTCTTGACCCGCCAGATCACCGGATTTAATGCCGTTACACTTCTTCTTGTGGGGACATTTGAAGAACGTTGTTTACACTCAAGCGCCGCAAAACCCCAACTAGCTCCGGCAACTCATCACGGACTCCTGCCGACCAATTACACCTGGAATAATGCTTCAGTGCGCAAGACGATCTATTTAACACCGGACCCGACTGTGCATAAACCAAAACGGTCATCACATCGAGCATTTGCTGCGATAAAACATTGTCAGGGCAGGTGTGTTCCTATTACTTCCGGTCTGTACATGTCCGGCCTATTAACTAATCGGCCCTTCTTAGGGCCACAAACACATTCATTCACACACAATTTGCATGAAAGCGGGTATTGAAGTTACATAGCGTGCGGTGCGTATTAAACAAACATTTCGTTAATTTGTAATCTTCGTCCCGGACACGAACCTCCCACCTGATATGCAAGCCCGTTCCGCCAAGCCTTCACCAACTAAAACTACGGTTCCGTACGGCACACCGGGCAGCTTATAGCAAGAATTAGGTTTACTGCGGTCACAATATCAATTCAGAGTTTCGCCGGCGTGTCAGGTTCATATGATCTAAAAGGCACACGCATGACTTCCAGTGTTCAATACGAGTATAACATTACGGTTTCCTATCATGGTGAGTCGGTATCCGATATTCGGTTGTGTTTCTCAGCATACCGGCAGGGCAGGTGTTTTCAGGACGGAATTAATATTGTGGGTTGCATAAAACTATTTTGGAAGGGGCGGCCCAATCACGCTGTATATAATCCCTTATTCTGTCTGTCATTCACAGCCATATTGAGGAGGTTTTAACAACTAAAATTGGTACCAGTTATATATTGTTATGTCTTCTTTACTAGAAAAATACAATTAAATTCTTACGACGGCGACTTTTGTACTTTCTAAAAAAAATACGTTTCTAGCAGCGAAGTCGTCGCATATTCGCCACCTTGATGTAATATACAGCTTTATGTGTCGGCATGATGTCCAAGTACGTACAGTTATATTTTAGAAAATGAATTAGGTACTAGTTATGGGTTAGAAGAATAATGGGGTCCGGTACACAATCCCGGTATCTCCAATTCGGGTCCCAGAAATTTTTAACCTAAAGGGCAAGAAAAAGAAAAAGAACTTCGATGCCAAAAAATTTGATTTTCTGCATTTTGTAAGTAATTATTAAATGTCAATATGTGCCAAGCGCTACGACTCTCTTGCCAGAGTAGCCATGTTTATGACGTCATAGTTCATCCCTTCAACTTTTGGAAGGTCAGCTATGATGAAATTATGACGTCACGAGCCAACATCTGACGTTTAAATGTACATACAAACACCAACTAAGTATCCCACGGGTTACAGCAGAAAATGAGCACTTCACATCACATAATGCATACTGATGATGTAAAGTCACCATATAAATCACAATGAACCACTAAAATACTGGAATTTAATAACGAAGGAAGAAAACATCAGAGATCGCTTCGATACCGCTTGAGCATGTTTAGGAAACAGAAACGCATGCACGAACGATATGAAACTATAAGTGACGCAGATATGATGAGAAATCCTTCCTTTATGCTTACCAGGGACCCACCGACCCACCCAAAAATGTGTTATTACCCACACAGAAAACGGAGGCTACATTACATTGCAAGTTCACACAGTAGCAAGAATAGGAAGTAGTGTGTTCAAATGGTACTCGCAGAAGGTTATTTAGGTATCCATTGCACGTACTGTCGGCTTCGTCCACGAAACCAGCCAGCATTAAGTTGAAAGCACTCAAGGTTAGGTTCATCTCACTCTGATATGAAATTAAACACGTAAAAAGCACATAAAACCACCGTGAATGTACGAATCATTCCGTAATTAATGAACTTGATAATACCGCGCAATGTGCATATACGAGTCGTTAATTAAATAAATATGATAACTTGAATTGACAGTAATGGCACAACTATCACGACCACGTGGTAATTGCTGCAGGTAACCGCCCCGCCATCGTCGATCTACACATGCGCATGAGAAGTACCAACCTAACAAACGTAACCACTTGGCGACTGCCATCAACCCCTAACGCCAATACTTACCTGTTTATTGACGAAGAAAGTAAATCATAGGATTACATTTGTACTTACAAATTGCACAATGGTTATTCGCCATGGTTATGCGTTTGTTTCAATAACCCATTACGAGCCACGCATATGCGTATATTTCGATGAACCCAAGCTTATAAGGACCGCGGGTGTTTCACCCCCTTCCTGCCACGAGGAAGGGTTGGCGGCTCTTGCTTACGTCACATTCTCGCAGGTGTACCACATGTGCCGTATATAGAGGTACAGGGGGTTGGTGTGACGTCATAATTACGACGTCACGACATTTTTCTTGTCCACAGTGAAATGTTCTTCTTCTTAATCTGCTTACCCTCCAGGGTCGGTTCTTCCCTCGGACTCAGAAAGGAATCCTACCTCTACCGCCTCAAGGGCAGTGTCCTGGAGCTTCAGACATTGGGTCGGGGGATACAACTGGGAAGAATGACCAGTAACTCGCCCAGGTAGCCTCACCTGCTATGCTTAACAGGAGGCTTGTGTAGGGATGGGAAGATTGGATGGGACAGACAAGGAAGCGGGAATAAAGCGGCCTTGGCCTTAAGTTAGGTACCATCCCGGCATTTGCCTTGAGGAGAAGTGGAAAACCACGGAAAACCACTCCCAGGAGGGTAAGCAGCACCCACCTCTACTCAGTTGACCTCCCGTGCCTGAGCGGACCCAGTTCCAGCCCTCGTACCACTTTTCAAATTTTGTGGCAGAGCCATGAATCGAACCCGGACCTCTGGGGATGGCAGCTAATCACGCTAACCACTACACCACAGAGGCGGATACAGTGAAATGTTAAATAATAAAATCAGTCGCGCATTCGCAGTAGCGAAAATTCGGACTTAGTTTTCGGATATTAATTCCCTGTCTCTCTCTCCCTCTAACACTTTATTTTTAAATTTTTTGTTATTAGCTTTACGTCGCACCGACACAGATGAGTCTTATGGCGACGATGGGAGAGTAAAGGCCTAGGAATTGGAAAGAAGCGGCCGTGGCCTTAATTAAGGTACAGCTCCAGTATTTGCCTGGTGTGAAAACTAACACTTTATGACGTCAGGTATGACGCAATCGCCCCTCCGTCACCAAGTAAACATGGTCGCCATGTGCTCCACCAGTCCCATATAGTGTTCTCTTCTGTGTTCTAAATGTAAGGTAATAGTACAAAAAACTAGTATTTTCGCACCTCCAATCCTTCCTTTAACCCTAATGAACATATCTGATAGCATATGACGGCGCCTACAAGTGAACTGGAGATAGCGGGATTGTGAACCGTAACCCTTTTTTTACGTTCTGGAGTGCATATCTATCAATAAGTACGAAATTCAACAGCGAAGCTGGTGGCCATGGTCATTAATGCATGAAGTCCTTGTGATATGACACTGTGGGTGTCTGGTTCAAGTCCCGTTCGTCAAAAATAGTTTTACCATCAGAATGTTGGCCGGAAGGGTAGGGAAGTTGGTCTTATAGAATTTCTAATCACTAAAATGAGTGCCAAAAGCCTGAATTAAATTCCAAACCTCTTCGCAGTTGTCGTATGAAGTGAGGGCATCTGACGCAGTTTTGTACAGTTGTATCTTTCTCAAGCGTATGGAGATCCATAAGCATCAAAGTACAATTTTGAGCTACAACTGCACTAAAAATGCAACATTTTCACACCAGGCAAATGCTGGGGCTGTACCTTAATTAAGGCCACGGCCGCTTCCTTCCAAATTCTAGGCCTTTCCTATCCCATCGTCGCCATAAGACCTATCTGTTCCAGTGCGACGTAAAGCCACTAGCAAAAAAATGTAACAAAATTGTTTTGATTCCATTCGAATGCCGTATAAAACCTGGAAAGTGCAATATTTTCTTCGTATCGTGTCGTAATCGGTTTACCCTCCAGGGTTGGTTTTTCCCTCGGTCTCAGCGAGGGATCCCACCTTCACCGCCTCAACGGCAATGTCCGGGAGCTTCAGACTCTGGGTCGGGGGAGAAAACTGGGGAGGATGACAAGTACCTCGCCCAGTCGACCTCACTTGCTATGCTGAACAGGGGCCTTGTGGAGGGATGGGAAGATTGGATGGGGCAGTCAACAAGAGGGAAGGAAGCGGCCGTGGCCTTAAGTTAGGTACCATCCCGGCATTTGCCTGGAGGAGAAGTGGGAAACCACGGAAAACCACTTCCAAGATGGCTGAGTTGGCAATCGAACCCACCTCTACTCAGTTGACCTCCCGAGGGTGAGTGGACCCCTTTCCAGCCCTCGAACAACTTTTCAAATTTCGTAGCAGAGCCGGGAATCGAACCCGGACCTCCGGGGGTGGCAGCTAATCACGTTAACCACTACACCAAAGAGGCGGACTGGAATTTCCAATTACTTTACATATAGTAATGTCGACTGTCGATGACAGGCTTAGGTACTAGTCAGAAATATTTTACGTACTGACACCTTTCTTTCTTTCTTTCTTACTTTCTTTCTTTCTTTCTTTCTTTCCTTTTTAACCCGTCTAACCTCCAAGACTCGTTTTTCCCTCGGACTCACCTCTACCACCTCAAGGGCAGTTTCCTGGAGTGTGAGACTTTGGGTCGGGAAATACAACTAGAGAGGAGGACCAGTACATCGTCCAGGCGGCCTCACCTGATATGCTGAACAGGGGCCTTGTGATGGGCATAGGAGTGTTGAAAGTGTTAGACAAGGAAGAGGAAGGAAGCGGCCATGGCGTTAAGTTAGGTACCATCCTGGCATTTGCCTGGAGGAGAAGGCGGAAACCACGGAAAACCACATCGAGGATGGCTGAGGTGGGAATCGAACCATCCTCCTACTCAGTTGACCTCCCGAGGCTGAGTGGACCGCGTCCCATCCCTCGTATCACTTACCAAATTTCGTGGCAGAGCCCGATATCGAACCCGGGCCTCCGGGAATGGCAGCTAATCACACTAACCACTACACCACAGAGGAAGACACCGACCTATTATGACATGAAATGCCGAATAGACTACTTCTGGTGGGTTTAAACCGGTGATCTTAGCGTCCGGAGTCCGATACTGTAACTGTGATGCACAGGGGGGGGGGGGGGCGAGAACCTCAATGAAAATGCATTTCTGAAATCCCCGCCTTGCCCATCCACAGCAGCTCTGCACTCCATTAAGTTTCCTGTTACTGCAACGAAACGTGCAAACGAGGAGTCTGAACTCTCTCTTAATTATTGCGTTATTTTTAGATACCACTTCCGTTTACAACGTTACGCCCACCTGAAGAGATACTTGTTATTATCATTAATCTGCACTTAATGGGGGTACTGTGGGTAAAAAAAAGAGGCTTGCACTTTTTTAGAGCTTCCCCTGAATACAATCAGGTCAACAGTTTATTGAAAGTTTCTGCGCTGCTGACAAGCAGATTTTTCGTGTACAATGAAAAGGCAACAGCACATCAAAGCGATCATAGTTAGGGCACGGCCTTCTTGATAATCAGCGCGCTTTAGTAAGCATCCCTGGGGGAGCTTGACTGACTAAACAACGCTGCTTGCATGGCCTTTTGTATTGTTTATCTGTGGCGTTTATCATGCACACACTGTCTCTAGTTGGGCGTGAATGAATGAGATTAGTTTCATCCCAGCTATTGTCTCCATCCTGGCGGGGATTATCGGCCGATTTTGGGAGAGAAAAAGTTAGTTTCCATCAGTTAATTTAATCTCGTGTCTTAAGGTCGCTAACATAAATCCTCTTCAGATTTATCTGCATACCACATAGTTCAAATTAGTATCGCTAGATGGCAAGCCAGGAAACTTAGTTCGCAATAAATAACGTAACAGCCGTAAATATATATATACTAATGGTTTAGCGTCACGCCGACCCCGCGGTGTAGGGGTAGTGTCCCCGCTTCTTACCTGGAGGTGCCGGGTTCGATTACCGGCCATGTCAGGGATTTTATCTGGATCAGAGGGCTGGTTCGTAGCCCACTCAGCCTACGTGATTACAGTCGAGGAGCTATCAGACGGTGAGATGCGGCCCCGGTTTATAAATCCAAGAATAACGGCTGAGAGGATTCATTGTGCTGACCACCTCGACACCTCGTAATCTGTAGGCCTTAGCGCTGAGCAGCGGTTGTTTGGTAGTCCATAGTCGTTCGGGGCTGTTGCCATGGAGTTAGGTTTGCGATTGGTTTCATCATTTTGTCGAATGAATGGTTTGTGAATGTGTTATCATTACTTTGATGTTTGGAAATGTTACTTGTTCGACTTTAATACGCATTTTCATTGCATGAAAAATTATCTTGGTAACATGAAACGAGTGCGTATAATTTCCATTCATTTTCTTTGTTCTCTTTGTTCTCCTGTGTAGGATTTTGTTATTATATTTTTAAAATTGATAAAAAATATATCATTTCACCATCTCCTATTTTCACAATTCTTCATTGTTAACAGGTTTGTGCATATTGCGTTATGATGATATAATTTGAATGTTATGATTTCTCAGAGAATTGCTCTTTTGAGTTACACAACCCATCATTTAATGACAGGAAACACAACTACTGTTACGTAAGTGTCCCTCCCAAATGGCTGTTTTGAAAGAATAATGAATATCCTGCTCCTAATGGACTATAAGTAGCCTATTCCGATAGTGTGTACTTACGAGATACTCCCCAGTTTTATCCCCCGACCCAGAGTCTGAAGCTCCAGGACACTGCCCTTGAGGCGTTAGAGGTGGGATCCCTCGCTGCGTCCGAGGGAAAAACTGACCCTGGAGGGTAAACAGATTAAGAAAAAGGCTTTATGTCCCACTAACTACTTTTTTACGGTTTCCGGAAACGGCGAAGGGCCAGAATTTAGTCCCTTAAGAGTTATTTTACGTGCAAGTATATCTACCGACATGAGGCTGACGTATTTTAGCACCTTCAAATACAACCGGACTGTGCAAGGATCGAACCTATCAAGTTAGAGTCAGAAGGCCAGCGCCTCAACCGTATGAGCCACTCAGCCCGGCGTTATGTTATTTATCTACTAATAAACATGACAGAAGTCATTACTATCACAACACCAGTATGACAAGCTATTTCCTGAGAGAACTAAACCGACAACCAATACACTCCAGAACCTTAAATGACGTGTGTAGAACTACTACATTTGAATGTAAATCTCGTATTAGAGATGCTCCAATAATATCTCGGCAAAATGAAGTTGTATTGGACACTGACTAGAATGCCCCTGATGTTGGTGCATTGGTACTCAGATGCTTGCATAATAGACCACCATCAATCAGTCAGCTGTTATGCGAGTTTAGTATTACATAACAATAAATTTCCCCGTACCACCAGCAATGATATCAAACGAAGTTTACAGCCTCAAATGTAAACCTATCTCCAGACGGCTGAATTCCCATTGTTACAATAGCATACGGAAGAATAATCCTATCCCCTAGTTCCGGATCATCTGAAACTGAGAAGGGACTATTTATTTATGGAAATCCAAATTGCTTTTGATGCAACCATTTGATTTTCCTTATTGCAATTAGTTTGTGTTTTTATTTTTTCATTTTGCTTTACGTCGCACCGACAAAGATAGGTCTTATGGCGACGATGAGGCAGGAAAGGACTAAGAATGGGAAGGTATCGACCGTGACCTCGATCAAGGTACAGCCCCAGCATTTGACTGGTGCTTAAATGGGAAACCACGGAAACCATCTTCAGGGCTGCCGGCAGTGGGGTTCGATCACACTATCTCCCATATGCAAACCACGCAGCCACTCACTCAGTATTAGTATGTCTATTACTAAACGTTATAATTAAACCAAATAAGTGTTCGTACCCTTTCTCCAAAATATTACTTAATTTGTCCTAGATGTTAAACAGTGTTGTGTACTCTAAATTAACCGCTCATTATTTAAATCTCATTTTTCTCTCATTTATTTTGCCACATTTTAAATAAAAAATTATATTCTCTCCTCCCCGAACTGATCTACTCTTTGTTTAATAATGTTACAATTATGTGAATTTATTTCTCTCTTCCTATTTTTGCTTTGCATTCTCTACCCACGTATTTGACCGTAAGTAAGTCTGTCTTGCTACATACTCTCAACAGATATGCCTCTTCTATCATTTCTCCACATAACAGACAACGATTCTCGTTATGTTTCTCTCTATGACCCTTATTGCTATAGATACCGTCTCCAATGTTACCAATCTTGCCACCGTAACTAGTGCCAAGCTTGGTATTCGGAAGTAAGTTCGCAATCTATGAAGTACATGTTCACTGGCTTAATGCACACTCTTGTACTTTTAATGTAAGTGTTATTCGCAGCTATGATCGTTTCACGAATTCATTCGAATTTTTATTATTGAATTACTGTACCATTAGTACTAACAATTTCGTCTGTATTGTTGAGCTTAAGACCCAAGCACATCGTTACACTAGTCCCGTACAGGAACAGAGACTAATACTTTCAAGGCTGTCTATAAACTTCGTGTTGCATAAAATTAAATAAAATATTAAGGGGCTGGTGGACCACACTGTATACTGGTACACGAGGACCGATTTGTGAAGTCCTTCCCTGGGAATAAGATACCAAATGATTTGCCATGGTGATATTATTATTAGCGGATATATTGGGGCGCATTTTCCTACCGTTAAATCAGACATTAAATGCTTTCGTAAAACAGTTATTCATGTTCATACAGCGTACCTGACTAATGAATCGTCAGCTAATAGGATGTGTGCTTAGGCAGGCTTACAATCAATTAAACAATTCAAACAAATAATGATTATCCGTGTTTTCGGTTCGTTAGTATAAAGTGATAACAGTCACAAATGAGGCCAGCGTTTAAAAATACACATGCAAGCAAAATATGTTGTATGTATGTGTTCAGTCCTCAATTCTGAGCCTGGTTCGATCCTCAACAGCTCCGCCATCAGCTGTAATAGATGGCCTAGGCATCACTGAAGAGGCGTACTAGGAAATTGAGGAGTGATGTAGTTTCCCGTTGCTTTCCTCATCAAGTAAGAAGTTGCTATTACGTATCAGTCTGCATGCACCAACCCACCCAATGAGCAACATTTACACACCATTCATAACAGGGACTGGCGGCATAAGGAATAGTATTAATAGCATCGCTCATACCTCAGTCACTTTCATATTGCCAAAGCCAAGGATAAGACTGAGACAGATCAATGAAAGTAACAAAATTGTTCTAGCCCATACTAGAAGATATTGCGCATTGTAAACACTAGGTCCCGCCAGCAAAACGTATTTCTCTTAAATCGTTCTTTAAATGTACTCAGAGAACTGTTGCCATAAAATGTAAGAAAGTTAGTCGTACGAAGTCTCATATTGCCCATTTATTTTATTATTCTTACAATAAATACCAATGTGGATCTGTATGTCTGTTTGCCTTTCTGTCTTTCTTTCATGGAAATACTATTTGACGGATCGATCTTAAATTTAACACGCTTATACAGGCGTGTCCCGCAAGAGTTGCCGTTCTTCGTGTACCCCGCGGTCTCTGTCAAACCGTTCCCGTGCGCTCAGAGAAAACACACCAACATTCATGAGTGGATCTTTCTTCTCAGTCACCTAACTCATGTCTGAGTATCGTGATCTCATTCTTGCTTTACTATTCGATGGAGAACATATCAGTTGCCACTGCCTATGGTCTTCTGCTTTCCTGGTCGTCACTCGAAGAGGTGTGTGAATTATGTCTTTGATTTGGTCTATTCATCTTCTAGGAGCTCTTCCATGCGGCCTGATTCCATTTCAAGGTATTATTAGGCGTCGACGCCAGCCCTACATCTCAAAGGCTTGAGTTTCAGCACTTCCGCTTTACGCAGGGTCCATTTTACTGACCAAAAACTTACAACACTCATGGAGATTACTAGTAACCAAACCAGTGGGGTGGATTTGATAGTCCCTCGTACTACCTGAAAGAACGTGCATGAGTTCACATTATCTCGGCACTAAATTTACAGCTGAGAGAAGAAATGTAAGAGAAATGACCAGTCGCATGAGCCAGGCCAAAACAGCATTAAATAAGAAAAGAGAGTTCTTCAATTCAAGCAACATCAGTATAAAAGTTGGGAAATGCCTGCTAAGGAAATATGTATGCGTAGAACATACTATTGAATGGAAAAGACACCTGGACACTGGCTTAGACGGATTGAAGCGATCGAGATGTGGTGTTACGGGAGGATGCTGAAAATATCATGGGTGGATAGATTAACGGACGAAACACTGAAAATAATTGGAGATACTCCATCTTCAAGGAACACGGTAAATCGGAGAAGAGACAACTGAACAGGGCGTATGGAAAGGATCTTTTAAGAACTAATAGGTTAGCATGCAAACGTATTTGAACAAGGTGCAAGTATCATCTAGACGCACTAAAGGTATGTCAGCGAGTGGCATAAATTTAAGGGGTTCTGATAGTTCAACTCACTAGTATTTATGCAAATCTCATTGCAGAGCCGTTGTGCGGGTAGAAAACACTTGCGCCTTGATTGAACACGTTTCCATTCTAACGTACTCGTGCGTAAAAATCTTTTCCGTGCGTTTAAGACACAAGCCTCCAACACACAAAACTTAAACGCTTTGTGGAAGGTAAAAATTGCAGAGGAAGACCAAGTTTGACACACGTGAAACAAATAAAGCGGGGCAATGCTGCCACAGCCACTTGGCGCTGGTGGGACTAACTGATGACCACCGGACCTCATATAGAGCTGCTACAAATCAATCTTCGTACTGAATACCGCGCGAGGAGGATATTGGCTGCATTGTACCATTCAACTGGATGTCGAATGTGTCCGCACTATTCTGCGAATGGGTAAACTAAAGCAAAACCTGCTGTTCATAGAACTGTTGAATTTGCTCCCCAACTTGCGCTCAAACCTTCGGTGCTACGCTACAGAAATGATCTGTGTACGTACGTACATAAATAAATCTTCATTATTGACTGCTGTGCCTTTCAGTGTTCAGTCTGCAAGCTTCTGTAAATTTACTAATCGTCGCCACAATCCTCTATTTGTAACTACTTCAGTGGCCTCGATTAACTCTATACCATCTACCTTTAAATCGATAGAAACTGAATCTAAACATCGTCGTCTGGGTTTCCTTCTACTTCTCTTACCCTCCATAACAGAGTCCACTATTCTCCTATGTAACCTATCTTTATCTTCTCTTTCTGAGTACCCTCGTGCCAATGTTCCCACCTTTTTGTACCAGCAATCATTCTCGATACCTTCATGTATGTTGTTTCTAATTTAGGAATCAAATGCCCGGAGTCCACCCACCTCTCATTCCTGTAAAGCGAAGTTGGTTTGAAAACAGACCGATGTCAAGAGAGTTTCGTCCGCGAGCTGACTTCCTTCTTACAGAATACTGTTATATATTGCAACTGTGAGCTCACCGCATTAGCTTTACTGCACTTTGATTCAATGTCACTTCCTATAACTACCATCCTATAACACACATCCTAAATATTTGGAATTATTTACCTGTTCCTGCTATGTATCCCCAATCTGACATTCAATTCTCTTGTATTTCTTACCCGTACTGACATCAGTTTAATCTTAGAAATGCTAATTTTCATACCGTACTGAAAGCACCTGTTTTCAAGTTCCCAGATATTAGACTACTGGCTTTCAGCATAATCTGCCATTAAAACTAAATAGTCAGCATAGACCAGACTGCTTACTATATTTTCACCTAACTGTATCCCTCCCTGTCGGGCTGAGCGGCTCAGACGGTTCAGATCCTGGCCTTCTGACCCCAACATGGCAGGTTCGATCCTGGTTCAGTCCGGTGGTATTTGAAGGTGCTCAAATACATCAGTTTTGTGTCGGTAAATTTACTGGCCCCTAAAATAACTTCTGCGGGACTAAATTTCGGCACATCTGCATCTCCGAAACCGTAGAACTAGTTCATCATTTTTAATCCCTCCCTGCAACTTGATATTTTTCAGCAGATGATCCATGTAAACTATGAACAACAAAGGTGAAAGATTACAGTCTGGTCCGACCCCTGAAAATACCTGTGTACGTATGAAATTAAAATGTTAATACATCGCACGCTTGGTGAAGACTAGTATTGTTTCTTAATCTGTTATTTTGTACGGTGGGTAAAAGCGAATACTATTAAATAACGGCAAAGCAATTACATGAGGGAACGACGGAAAGAAGCCCAAAACCTCCTCCTGTGTGTTGGTGTGTATGCACGATAATTAGCAGACACACACACACTGAGGTTTCAATAATCGATGTGTGAGCAGACGCGGTGCGCACAACTCTCGCGCAGCAGCTTAGCCGTCACAATCCCTGCAACTACAGCCATTTCATTCTCTAATCCACTCCACCTGAAGTATCATCCTTCAGCTCCTCTCTCTCCTTCTCTCTTATCTTTAATTACAATCTAATGGCAGGTAAAACAACCACAAGTTGTCTGATGAGAAATGGTTAGTCTACTCTGAACTAAGGGAATGCAGAGCATGGCTGAAACTGAGTAGCCCAATTGCAAAACCGGCTTAATTGACAAAACTGTTGAATAATCGTGAAGTTGGTTTCTATTCTCACAGATAAGTGAGTCACGATTCATAACTTAAAAACAAAACGTCCAACGGGCTCTTCGTTTCATATACAAAATCCAATGATGTTTTAAACAAACCGTTTACGGTAATGCATCGTGTCTATTACGACACTAGTATGTTTATGAAACAAGCGCAAGTGAGTTTTGTAACTGAATCCCTTTATTTTTTGAGAAATCACACATGTCCACTACTACTAATATTGAGAAAAGTGAGAATAATTGCCTATAGCTTTAATTTTCGGAATCTGGATATGGCTTTTATATCAATTATCTATCAGATCTTTTGTAATGATTCTGATCATTTTTGAAAAGAATTTTAAAAAAATAGTGATATGGTGACTGAATGTTACTGGACATGCGTGATTTCTCAAATAAATAAACTCTTGCTAGCATAAATATAACAAAATGAGATAATTTAATGCTTGCAAACATTTAAACATACTATATATCACACTTTAATTATGTAATTAATTTCATTTTTAATTTTCCTTCATACAACAACATTAAAGTCAAAATTCGGAACCCTTTCCAACATTGTCCGTCTTAACAGCATCATTTATTACAGTTACTCAGGACATCCTCTCTGTTAACAATAACGACACGAGAATGTCTTGTCAAGCCTGTTATATAAAGTTTCTCAGATATGTCCTGCTTATTAACAGTCGGCCAGGAGAAAATGTTTAAGTCCCAGTAAAACCCTTATAGATAGGAATACGTATAAATTTAACATATGCCCGTTAAACTTGTTTCGTCCGAAAATGTACATGTGTGGTTTCTTGAATAATCGATTCAATTTTTATACGATTTCTTGATTACAGTTTTAGGCAAGATGCATATGACAGTTCATGTTCGACTATAATTGAATGTCCAAATATTGGACAAATTACTTTTCAATAAATCAATCAGTCAGTCACCATTGATCTCCATTTAGACCAGTCATCCAGGTGGCAGATTCCCTATTTAATGTTTAACTACACTTTTCGTAAATAATTTAGAAGAATTTGAAAAGGTACCCTAAATATACTATGACTATGATGAATTATTTCAGTACCTAACTCCTCCTCTTCCAATTAGCATAAACGAATATTTACCCCAGTTTTTCCCCTTGATTCCAAATATATCTTCGTACTGCGATCTTTCCAACTTTTAAAAACACCACTCAAACTTATTTGTCTACTAATTTCATTCCACGCTCTCTCTCCATTTACAGCTCGAAACATACCCCTTCAAATCAATCAGTCACTCAATCATTCACCACTGATCTGCAATTCAGGCAGTCGCCCAGGTGTCCGATTCCCTATCTGTTGTTTTCCTGGGCTTTTCTTAAATGATTGCAAATAAATTAGAAATTTATTGAACATCTCCCATGGTAAGTTATTCCAATCCCTAACTCCCTTCCTAAAAAAGAATATTTACCCCAATTTGTCCTCTTCAATTCCAGCTTTATCTTCACATTGTGATATTTCCTACTTGTAAAGGCACCACACAAACTCATTCGTCTACTGATGTTATTCCACGCCATCCCTCCACTAACATCTCGGAACATACCACTTAGTCGAACAGCTCGTCTCCTTTCTCCCAAGTCTTCCCAGCCCAAACTTTGCAACATTTTTGTAACACTACTCTTTTGTCGGAAATCACCCAGAACAAATTGAGCTGCTTTTCTTTAGCTTCTGTCCAGTTCTTGAATCAAGTAATCCTGGTGAGGATCCCATATACTGATACCATACTCTGATGGGATCTTACCAGAGACTTGTATGAGCTCTCCTTTACATCCTTACTACAATCCCTAAATACCCTCATAACCATGTGCAGAGATCCGTACCCTTTCTTTACAATCATATTTATGTGATTACCCCAATGAAGATCTTTCCTTATATTAACACCTAGGTACTTTCAATGATCTCCAAAAGGAACTTTCACCCAGTAGCGGCGCTAAGAAGTTCGCACCCCCACCCTCCACAACAAATAATTGAAAATGGGCCCCTTGTTTCCTGATAAGGAAAGTTACAAGTTTATTTCGTAGCACAGGGTGGTATATTATTACAATGAACAACAACGACGCAACTATTATAATAATAATAATAATAATAATAATAATAATAATAATAATAATAATAATAATAATAATAATAATTGAAATTTATTTTTCAGATCCGAAAAAATGAAAATAATACACTTATATGGTACGAACACACACACACACACACACACACAAGAAATGCATATTCCAATTATATTAACCAAAATACGCTGACCGTCACAATATTAAGAAATAATATCGTTCCTAGGACCAAATAATTTCCAACTCAAACGTCCATCGTAGGCCTACTTAACTACACTTACTGCCGAGAGTTACAAACAGTCTCGAAACACCAGTATTTAGAGTTTAGGTAAGGAGGATATCTTTGTTATCGCATCCTCGCTGACTGTTTGGTTCTCAGAACTGGCGAATTACCACAAAAGCCTTGTTGACAGTTGTGAGTGGCACCAAGGGGTGGTTATTATTGGAAGGCGTTGGGAAACCCACATTCTTTCAGAAATAACTACCCTACTCCTATTGATGAATGAAGCTCAGCACTAAGACGGTCTAAGTTTAGAATAGCCCTCTGTAATAAAATAACACATTGTTGAGTGCTGTAGCATTATCAATATGTAAAATCACTCCTCAGCTACTGAAGAAACAGTCATGGGCCCCTCACAAAGCCATGCGACCCCGCCTCGCGGGTCTGCGGGGCCCTTATCACCGCCATTGCTTTCACACTATCAACGCACTAATAAAAACTTAGTTGACTGCTCCTATTTGTGAAACTCACAACCTGAATTTTAACCCCGTTAACATCATACCATTGTCTACTGTCCATCTCACAACATTATCGAGGTCATTTTACAGTTGCCCACAATCTTGTAACTTATTTATTACCCTGTATAGAATAACATAATCTGCAAAAATACTTATCTCTGATTCCACTTCTTTACTCATATCATTGTTAATATATAAGAAAACATAAAGGTCCAATAATACTGCCTGAAGAATTCCCCTCTTAATTATTACAGGGTCAGATAGAGATTCGCCTACTCTAATTATCTGAGTTTGTCTAGAAATATAGTCACCCATTCAGTCACACTTTTGTCTAGTCCAATTGCACTCATTTTTGCCAGTAATCTCCCATGATCCACGCTATCAAATGCCTTAGAGAGGTCAATCGCGATACAGTCCATTTGACCTCCTGAATCCAGGATATCTGCTACAACTTGCTGGAATCCTACAAATTGAGCTTCACTGGAATAACCTTTCCTAAACCCTAACTGCCTTCTATCGAACCAGTTATTAATTTCGCAAACATGACTAATATAATCAGACAGAGTGCTTTCCCAAAACTTACATGCAATCCATGTCAAACTGACTGGCCTGTAATCAGCCCTAATTTCACAGCATTTTTATAACGCTACGCTTTTGTCGTAAATCACTCAGAACAAATCGAGCTGATTTCCTTTGGGTTTTTTCCAGTTCTAAAATGAAGTAATCCTTTAACCATACACTGGAACCATACTCTAACTGTGATCTTATCTGAGAATCATATGTCCTCTCCTTCACATCCTTACAACAATCTTACAACAATTTAGTCAACACTTAAGGCCATGACCGCAGCATAACATCATTCGAACTTTACAAGGTACTTGAAGCATCAGGATTTCTGCCACCAAATTTCTGGAGTGGCTGGAAGTGCCTCAACATCTTCTCTGGAATTGATGTCAAAATAAATTTGGACTCTTGAAAATATTTTAAGCCTACTATAAGCCATCGCTTTAGAATAAAGTTTTCCCGCACACAAAACGAAAATATTGTTACACTTGCGCACAGTTTTGCTTCGGAGTCCCATTCTCGTACACTCCCAACTTGGTCCGTTCGGGAAGTTTTGGAAACTTTCTATGGTTCCTCGTAGTCTAATTTTAACTTTTTCAATTTGTTTTACGTCACATCGACACAGATAGGTCTTGTGGCGATGATGGAATAGGAAAGGGCTAGGAGTGGGAAGGAAGCGGCCGTAGCCATAATTAAGATTCTACCCCATCATTTACCTGATGTGAAAATGGGAAACCACGGAAACCGTCTTTAGGTTTGCCGACAGTGGGGTTCCAATGAAAGCTCACAGCTGCGCACCCCTAACCGCACGGCCAACTCGCTCAGTGGGAGTCTCACTAATAGGATCGAATCCGTATTGAACGTATTCGGTATTATTACGGCAATCATAACCCGCAAAACATATAAATTAAGACAGTGCTTTAGAATTTAATACATTAAAAATTACCTGGAATCAAAGAATTATTGCAATAATGAACTACGCACTGGTAGTCGTTCAAAAGAGAACTAAAGGACAACCTAATGAACTACGCAGCGACATCAAGTGTGTAAATCTACGTACTGACATGGCCCACGACCGAATGAAATGGAGACAACGAAGCCAGGTAACAGATCCTACCGCAAGCCGGTACAAACACTAATGAAGGCGAAGAAGAAAAGGCTAAAGTTACTGAGCTCGATAGCTGCAGTCGCTTAAGTGGGGCCATTATCCAGTATTCGGGGGATAGTAGGTTCGAACCCCACTGTCGGCAGCCCTGAAAATGGTTTTCCGTGGTTGTCCATTTTCACACCAGGCAAATGCTGGGGCTGTACCTTAATAAAGGCCATGGCCGCTTCCTTCCAACTCCTAGCCCTTCCCTGTCCCATCGTCGCCATAAAACCTATCTGTGTCGGTGTGACGTAAAGCAACTAGCAAAAAAAAAAGGCTAAAATTTGCGAATTATATTTGGAAGATCGGGCTAGTAATTTTGAGTTTCCTACTGATAAATGCTAATTAAAGGTCTTGCTTAAATGAAATTAAACACATTTCAATAGAGGCTCTTCAATAATGTAGCAAGTCTAAGTTAAATGAAAGAAATGCCATCATTTTGTTTAATTTTCAGTTATTTTGAAAGTTTGCTCAGTCTAATGTAGTTGAAACGTTGAATAACAACTATTATGTACACAGATGTATGCATTGTGCTATAACAGACTAAGCTGGTGCCATGATCTAGTCTTCCACCAACTCGGAGACACCACGTTCGACTCTCAGGCAGGTAAGGGATTTTCGCCTAGATCTAAGGAATTGTTTAAGATCAACTCAGCCTATTTAAAAACAATTGAGAAGTTATCTGACGGTGAGATAGCGGCCCCGATCTAGATAGCCAAGAACAACGGTCAGGACGATTCGTCATACTGATCATGCATCACCCTGTAATCTGCAGGCCTTCGCGTTCAGCAGCGGTTGCTTGGTAGGCCAAGGCCCATCAGGCCTATAGCACCACTAATGGTGGTTCGTGGTGACGCCTGAAGTGGAGGAAAATAAATGTTTCTCTTTCTTACTAACATTATTAGCTGCTGAAGCGTCAAGTATCATTTTCCGCAGATATTTAATAATAGTAATAATAATAATAAATTCTCGGCCCAATGAAATGAAATGGCATATGGCTTTTAGTGCCGGGAGATCCCAGGACAGTTCGGCTCGCTAGGTGCAGGTCTTTTGATTATACGCCCGTAGGTGACCTGTGCGTCGTGATGAGGATGAAATGATGATGAAGACAACACGTACACCCAGCCCCCGTGCCAGGGAAATTAACCAATGGTGGATAAAATTCTCAAACCTACCGGAAATCGAACCCGGGACCCCTGTGACCAAATGCCAGCACGCTAACCATTTAGCCATGGAGCCGATCATTGGCCCAATTAAAGACAAAGATGATTATAGACGTTGGGATAACCATGAGCTGTATGCTCAAGTCCAGAAGATCTCTGATGTCATGCGGAAAGGGAGAATTGCATATCATGGCCACTTGCTAAGAATTAAACCAACACAGTTATCGAATCACATCTTTATCTATTTTAAATATAAGAAGATCCAGGAAACATTTGTTCAAGGAGGTTAAAAGGGACCTACAGGAGATGGGGATCACTTATGAAGCTATACAAGAACGCAACCCACTCAGAATGAAACTAAAAGATCACCAGGGTTTTCAAGAAAGGCTAAAGCTGAAGACGGGAAAGACGTGGACGTAGGAAAGAAAAGAGTAACAAAGACAACGAATGAAGGAGCACTGGATAAAGATCAAAGCGCAGAGAAGACAACTGAAATAACGAGGTTCTTAGTAGGCCTATACGAACAAATTATAATAATAATAATAATAATAATAATAATAATAATAATAATAATAATAATAATAATAATAATAATAATAATAATAATAATGGTTTTTACAAACCACTTATTTTTACGGTTTAAGGAGACGGCGAGGTGCCAGAATTTTGTCCCTAGGAGTTGTTTAACGTGCCAGTAAATGTTCCGACACGAATCTGACGTATTTTCGCACCTTAGAAAATTACCAGACTTAGTTGGAATCGAACCCGCCAACTTGAGCTCAGAAGACCAGCGCTGTACTAACTGAGCTACCCAGCCCGGCACATAGACGTTTCAGGGGGAAAGAAGTGAAACAATAATTAATGTTATTTGTTTCTATGTCCCACCAGCTACTTTACGGTTTTCAGAGACGCCGAGGTGCCGGAATTTAGTCCCTTAGTAAATCTACCGACACGAGGCTGCCGTATTTGAGCATCTTCACATAGCATCGGACTGAGCCAAGATCGAACCTGTCAAGCTGGGTTCAGAAGGCCAGTGCCTCAACCATTTGAGCCACTCAGCCCGGCCAGGGGAAAGAAGTAAAATTCGTCATAGTAAGGAATAAAAATACTTTCGTGCTATTATTAAGCACGTTTTGCATTGAATAAAATCATCGTAATAATAAATAACACAGTTCAAATATTATATTTTAGTGTGTAATGTATTCGGTTGAATGAATATTCATCATATTATAATTTCACACATTTACAATTTGATGCTCCAATGCGTTGTTATAAATTATATTACCAGAATAATTTATTAGCTTGAAAAAATCATATGATGAAATTCTCGTAACTTTGCAGTTTATATTCATATCATCATAAGAATCAGTATACAGAACTACGTTGATGGCTGTACATTCATTTCTAGATCAATGAGTCGCGCGGTGATTGCATAATAATAATATTAATAATAATAATAATAATAATAATAATAATAATAATAATAATAATAATAATAATTTTAAAATGTCAATAAGCTTTTAGTTTTATGCGACTGGCGTTATTGTGATTATGGCTACAAGACCTCTATTTTTAAGTGGAATACCGCAGCACAGAGACGACTTTTTCATTTGGGAAATTCCACATGCATTGACCGAGATTCGGATTTGGGCAGTGAAAGATGAATGGTGAGAATGTTCTACAAGACAAGTCTACTACTCTTACCAACTTACACACGCTGTAAATAACACTTTTCTTCTTTGGCAAAGAAAGAAATTTCTTGTTCTTTGTGACTCTCGACATCGTGGTCATAGCCACGTAACCTCCACATTTCTACGTGTACTTAGGATCTAAACCACAGAGAAGAGACTCTTCAATGGTTTTAAATGATTGATCAGGATTCGAACAGTGGCTATCTTGGTGATACTGTGATATTATTATATTGACAATAAGGCAGCACTGAAAATTAATGGCAGAATGTTGTTGTTTGTTTTGAAGTAAGCAAAGTTCGCAGTGTTTTGTAAAATTGTATTCACAAAGAAATGTGGGCGTGCATTAATTATCATGCAGTGACGGCACTGGGCGTCCAGGTCATTTGAATTCAACAACGGTTGCGAGGCGTCTTAGATGTTGGCTATGCGCAGCAGCAGTGATGGTTTCTTTGGAAGCAACATGATGAAGGATTCCTTGCTTGTTCCACCAGACGCATAACATGATTTCCTTACAGGATGTTCACTATCCTTTGCTTTTTCTTTGGGCTTGGCCACTCTTACCTTTTCCTAATGTTTACGTATAGATACCATTTTGCATTCGCCAGTAACGGTGTCCCCAACGAACTATTGCTGCTTTATTATTTTATTTTTATATTTATTTATTTATTTATTTATTTATTTATTTATTTATTTATTTATTTATTTATTTATTTATTTATTTATTTATTTATTCAGAATTAGAAATATTATAGCACCGAATTACGAAGATTCCTAATACATATTTTACATACGATAGTTTCAACAGTTAATTTAAAAGGAGAAATATACATGCATTTTAAAAGGACTTGCTGATTTTTTCTCATGTGGCACCTATGGCAGCCATGTACCCAATTTTTACACCTTACCCATAGAATGTTAATGACGCACTATATTTGACTGGTTTTTGACGGGGATTCCCATGAATAACCTCACTTAAACGCTCTCAATCAAAAGTATTTATATTTATGTTAATATTTCTGGAAGGTAATATTTCAAGCATTCCTGTGATTTGCAGATTAAGATTGGTGTCCTCCTATCTGTTCCAGGACCCCCGCGCCCGACGGCCACCCCGCGCGTCGCCTTCCATCAGGTGGACGTCTCAACTCAGGTGAGCAATTGTTCTTTCCACATGCTTGCATGGCTGCCAAAATTATTCCATTATGTCACTGATAATACTTTACTCATTAAGAAGATTCATACGTGTTCCAATTGTAGAGAAACGAGAAAGAGTACTGAATCCTTTACATGTTATCAGCTACACTTATTAAATCAATAATGTAATAGGAGTTACGCGGGGAGGAGAGGAACGTTGGTCAATAATTTCACTAGAATGAATGACACGTCCGCACAGTCACTGTCAAAATACTCTACGAAGGGGCGGAGTTAATTCAAGAAATAAACGACCTTCGGTAGTTTTCAATAAAAATGGCAAATTCTAAATGGTAAAAACTGGAGTCATATACATGTCAGACGAATTATTAAAACGTTCAATCATCTGTAGCTCATCACCATACTGGAATCTATTCTTAGAATAATTATGTGGTATGAGATGTTCTACGAGGTACTTTTTTGCTATTTGCTTCTTTTTCGTCACACTGGTACAGACAGCTATTACGGCCAGGGCTGTGGTCTAGGCTACACGCGGGTATGCGCCGCAAGCCGTCTAGTTAGCTTCTTTTCTTTACAGTTTTGCTATTCTGTCAGTAAGATTTAACTCTGCAGCTACGCTGGTAATCGTGAGGCAGCTTGATGAGTAACATTATCATTCATCACTTATTTAAGATTACCACTGCTCATTGCTTACGTCTCCAGGCTTATGTTCACACATTCAAATGCCTCACCAGTTGACCTATTAAAGTCTGAGAAATACAGGAAGAAGTGGCTGCATAACTAACGTACTATAACTTACACCAATTCAAGAGTTTGGTGTAGTAAAAAGTGGGATCACAAATGAAAAGGGGCACCGTGAATTGGTTTTAATAAATAGCTGGAAGCGGGTCCGGTAGAAAACTACTATATAAGCAAATTAAGATTTTCAAATGAGTACATTCAAATATGGATTTCTTCGTCATCACGAAATGTCTTCTATATGCCTGAATAATGGCCAAATTGATGGAAGTTTGATTAACCTAATGATCTCTATGGAGGAAATATAACTATAAATAGAAAAAACAATGGCAACAGGGCAAACAATGCAATATAAGGTTAACAACATCCCTACTTCCTGGGTGAGTGGTCGCATGTGCTACTCTGTCTCTCCTGACCTAGCATAATACTTGTATCATATGATCCCCTCCACTGGAGCACATGCTCTCACCATCTCCCTTCCCCTCCAGCTGTTAGCCAGTAGTGAAGAAGACCTCCATTCTCCTGCATTGAGTTGAGTGATATTCTATACCTTTCATGTGTCAGGATTACCCACTACCGAGTTCATTTTCTCTCTTCAGTTGACACACATGAGCTTTAACTTTTAAAGCGCCTGTACATCTATACCTAATTCTGCTCAAAAACTTACATAAATTCCCCGCACACTTCCATTCTGTCACTAACCACTTTCGAAGTTTATCTCCATTACACGGTTGAGCAATCAACTTCAGCTGCTGCTCAGACATAAATATACGTCTTTCTTCAACCGTTTCCTTACATACTGCCAATAAATCAAAATCCCCTCTCTCATCACTACATAATACAAACAACGTATATACTTTTAACTTAGTCCAACCTATATTCTTACGCATTCCCAAAATTCACCACATAAACCTCTTCTCACCGTCCTATTCACATTTTCCACTCTGAGTTTCAACACCTGATTTACCCACATAAACATCTTTAAGGTAGCTCTCTTCCTGGATTCAGCTACCAGTTCTTGTTCTGCAATATATCTTGCCCTCACAATCACATGTTTCCAATAAATAGCCCTTCTTCTCTCCCATTCAGTAGCATAATACTCACATAAACCCAGTCGATCCAAAACATTCTTCGCCTTATCAACCCAGTAATCACCATAATTGCAAATAATTTGATACTGGTAAGCCTACTGCAGAATTAGGCCCCCTACATCTTTTCTCAACTTGCACCAGTAACTAATTACTCTATAAAATGTCAATCTTGATATACTCTTTACACATAATACTTCCCCCTACACTCGTGGCACACAATGTCAAACCCATAACTATCTTGCTGAACTTACTCCCTATTTGCTCTAATATCCCACACTATTTCTCCACCCCCAAAGCTCAGAAGCATGCAGCATTCTACTCTTCACTACTGCGCTAAACACCATTCTTTGTATATCATAACCTACTCCCCGAAATTTATTTTCCAACATCCTAATCACTGAGAGTGCATCTTGACTGGTCTGATTTGCTCAACCCAACTAGCATGCCTGCTTATCAACACGCCCAGACACTCAATCTTATCCACCACCTCTATTTCTTCCCCATTTATTGTCCACTTCATCCCCGGTTTCTTTTTGCTCCCTTTCCTACAGACCATCACTTTAGTCTTGTTACTGTTGAACTTCAATGACCATCTCTTTGCAAAACTGCAAACCTCGTTCAAGCTCTTTTGAAGCCCCACCAGCTGTCAACGTCAGCAATAGTACATCGTGAGCATAAATCAACCCTGGAATTTCTTGTACCCCTACAACTAGACATGCCCAATTTCCATCCCCATGGCCACCTAATAAGTCGTTAATAAACAATAGAGAAAGAACTGGCGACAATTTACACCCCTGTTTCAGCCCAACTTTCGATTCAATCAATCCAGTAACCACACCCTCCTCAACCCTAATGCCACAATAGACTTTTTCATATATGCTTTTAATCGCTCTTCTCATGTTCTCCTCAACACCTACCCTCTCCAGTCTTTCAAAAAAGGCCTCCCTGCTCACTGTACCTAACGCTTTCTGAAAGTTTATAGCAGCTATAAACACTTTGTAGCCTTCTTTTCCCACATATTTATCTATTATTCTCACGATCATTAAACTATCCGACATCTACTTCCATTTTCTGAAGCCTCAACCTGTAAACCAAAATACCCGTGTACACCTTACTCAGGGAGTCAAGCAGGGTTATGCCTCTATAGTTACTGGGGTTGTCCATATATCCTTTGTTTTTATACATAGGACATATGATTCCCTTCTGCCATTCTTTTGGGAATTTTGCCCCTTCGAATGCCTTGTTTAGAAATGTAACCGAACTCTCCCTCATCTGTCTATTTTTGCTACTCCCTTCCAATAAACATTTGTTGTCCCATTCTCCCCTCCCACAGTCTTGTTCTTTAATTTACTTATCACTTCCACCACCTCCTCACCTGTTATTCTTTTATCCAACTCCCGACTACACCACCTATCTATCCCCCTTTCAACCTTATAGCCTCCTTCTGCCCTTACCCACCCTTCCTTCTTCCCTAATAGTTCCTGGTTGTAGTTCACCCATGTTCCATACTCAGTTTTAGGTTTTGAAGCTCTATTTTCACCCTTGTTAATTTTATTAACTCTCATTCACACTTTGTCTCCTTCCCTGTCCTTACACTTCCTGTTAACGCTTCCGTTTGGGCCTTCTGCCATGCCTGCTTCCTCTCTACTAGCATTTCCTTACATTCTTTCTTCAACTTGTAAAGCTGTTCTCTTGCCCCTCCCCTCTATGCTTCCTGTATTTGTCTAGCCCTTTCATCACTAACTTCCCCTTACACTCTCCCTCTTCTTTAATCGTCTCCATGCATGCTTTTTCCACAGTCCCTCCTCTAATAGGATATTCCAGTAACTCTAAACCCCTATCAATAGTATTGCCCTCAATTGCTACATCGATCTCTACACTAATAATCTGAAATTCTGTATCTTCAAGGTAGTTCTTTAACTTCGCTTTACCCTCGTCTGTACAAATGTACTCGGAAATTCCGCGGCCCGTGAGCTGGGGTTAGAAGTGGATATATTAAGTTCTCTGCAGTCTGTTGATATCCTTCACTCGTAACACCCACTGGTGCATCAGATTCATGACCTTCTAGCCAGGTTAAGTAATGATGGCTCCAGAATAACTTTTGCGTGGCTTGCAAGCCTCGTTGGGATTGCGGGAAGTGAACTTGCGGATGAAGCTCCAAAGAAAGCGGTACTTTTACCTCCAGGACCTATGAATGTACATGCTAAAGCTATGTCGAATCCCTTCCATGTTAAAACTTCCCTTCTTCGAGCCAAGTCATTAGGAAGCCCACTATATCTAAACTCTCCACCATCTTACCTACTTCTACATTACCCAAATTATTTTTTACCCCTTCAGTATTTACAAAGCCTATCTTACAACCTAGTTATCTGCTACTATCTTTATACCCCTATTTCTCACACATTTCTATTTACATCGGCTGTATTAGTCGTTTTGCTTCTACTTCTCCACATTCCTTCTCTTTCCTCACTGCTCTCTACCATTTTGGACGTCTTACCAAATTTTTTGACTCCCTCTTCCCCTGCCCTTTGCTTTTCTTCCCCCATAGATCCTTACACTTCTAACCCTGCTCATTACCTCTCCGGCTTCTCTCCTCCCCAACAACCACAGCACTTTCTGGTGTTGCACTGCTGCCCCCACCTCTCTCCGCCCGTTGTTCAGCCTCTTCTTCTCCCCTGCAATCTTCTCTGCTGACTCTTCTCTCTTCAAACTGGACTTTACTTCTCTCCTCACCATCAGTCATTATCCCGTCATCATCACCCGAACCCTCCTCTTCTCTTTTTACACCTCCCACTCCCGTTTACATAACAGCCTGTAGATAGTTTTTGTCCATTTCCTGCAACTTATCAGTCGACCATTCTCTTGAACATCTTCCGTTCCCCACCACCAACTGGTGGCCACTAATGAATGCTCTCAGCCCTTGTTGCCTCGCTCTCCACATATGTCTTGTCACTTTAAAATCTCTGCTCACTTCACTGCCTCTATTCTGTTTCATTCATATCTTCTCTTCCTTTAGGGTCCTTGCGTTCCTTCGAACAATGTATTTCATCAAGGTAAATATTAATGTAAGCTTAATTGGCCTGCCACCTTTCCCTTTTACTCTTTCCACTCTCTGGACCACATCAATATCCACCTCACTAAAGTTTATCTTCATTCTGTTCTGTATCATCTTAACCACCTTATAAACTAGTGTCACCTTATCTTATTTCGCAGCTGCTTCTAATCGATATATAAAAATATTGTTCTTCCTTCGTTCCTGGTTTCCATCCGATACTTCTCTCTTCAGTTTCGCCACCTCCCTCTCGAGCAACTGAACTTCCTTTCGCATTTTTTGCATCTCCAGCTCATTACTCTCTACTTTTTCTTTTGCCTCTTCCACCTCATTCTTAACGCACTGCCTTGAGTCCTTTAGCTCCTTGGAATGATCTCTTATCATTTCCTCTAATTGGTCTATTTGACACGCCTACCTCACCACATGTTCTAACACCTCAATCTCTTCCCACTCTAGGACACCAATTGGACCAGGCGCGGGGTTTATCTCCACATCCCCTACAACAAGCAGCGCTACCATCACCACCGCCACCATCAACCCTGTCATCTTCCCTATTTTCTCTCCTTTCATCCTCAAAAACAATTCCGATTTCTTCTTCCTCCTGCACTGCCAACATCCAATCCTCACTCGATAAAGCTCCAACGTAATCCCCATACTTCAGCACTCACTGTCCGACTCATTGGCTGAATGGTCAGCGTACTGGCCTTCGGTTCTGAGGATCCCGGGTTCGATTCCCGGCCGGGTCGGGGATTTTAACCTTAATTGATTAATTTCAATGCACCGGGGGCTGGGTGTTTGTACTGTCCTCAACATCCCTGCAACTCACACACCACACATAACACTATCCTCCACCACAATAACACGCAGTTACCTACACATGGCAGATGCCGCTCATCCTCATCGGAGGGTCTGCCTTACAAGGGCTGCACCCGACTAGACATAGCCACACGAAATTATTATTATAGCACTCACTCAGCACATCCTCACACTGCTTACTCAATCGAGACTGAAGTTTGGGACTACAGCACTGCTTATGGCGACGATGGAAGAACACATGGTTGGAACTAGGAAGGAAGTGACCGTGACCTTAATATTAAGGTTCAGCTCCAGTATTTTCCTGGTGTGAAAGTGAGAAAGCACGGAAAATGATATACAGTACAGTTTTACGAAGTTAGTTTGTGTCTAGTGAAATGCATGAGACTTCTAATTGTTGGACACCTTTTCGATACGATACGATACGATACGATACGATACGATACGATACGATACGATACGATACGATATGATGTGTAGAGGAACAGAAACCTGTACTGTATCAATGGGTAGTCACACTTAATAAAACTGAAAATATTTGAGCGTATTACAATAAAAGAAAAGCATCTTCTCAGATGAAAGTTCCATTGCATTCCCAGTACCATAATCACATTTTTTAGTATTCAATATTCATTTCTCACTGTTGTAAACGGTTACGTAAAAGTTTCCGTGCAATAAACATTTTTTCAAAGTTACAATATTTCTTCTACATGTAACATGGAATGTTCTGCTTTGCCGTACAATGAACTGCAAGTTTAAAAAATGTGTTATTAGGTTCATTCCGGTTCACTTATGGTACTATATTTTTCTCCTCTGTTTACTTCACTCCTTCCTGTATAATCAATAGGATTGCCTGTTCAGGCATCAGGACATTGGGAAAAGAATGGGACGAGCCATGAAAGGTGAAAAAATTCTCTTGCCAGGGCCGAAAGAGAAGATTTGGCACGGAAAAGTTTAATAAGAAAGAACTAAGTGACCAATATGGTGCCAGCAAGTGGGAAAAGTGTTACATTTGGAGGCTGCTACACACGGAGAACGTGCTCTGTTACCTCGGAAGGACGTCGGTTCGATTCACCGCTCGAAAATTTGAAAACAATATTTCCACAATTGGAGATCCACATGGCTCTCAGTTGCACTCACGTATCACTTGGTTCTTTCTTATCAAACCTCTCCCGACAAATATTCTCTTTCCGTCCTAGCAAGTGAAAATTTAATTTTTTATCGCAATTTGCTTTATGTTGCACCGACACAGATAGATCATCTGGCGACGTTGGGATCAGAAAGTGTTAGGAGTGGGAAGGAAGCAACCGTGGTCTTAAATAAGGTGCAGCCCCAGCATTCGCCTGGTGTGAAATTGGGAAACCACGGAAAACCATTTTCAGGGCTGCCGACAATGGGGTCCGAACCCACTATTTCCCGAATGCAAGGTGATAGTCACGTGACCCAATCCACGTGGCCCCTTGCTCATTTTTTTTATTTTTCCACCTTCCATGAATGGTTGCATTCTTTACTCAGTGACCTGATACCTGGGTAGGTAATCCCATTGATTTTCTCCGAAATTACTACCATAAATGACTATCAGATTAATACATCGTTGCAAAGACATCCAGACGTACAGCTGATACTCTATTGCACTTAGCGCCAGGTTTAAGAATATTGAAGGCATTTACAACAAACTCTCAATTATCCTGTCTGATCACCGAACAAATTCGCACGTATAATACATTTTGTTAATTTTAATACACAACGAAACTTATAATAACACAGAACATACAATAGTGTTTTAAAATGCAATATTATCAAAACAATTAACATATTGCACAAACACTTTTATCAATAAAGTAGGCCAATTTAAAAACTATTTACGTAAAACACTTGAGGTACAAATACAAAACGTGAATTCTAAGAATTTCTGTTTTCTATTTTAAATGTCTCTTAACAATCTGAACAGCAATCCCATAATCATTCGCTAATTTATTTACTGATTCTCCTTTCTAGAACATTTTAATTAATTCAAGAATTTGTTTTAACCTTAAAAGCACTTTCTTTCGTTTCGTAGGTATAACTGTTATGACAGAACACCGAAAGGGAACTGCTATACAGTACCTTGTTTAGTGTTTGGTTCTTGAACCAAGCATGCTGCCAACACACTTGCACTCGAGAGCGTGTTCGAATTTTAAGCCCGAAGTTCACAAGTATTCAAAATGCCGTGACAAAAATGAAGGAAATAAAATAAAAATAAGAATACAATAAACCTCGCGGATGCACGGATAACCCACAAACCATAATCCGCACCCGCATAATTGGGACTTTGCTGTATTTACCTTACACTCCTTCAAGAACACTTTCCGCCTGTAAAGAAATGCCATTTGCGTTTGATCACTGCACACGTCTCACACACAGTGAAATAGATGAAATTCCCTTTAGTTTACGTGGATAAGGTATATTCCTGATATTGCACAATGGATGCATTTCCCTCGAATGATAATTAACACGTTGACCGCCACAGGGGACACCGGTGACTATATTTGGATTTTCTAATACGCCATGGTGGACACGGCGGATGACCGCTCGTACAGCATAAAAGTAATTTGTCGGTCCACAGCGCAAAATTTCCAGAAAAAAAGAAAGAAATTGGCGCCCAACGTGACCGCAGTTTCCATGACAATGCTTTAAGCCGCATTAAACTCCCAGTATCGTATTACAGTCCTCCTGAATTGAACGACCGAAGTTCGATTGCCAGTAGCAGCAAAAAACGTTACACAGTTTGTTCCTTACTAGGCGGCTCAGGTAGACTCAGAGAGTAAGTGGCGCATATGATGGCGCTTTGAAGTGGTATGGAGCTGGTGGAAAGTGTGCAGTGGTTGTTATTACATTACTCTGACGTTGAAATGTAGAGGTAAAATCTCATATAGCAGCTCAAGTGTAGCGTACAAGTGGTGAGGTATAGACACATGTTGACAAAGTGCAGTTATGACGGGTTAAAGACGCCTAAGGCACTTTCTTAAACTTAACACGACAGCCTATGTCAGTCCTGCGGCCACGTTTGTATTAGGATTTTTCAGGTTTTCCCTACAGAGAAATCCTAAATTCTCTCCATGTTTATTGCATAGGCTTATGAACTGCTCCTCACTGTATACTGTAGGATCATAATCGAAATGACCGTTTCTGGATTTGAAAGGTTCACCCGTCAGTAAGGTGGTGGTGGTGGTGATTATTGTTTTAAGAGGAAGTACGACTAGGCAACCATCCTCTATCTAACACTAATCAGAGGGAAAAATGGAAGGGATCCGACACTTCGAAAAATGAAGATATCGGTCAAAGAAAGACAAGGGCCACGAAGGGCGTGAAAATGAAAGACTGCCTAGCCCTCGCAAACCTAATAGCGTCGGGGTCGGAAAAGAACAAGAGTTGACCAAGAGAGTTCAGACAGGATAGATGAAAGTGAGGGGCCTGGCACAAGTAAGTGGAAGCAATTCCAGGACTCAGCTGAGGACCCCGTGGTCGCCAACCCACGCTCCAAAGTTCAGAGCCCTTGGGACCCCTTTTAGTCGCCTCTTACGACAGGCAGGGAATACCGTGGGTGTTATTCTACCGCCCCCACCCACAGGGGGACACCCGTCAGTAATGAAATATATCCTGACGTTGTCCAGTGTACGTCCGCTTGCGTTCTTCTTCCATTATGGAATCTTCGTAGAGGCTTGTTAACGTAGACGTACGTACCTCGCTTTTTGTTTTTGTTTTGTTTTTTCTTAAACAGGAAGCCATGCTTTCCAGTGTCGACTTAATAAAATTGAAATATAAAAACTTCCTAGTCTGTCAAACACACAAAAATGTCAATATAAATTATAACACTATAAACATACCTGTAAAAAGATACACACTTTTATACAAAGAATGACATGTTTCGTTCTACAAGAACATCCTCAGTTTCTATCAAATCACTTAAAACATGCGTGTATATATGTACAGTATAGTCTACGCTGCGTAAACTTGTCAATGATGGAAATTTAGGTGATAAAATGAAAAAGTATTAACAAATAATTATTTAATAAGTATTCAACCATCACCGCATTAATATAATTAATATAATGAAATACTACTATAAGTAGTCCTGAAACAGTGTTTGGAGAAAACGGTCTAAACTTCGGCAGTCTAGATAAGTACAGAAGTAATTGGTTATATTAGTACGGTGACGGTTGAATACTTACTAAATTATTATTTGTTAATACGTGTTCATTATATCACTAAACTCTCTATCATTGACAAGTTTACGCAACGTAAACAATACTGTACATATATACGCATGAGTTAAGTGATTTGATAGAATCTGAGGATGTTCCTGTAGAACGAAATATGTCATTCCTTGTATAATGGTGTGGTTTTTACAGGTTATAATTTGTTTGAAATTTTTGTGCATTTGACGGACTGGAATGTTTTTATGTTTACATTTTAAATACGTGCCTCAAAAACGGGTACATGGAAAGAAAAGTTTGAAGTCGCTTTTAATATTTGTGTAGAACGCGTATATTGCCGAGAGCATTTAACTTCCGATTAGGTTTAATGTCTCAGTTGACAGATAAAAGAGGAAGCTACGTGTTGCAAAAAAAATTTGAAAATCTGAAACTTAGTTTCATGAAACAGCACTTCAAAGTAAGGCAAAATTTGTGCTAAACATATGACTTCACATGCATACTCTCTTCTAAGATGGCGCTCTGTTAACTCACGTGCTACCGAGCTTGACAGCTGCAGTCACTTTAGTGCGGCCAGTATCCAGTATTCGGGAGATAGTAGGTTCGAACCCCACTGTCTGCAGCCCTGAAAATGGTTTTCCGTGGTTTCCCATTTTCACACCAGGCTGTACCTTAATTAAGGCCACGGCCGCTTTCTTCCCATTTCTAGCCCTTCCCTGTCCCATCGTCTCCATAAGACCTATCTGTGTCGGTGCGACGTAAAGCAACTAGCAAAAAAAAAAAAACTCACGTGCTCAGTTGGAGGTTAACTGTACCTCGTAATATCACTCACGAACTCTTAAATTACGTCTTTTATTTGTCATATCACAGATCCATATTACACAGAGTTATTACTCATGTTCCAAGTGCGCTGATGTCATCCGTTCAGTCGAATCCGACCATCAGTAATTCCATGAATTAGCGTTCTCCAAGTTGCCCTGTTCCACACTGCCTTCTTTAGTTGTTCCAGGGTGAGGGTTGTCTCTGTTTTAATGCTGTCTAACCAACACGTCCTCTGGCTACCTGGTCTTCTTGTACCGCTTATCATTCTTCGCATGATTGCTTTTTTCCAATGCACCTGATCGCATAACGTGGCCAAAGTATGCTAGTCTCAGCTTCATAATCTTACCAACCAATGACATACGGGGCTTGATGCACTCTAAAACTGCCTTATTGGTGATTTTTGAAGTCCATGGTATTCGTAAGATTCTTCGCCAACACCAGAGGTCACGAACTAATCTGTACTTGGTAGCCAAACTGATATCTCTGCTCTTCTAGATCGGGGACATAGTCACCATAGCGATACATCCAAGCGAAATCCGTCTTTTGATATCAGGACCGCAATCTCCAGTTTGACTGATTTTTGCTCCTAAGAAGATGAAAACCCCCACATTCTCTATCTCCTCCCCATTTAGCTTTAGACAAACTGTACCACACATATACGTAGCTATAACTTTCCTTTTAATATTGAGATAGAGGCCCAGTTTTTCACTTTCATCATTGAGGCGGAGGCTTTAGATCTGTTTCTGCCAGCAAGGTTGTATCATAACTCAAATTGTTTATAGTTATTCATCCAGTCTTCACACCAATGTCGAGTTCTTCTAAGTTTAACTTTAATTATTTCTGCATACATATTGAAAAGAAGGGGTGAAAGAATGCAGCCTTGACGGACACCCTTTTCCAAGTGTAACACGTTCTATTGAATAAAATTTGTTATCCACATAATATTTGTCTTGTATTTCTGATAAGTAAGTCTACGAAACGCTCAAAACCCTGCGGCCGTTACAATAGTGACAGCCTACCGCCAATTTTTTCTTGAATATAAGGGTAAATTTGTTTTTAGTTATGGTAGTTAAAACATTATTCCTTTTTATGCATAGAAGTGCTAAGCAAGTTTTTCAATATGCTGTGTGTCTGGGTGTATGTTAATTTGTTTGCCTTTGATTTCTTCTTTCTTTGTGTATCACTTCTGACACGATGAAATAAATATGCTTTAAGGGATATTCCGAAGCGAGCACTCTCGAAACGACAAGTAACGAGGATGATTAATATTCCGTTGCCTTTTGAAAGTTCTTCACTTTGAAGGATGCTTGTCAGTAAATTTCTTTACAAGTTGCTTTAGGTAGCACCAACAAAAATAGGTCTTATCAGTCAACCATTCATCAATGATCTGCATTTAGGTGGCAGATTCCCTATCAGTTGTTTACCTATCTTTTATCTTAAACATTTTCAAAAGATTTGGAAATTTATCGAACATTTCTATTGATAATTTATTCCAATCCCTTACTCCTCGTTATATAAATGAATATTTTCCCCAATTTGTCTCCTTGAATTCCAACATTATCTTCATACTATGATCTTTATTACTTTTAACAGTTCCGCTCAAGAGTATTCGTCTACTTATGTCATTCCACTACAACACTCCACTGACAGCCCGAAACATGCCACATAGTCGAGCATCTCGTCTCCTTACTCCTAAGTCTTCCCAGCCTAAAGTTCGCAACATTTTAGTAACACTACTCCTTTCTCGGAAATCACCTAAAACAAATCGTGCTGCTTTCCTTAGAATTGTTTGCAGTTCTTGTATCAAGTAGTCCTGGTGAGGGATCCGTACACTGGAGCCATACTCTAACTGCGGTCTTACCAGAGACTTATACCCCCTCTCCCTTACATCCTTACTAAAACCCCTGAATACACTCACAACCATGTGAAGAGATCTGTAACCTTTCTTAACAGCCTCATTAATGTGATTACCCCAATGGAGGTCATTCCTTATATTAATACCTGGCTACTTACAATGTTCCCCATGGGGTACTATGACCTTATCAACACAATAATTAAAACTCAGAAGACTTATCCTCTTGGTGAAACTTACAGCTTGACTTTTCAACCTATTTACGTTCATACCATCGTCTGCTGTCGATCTCACTACATTCTTTGTCTCTCCCTGCAGTCGCTCACAATCCTGCAACTCATTTACTACTCCATACAGTATAACATCATCTCCAGATAGCCTTATCTGTGATTCCAATTCTTTACTCATATCATTTAAATAAATTAGAACCGAGCTCGGTAGCTGCAGTCGCTTAAGTGCGGCCAGTATCCAGTATTCGGGAGATAGTAGGTTCGAACCCCAATGTCGGCAGCCATGAAAATAGTTTTCCGTGGTTTCCCATTTTCACACCAGGCAAATGCTGGGGCTGTACCTTAATTAAGGCCACGGTCGCTTCCTTCCCACTCCTAGCCCTTCCCTGTCCCATCGTCGCCATAAGACCTATCTGTGTCGGTGCGACGTAAAGCAACTAGCAAAAAATAGATTAGGGAATATAAAGTTCCAATAATACTGCCCTGTGGGACCCCTCCCCATCCCCCGTCTTAATCATTATGGGATCAGATAACGCATTGACATTATTGCTTTTAAGCCATCCTGTTCTGAAGGTTTCATCATTGGTCCAACAATTAGATTTGAGACCAACGAAAACCAGCCGGAAGAGGTCGATGCAGAAAAAAGGAAGAATTTATGAAGAAACGGTGGACTTCTGGACTTCTGTAATCGACTTGATGTTAGGTGCTCGAGGAACCATACCTACATTTTTTGTCAACTTCTGCAGTACCTTTGGGCTGAATAGAGATTTCATCTATAACATTACGATTACCATACTCAAGAAGTCCATCATGATCTTCAAGAACCATGCTTACGGACCTGTTTGAGATGCCTCACTCAAATGCCTACACGTAACATCATACAATATCCATATATTGCTGTTAAGGTACTCTTTGTCTTTGGGCAACCTGCAGCTGTTGCAGGAAGATTGTACGATAATAATAACTGACATCTATTTTCTAGAAATGCAGCCACCCATTCAACCACTCTTTTGTCTAGTCCTATATCCCTCATTATCGTCAGTAATCTCTCACGATCTACCCTATCAAAGGCCTTGGATAGGTCAATAGCGATACAGTCTATTTGACTTCCTGAATCTAAACTAACTGCTATATCTTTCTAGGATCCTATAAGTTGAGCTTCACTACAATAACTTTTCCTAAACCCTAACTGCCTTCTCTCAAACCAGTTAGTAATTTCGCCTTCTTATGGGGACGATGGGATAAGAAATGGCTAGGAGTGGGAAGGAAGCCGGCCGCGGCCTTAATGAAAGCATAGCCCAGCATTTTCCTGGTGAGAAAATGAGAAAATACGGAAAACCCTATTCAGATCTGCCGACAGTGGGGTTCGAACCCACTATCTCATGAATGCAAGCTCACAGTTGCACGACCCTAACCACGTGGCCAATTCGCTCGGTTTCAGTACATTTAATTGCATATTAAGAAACCTTCATTTCTCCGGCCACAATCCAACAATTTACATCCCTCAGGACTGGTAGTAATTGAGAGGCCGTTAAGCATAGTAGTAGTAATAGTACTAGTAGTATTAGTAGCAGTTCTAAACATTTGGTGATGTTGAGACATGCGACTGCCCCTAATTTAGGAGGACAACCTGTCTGGTATAAATGAACAATACCTTCTATCGTTATATTGCCTCTCGCACGTCACGTTAATATGAATTAACGTCAGTGTATAATTAGCGTAATAAGGCTCAGATGTGGAGAAGCCTACAAGGATATAAATAAAATTATCATCAGACGAGAAAGGGGAAGGACGTACGTCGTTCATTAATTTTAATGTGCGTGGTGTTGTGCATGGGCTCTCACGACAGAACACCACGGTGCTTTCCATGCCTTAGGTATATCATCACTTTCATTAAATTATGGATGACTGAAAGAGGACTGATATATATTGCAACCTTAAAAAATTGATAGTATTAAATACATTTTCTCAGCTCCTTCTACGTGTACAGTCAGAGGCCAAACTTTTGTGATAAGGGCCCGCCTGCCAAAATAGAAATTCGGGCCCCTCAAATAAAATGTAAAACTTACGAATAACTAAAATAAATTTAACCAGGCGAGTTGGCCGTGCGGTTAGGGGCGCGCAGCTGTGAGCTTGTATCAGGGAGATATTGGGTTTGAATTCCACTGTCGGCAGCTCTGACTGTGATTTTCCGTAGTTTCCTATTTTCATACCAGGCAAATGCTGGGGCTGTATCTGAATTAAGGCCACGGCCGCTTCCTTCCCACTCCTATCCCATCGTCGCCATAAGACCTATCTGTGTCGGCCCGACGTAAAGAAAGTAGCAAAAGAAATTAATTAAAGCAGGTAGATAATATGCAACATATTGTCAAATTATATAAACAAAGTGATTATTCAGCCTATTAAAATATAATTGTAATATGTTTTATTTGGCTGCCTACGTGGTTTAATAGCTAAGCTGCTGAACCATACAAACTTAATTGTTCGTAATTAAAATTTGTTTCATTCTACAGAAATTACAGAAATATACTCTGTAATCGATACCAAAGTCTCAGTTAATGTATTCATTTACAACACAGAAAATTATACCAACAAAATTAAATCAAAAACTGTTCAAATAAAGCATGCAAATTATCATACTTCGATATTGTTTACAGCTGTGTTATAGTAACTGCTGCTACGTAGATACAACCAAATGGAAAATCCTTTAAACTGTAAAACAAACTATTTACACTGATTCTGAAAAACTGCCTGGACCATTTCCGTACAGAGTGACATTAGGCTAGATATATATATATATGTGTGTTATTCGTCGGCCTCTCACCACTGGGTTCTGTCGTTCAAATCCCGGTCACTCCATGTGAGATTTGTGCTGGACAAAGCGGCGGCGGAACAGGCTCTTCTCCGGGTTCTCCAATTTTCCCTGTCATCTTTCATTCCAGCAACACTCTCCAGTATCATTTCATTTCCTCTGCCAGTCATTAATCATTGCCCCAGAGGAGTGCGACAGGCTTCAGCAGCCTGAACAATTCCTATCCTCGCCGCTAAATGGGGAATTCATTCACCCCATTCCTGATCCGGTCAAATGACTGGAAAAAGGCTGTGGATTTTCATGGTGCGCGCGCTGATATAATGTGCTGTAGAAATGGAGTCATGCAAAAAAGACCCTGCACGCCCTAACGTTACGCCCCTGTGTACTTTATTGAAACTTTCTCAATGAAAAAATAACGCGTCTAAAATGAAGTACCATATTTCATAAGTGACGGAAGCCTTATCATATTCACTGATTAATTATTTAAAATGTGAGAACTAATTTCCTTCATGACTATGGCTTTCATTCATACAACCTGTGACAATCTTGCACTGAGGAAGCTAACTGAATCCCTGATGGAGTCTGCATCCCCAAAACCGATAAAGAGGAAAATCAAGCTCTGGTTCGACAGTGAATGCTACACAGCACGGAACCTGGTCCTGGAAAAACTGAATGACCTGAAAGAAATAGATACGAACGACGACACTCTAAGTCTCAACTATGTACACGCGAGAACGATGTATACCTCACTCCTGAAGGCTAAGAATCAACATTATATCCAGACCAAAGAAGAAGAATTAATACGAGAAGCAGAAGCAAAACCCTATAAAGTCGTAGAGCCACGGGAAACCAAGGTGACTCCAAGTATCTCAATGACAATATGAGAAAACCACTTCGCAAATATACTTCAGAAAAAGAAAATGCAATACCATGTTAAAGGAAGTACCCCGCTAACGGAAGAAGAAAGAATAACAGAAGACTAAGTCTGGCAATCAGTTGAAAACAGCAAACCTCGAAAGGCAGCTGGCCCAGACAATATCTCAAACGAGCTGATGAAGGGATCAATGATATATACCATTAAGTTATGGACACCCCTATACAACAAGTGCCTAGAAATCATGCAGTATGGAGAGAATCGACGGTCAAATTGATCTACAAACGGAAAGGACCACAGAACACCCTAGAATACTACAGAGGGATAGCCTTGGAATGTGTACTACTCAAGATAATAAACAACATCTTACTTAAAAAGATCCATGACATACTGGCACTTATACCACGGGAACAGTACGGCTTTACTCCCGGAAGATCAACTATACAAGCGGTGGGACACGAACTCCAATTCATAAGCGAAGCCCTGGTTAAACCCAAAGGCCATGCATATGCAGCATTCGTTGATTACAAGCAAGCTTTTGACGGGGTAAACAGGGATAGGATACTAGAGAAACTAAAGCCTGTGTTAGACGAAGAAAGCCAGATCTTTAAGTTTATAGCAAGCATCCTCCAAGAAAATACAATCAGAATCCATGATGGCCTAATGCAATCGAAAGAAATCCAGCAAACAAACAGAGTACTCCAGGGAGATCCTATAAGCCTCATTATGTTTAACGTACTTACCTATGATGTGATACAAAGAATACAAACAGAAGTGAGGATGTGGTTGTACGCCGATGACATGATCCTGCTCTCAGAAAGAAGAGAGCCCCTGCAAGAAGCCATAAACAAATTGGAAGAGTGGTCCCAAAAAATGACCTAGTTATAAATAGGGAAAATACAAACATAATGAAATTCAGAAAAGGAGGAAATCTGGCAAACACTGATAGATTCACTTGCGGGGAAAAAGTACCAGAAATAGTCAAAAGCTACAAATACCTAGGACTCACACTGCAAGTGACAGGACATGCCTTTTCCAAGCACATTGAAGACAGAGCTGTAAGAGCAATAAAGGCAACTTTCGAGATAAAGAAACTGAATCTACTATCCATCACAACAGCCCTGAAACTACTCGACATAAAGATTGCTCCCATTGCCTCATACGGCATACAGCTTATATGGAACCACCTCACATACTCGAATATGAAGCGATTAGAGGGAATTAAAACAGCCTACCTGAAAAGAATGCTCTGCGTCTCAAAACACACGCAAGACAGAATATCGTATATCCTGGCAGGCACAACCTTCTTTATAGAAGCTCATAATCTGATACTAACACCACGAAGCTCCAGATTCCTAGAAGACAGGTGACAGAAAGTGAGAGACATCAATTCCTGACTCCTCACCACCCCAGCGATGACAAGCACCGAATGGAAAAAGGCCAACTACCAACTGCGCCATGTATATACGAGATTGGCAGCCAACGGACTACATCACCAAGGGATACCACAGCTCGACTGACAGATGTCAGTGCACCCTATGTGGAAGACCATGCAACACGTATCATATCATTGAGTGCAAAGACAGGACATTGACTTTGTCATACTATCCAATGATGCTAATTTCGTTTAATTAATTAATACCGTGTACACAATGTGTTTAATAAATTATATTGAATAAAGTTCAGTGAATGAAGTCAGAACGGTCGATCCGGCAACACTAGCGACATGCAACGCTGCACCTGCGTAGCAGGAGGTTTTGACCACCTGCTCCCAACTTTGTTCAGTTGAACATCGTGTGTGTGCAGTGTAAGACCTGTTTGACACAGTGCGTGTTTAGTGCGTTGGTTCTGAACTGCGAACAGGAACATGAACGACCACAAGATCAATGTACAGTTTTGTTTTAAGCTTGGCAAGACACCGAAAGAAACGCATGCGATGCTGGTACGTGTTTGTAAAAATCAAGCACTGTGCTTGAAGTGTGTGTACGAGTGGTTCGCCCGTTTTCGAGGAGGCCGAAGTGTTTTTGACAACCCCCGTAGCGGAAGACGAAAACATTGAGAAGGTGAGGACATTAATCACGAACGATAGGCGATTCACTGTGCGCATGATAGCGGATGAACTGCAGGAAATAGATTTGACGATATTCCTGACATCCTACAAAACGTGACGAGGATTTTGAACACCATCCCAAAGGAAGCCTTCTTGCAAAGTTTCCAGGTCATGTATCGCCGATCTCAGCAGTAAATAGTTATGGGAGGGGACTATTTTGAAGGACAGTAAAGTCACTGTCGTGCATTGTTCATCTATGTTGATAGTACAGGACTATTCGCCGAACTTTATTGTCACAGGTTGTTTATTTGCATTCCTTTTCTTTATTGTGTTGTTTTAAGTAACTGATATAAGACTCACCGTCTCCAGAGATATACTTCCAAAATTAGAAATATTTATTTTGTGTTAATTTTGGTTAATTTTTTCATGCAAGAGCATCTGTGGCTCAGGCGGCAGCATATCGGCCTCTCGCCGTTGGGTTCCGTGGTTCGAATCGCGGTCATTCCATGTGATATTTGTGCTGGATAAAGCCGAGGCGGAACAGGTTTTTCTCGGGGTACTCTGTTTTTCCCTGTCATATTTCATTCCAGCAACACTCTCCAATATCATTTCATCTCATCTGTCATTCATTAATCACTGCCCCAGAGGAGTGGACAGGCTTCGGCTGCCGGCATAATTCCTATCCTCGCCGCTAGATGGGCCTTCATTCATTCCATTCCTGACCCGGTCGAATGACTGGAAACAGGCTGTGGATTTTCATTTTCAATTTTGCATACAGATAATTTTCATCTAGATATCTATCAACCATAAGCACACCAGTTTTATAGATACATTATTACACCCAAGAATACTAAGGGGAAAATGATTAGTAACTACTTTTACGGTTTACGAAGATGCCAAGGTGGCCATATTTTGTTCCGTAAGTGTTGTTTTACGTACATTAAGTTATACCACATAGTTTAGAAGTAATGAGGAAAAGAGAGCTGAAACAATTAGTTTACGGGAAATGAGCTATACGCAGTAACTTTTCACCGACTCCAGAACCACAATGCCTTACGTTTTAATAATTGATACCGTAACATCAAACTTAATGCATACATTTATAACATTCTTTCGCCAGAATGTACTACTATAACTGAACTATAAACAAAACCTGTTTGGTAGTCTATTCTTTGGAGTTTTTACACATAAGAGGCAGTCAAGTATAAACCGAACACCTGCCATAACACACATTCAGCGCGAATCTGCTTAACCTCCAGGGTTGGTTTTCCCCTCGGATTCAGCGAGGGAACCCACCTCTATCGCCTCAAGGGCAGTGTCCTGGAGCGTGAGACATTGGGCCGGGGTACAACTGGGGAGAATGACCAGTACGTCGCTCAGGCGGCTTCACCTGCTATGCTGAATAGCGGCCTTGTGGGTGATGGGAAGACTGGAAGGGATAGACAAGGAAGAGGGAAGGAAATTACCGTGGCCTTAAGTTAAGCACCATCCCGGCATTTGCCTGGAGGAGAAGTGTGAAACCACGGAAAACCACTTCCAGGATGCCTGAGATGGAAATCAAACCCACCTCTGCTCAGTTGACCTGCCGAGGCTGAGTAGACCTCGTTCCAGACATCGTACCACTTTTCAAATTTCGTGGCAGAGCCGGGAATCGAAGCCGATCCTCCATGGGTGGCAGCTAATCACACTAACCACTACACCACAGAGGCGGACCACCGTTTCTTTCTAGCCTTATAAGTACTGTATATAAAACATATACTGTAAATACAACTTCATTTTAAGTTATATCTTCAGGAACAAAACAGAATTTTGCCTAAAATCTGAGGTTTGGTTATAAATTAACTGCGTCGAAACTGAAGAGAGATGGCTTTAGATATTACAGAATATTCACGATTATCATAATTTTCACATAGGCCTACTTCCAACTGTTCCTTAAATGTTAGTTCTGTCTAAAAATTGTACATAAAAACAATATTCTAGAAAATCTACTTCTCTAACTTTTCTGCCTGAAACATTTTTACCGGATGAGTCACAATGATGGAGATATTCACAAATTGAAGTAATCTCAGCGGACAAACAATTAGTCACTTCTGGAGAAATCATCACAAACATCATTTAATGCCGTGTTACTCTGCCTCTGGACTTGGTAAACTCCCTGGATTCGGTTAGGAAGTGAGTACAAAAGGTTGTGCAAGTACGTCCATCCAAGTTAAGGCATTCGCTGAGGATTTGATCGCGCAATTCCACCAAATAGCGGGGATGCTTATGTTGGCGTTTTACCAACTATTCCAACATGTCCCATAGATTTTCAAGGAGGTTCAAGTCAGGTGATTTTGCAGGCCCATCGAGATGTAATAGGCTGGGGGAATGTTCATAAAACCAGTCACATATGCGTCCAGTCCGATCAACTTTCCGACTGTCATCTTGAAAAATGTTTAAATAAACATGCTGGTTCATGTTAGTCTTACGACAAACGCCCCCAAAATCCCACAGACCCAACTCCAGCTTGAACCTGTCCTTGCGCACATCCAGGATGAAATGCTTTATTTGGCCTTCGGTGCACTCGACGACTTGCGTCATTGGAATACAAGCAAAAACGTGATTCCTCACTCCACATTGCGTTCCGCCAGTCATGCACTGTCCACGTTCGATGATTTCTAACCCATTGAAAACGCGCAGTTTTACGTGCCTGTGTGAGCAATGGCCTCTTGCGAGTGATGACTCCAAATGTCCATTGCATGCACTTTCCGTCGCATGTTCTCTTTCTAACAGATAGGGATGGACCTTCATTCACTGACTGCAGCAACTCCTGTCGGGTTTGGAAGCGATTTGATTCGCAAGTCGTGAAACGCGTCTCCGGTCTCTCTCAGTCAGGAACTTTTCCAAACCCTACGGCACTTTACGCCGACCGCTGCTCAGCCCGAAGGCCTGCAGATTACGATGGACCGTGTGGTCAGCACGACGCATCCTCTCGGTCGTTATTCTGGGCTATCGAGACCAGGGCCGCCATCTCACCGTCAGATAGCTCCTCAATTCTACTCATGTAGGTTGAGTGGACCTCGAACCAGCCCTCAGGTCGAGAGAAAATCCCTGACTTGGTCGGGAATCGAACCCGGGGCCTCCGGGTGAGAGGCAGGCACGCTACCCCTACACCACGGGGCCGGCACTCAGGATCATTTACCGACCACAATTCTGACATCATATTTCGAGGCCACGTGTAGTACACACTGCTTGTATTTACGTTGTATAGTCCGCTACGAAACACAAACAAAATCAGCAACTTCGTGCACCGTACGGTCATGGGCACGGCTAAACCCGGTTGCCCCGTTTTGCCACTCTGTCACATCCTTACATCTACCCATGTTGACGTACACTGTCCGCATGAAACAGCAATGTCTCACTGACCGCTACTGCCTTATGCTCACGTAGAGGCAGTACGCGGGACTCTTCCGGTGCACCATCTGTACAGGCTTAACTATCCATCTGCGCGTGAGCACTACAGTGACAAATTGTTGGTCAGCTGAGTTTATTCACTGCTAACAAACGAGCTATTAATATATCAATGAATTCCATTGTCATTGCAGATAAATATCAGTAATCAGAGCCTAACGACTTATCCAGAAATGTTTCGTGGAGGTCAGACAAGAGATGAATGATATAAAGCCGGGTTGGGTAGCTCAAACGGTAGAGCACAGACCTTCTGAGCTCAAATTGGTGGGGTCAATCCCTGCTTCATCTAACGTTCTTTGAAGGTGCTCGAATACTCCACAGCCTCTTGTTGGTAGGTTTGGTTGCATGTAAAAGAGCACCTACGGGACAAAATTCTGGCATCTTGGTGTCTCCTAAAACGGTAAAAGAAGTCAGTGTTGTGTATCCATTAATATTATCATTACACAATATAATACTAATAATAATAATAGTAATAATAAAAATAATAATAATAATAATAGAATTTACGAACTTTGGCCCCTTGCCTAAATAGTCAGCATTGAGGTTTTCGATTCAGAGGGTCCCGGGTTCGATTTTCGGCAGGGTGAGGGATTTTAATTGTGTATGGATAATTTCTCCGGCTCGGCAACTTGGTGTATGTCTTTGTCTTAATACATTTTCCTCCGTTTACACACATCACGCCACACTACCAACCGCCACAGAAATACGTAACGACTACATCTCTCCTCATAGGGCAGGAGTCAGGAAGGGCATCAGGCAGTAAAATGGGGATGAATCGGCATCAAGTGCTGGTTCTAATAAATTGGAAAAGTGTCCAGGAAGGCGAAAGTTTACGAGAATAGATTGTTTGAATTTTGCTGCGTGTGGGACGCACACGTCACATCAAAGTGGTTCAAGATGTTAATGTGGTGCTCATTTCTGTAGTAGGCTGAGAGAATCCTCAAAACCACATTTTTCTCTCAATTCTAAAATTTTTCGACCTTATGACAAGGAATCGAACCTATGTCCTTCTTAGTAAAACAAGAACACATTATCGTATCAGGCAGGTAGCTTTTCACTGAATCTAATGTAAACGTATGAATGTAATACGCATCGCATCACTCGGCTATCTTCTTCCTCTTCTACATTTCCGTCTTCCGTCGCTTTCAAAACCCTGCTGGAGTCGCGGGTGCAAACTGTGTCGTACATGTGGACTTGGCTCTGTTTTGTACCCAGATGCCCTTCCTGACTCCAATCCTCTGTGGAACAGCGGTAGAGTGTCTGCCTATGTATCCCCAGATCGCGGGTTAGAAGAGGTAGTTGGATTGTTGAAGGACCAAAAAATGGAGATTCCATACTCCATGTCGTAGAGTGTTGGCATGTAAAAGATTTTTGGTGTCACATTTGCTGTTTGCTCGAGTAATTGAATTAACACTCTCGGACATGAATCGTCCGATAGAAAACCATTTCATAGCAATCTGGTAGAGTAAAAATGAACTTCGAAATTGGCACGTAGATTACCTAAATAGTCATATCAAAACACCCCCCACATGGTAACTGAGTCCATATCATATCTGCGACTAAGCCCATTAGGGCTATGTGAAGTACTTAGAGGCGTGCAATTGCGTTCGTTTGTACCCATATTTCATTCGTTTACTGTGGGCTTCCTTTCTGCCTTCAGACCAGGTTGTTCCAGTCTTCTTTGGTCTTTCCTCTTGGTCAACTTTCCATCTGAAGATTACCCTGTTTTGGACATCTGCTGGTGTAATTCTTGCCTGTTTTTATTTCGCCAGTCCATTTCATTGTGTCGATTTTGGCTTTACTCCTGTTTTCTTAGATTCAACTCCCTGTTTTGTAACTCTGTCTGGGTGAATTATTTTAATATGTCCAGAGAATCTTAACCTGCGATTTCTAATGTCACTGTGAATATTTGTGTATTGCTTGATCTGCTGTCTGCCTCTGAGTCAGTATTTTTCAACGGCGAGTTTTGGGCCTAGATTTTTCTTATGATTGTGCGTTCCTTTTTCAATGTCTGCTTTCCTGCTCAAAATTAGCATTTCTGACCAAAGAGACATTCTAGTTTAATGACTGTATTGTAATGTCTTAGTTTTGTGTGCTTGTAAATACTTTTTTTGTAGATGTTTTGAGTAAGTCGGTATGCAGTTTGCACCTTTTGCCATCGAATTTTAATGTCTTTTCTTCCGAGACCATTTTCCTGAATTGTCTCACCAAGTTACTTAAATTCTAATACTCGTTTAAATTTGCCATATTTCATGAATTTTGGTGCTTGTTTGTTGCTGGTAATATATTATGTCTATTCAAAATATATCTGAAGGCAGACATTTTCCACACTTTCTTTCAGAAGTTTAATCCGATTTTGGGCTGTTGAAATGTCTCAGGTTAATAATACTAGGTCGTCTGTAAATTCTAGGCAATCTATCGCTAAATCGCTAACTGTCCTCTGCCTAAAGTGATTTGCTGGTTCATATTATTATTCATCGCTAGGGCCGTTAAGAACCGCGAGATCTCAACTGTTTGTCTTCTTGCGAGCCCACTAGGTGTTCATCCTTTCGGAGTGTGCTTTCTCCCATGCATCAGAATGGACACGCTTCAGTCCAGTTGGGACTTCTTCTTGATGAACCTGTCTAAGTTAGTGTTTGAGTGGTGCTCGGAGTTGAATCTCTGTTTCTGAGATTCCATACTTTAAAATATCCTCATCGATCTCCACCAACCAAGGAGGAATCGTTTTGAGACTTCTGAAGTAGGATAGCAAACGGTTACAGATTGTTTCAGCGGGCAATCTGAAGAGGTGAGTGTAAGAAGTTATCCTTCTTTTCCGGATTACGCTTGATATATTTGCGGTGTGGAGGCTATATTTCTAAATTGCTCTGAAGTCTGTAAACACCATCTTTGAGGTTGGGACCAAGAATTTTTTGGTTAATTCTCTTTTCTTTAATTGCCAGTTTTTCAAACAGGCTATGCGTTCGAAGTGTTACACATTCTGCTGCATATAATGCTTCAAGTCTAGTTACAGTTTGATATGTCTGCATTTCGATAGATAGATGTTTTGCTTTATTATTATTATTACAAGCGAATTGGCCACTTAGGATCATGCTGCACTTCATTTCCTTTCTTTTTATTGCTGTGTCTAATACTCCTTCCAACATTTTCTGACCGGCTTCATTTGTCCTCCTACCCAGGCACTACCACTCTTCTTAGTTATTCCTTCGGCTTGAAACCCTTCAAAAATTTTCACTGTGCTCTTAAATGTATTTCTTTACAACATTTGGACCTCTGATAGAACTTTTGCATATCTTTCCACGTTTCCTCAATCCATAATGTAGTGGTCCTCTTTTTCGAGAATTGATGAAACATCTGTTTAGTAAATCTATTTCCGTTCATTCTCTACAAATATCCTAGAAATTCCAACCTCCTCCTCTTCATTGTCTCGGAGATTCTCTCCACATTTTGATAAACTTCCTTGTTGCTCCTAAGTTCCCATCTGCCTTCTTTTTTGGCAACGAACATAATTTTTCTGATGATTCTTCTTTCTAAGTCCTCTAGCTTTTCTAACTTCGTGGACAGGTATTCATTGGCATACAAGCATTCTCTTTTGACCACGGTGTTGCAGTATTTTTTTTTTTGCTAGTTGCTTTACGTCGCACCGACCCAGATAGGTCTTATGGCGACGATGGGACAGGAAGGGGCTAGGAGTTGGAAGAAAGCAGCCGTCCCCTTAATTAAATTACAGCCCCAGCATTTGCCTGGTGTGAAAGTGGGAAAGCACGGAAAACCATCTTCAGGGCTGCCGACAGTGGGATTCGAGCCCACTATCTCCCGGATGCATGCTCACTGCCATGCGCCCCTGACCGCACCGCCAACTCGCCCGGTGTGTTTTATTTTGACATTCCAGGATATGCACTTCTTATTGTGGATGTTTTTTCGTTAATACATGCGTATTCACCATTTTTTTAAATCGGATCATCTATTGTTGCTTTTTCTAGTCCATTCTCCTGTATTTTCTCACCAGGATACTTGAATTTCTAGACCCTTCCGATCTAATCCCTGTTTCGATGACCTTCAGCACATTATCGTCATGAAATTGTTCTTTTCTTTTGATATCCTAAGTCATAAGTTAGAAGTAAGAGACATGAAAGTAGCGAGACATTGCTGATACAAATAGGTGGGAACAATGGCAGGAAGATATTCAGAATGAGGAGATAAAGGCTAAGGAATGAACTGGATGGATGAAGCTGTACGCATAAACCGGCTTCGGTGGTGGGGTCATGTGAGACGAATGGAGGAGGAAAGGTTACCTTGGAGAATAATGGACTCTCTTATGTAAGGTAAAAGAAGTAGGAGACCAAGACGACGATGGTTAGACTCAGTTTCTAATAATTTAAAGATAAGAGGTATAGAACTAAATGAAGCCACAACAATAGTTGCAAACCGAGGATTCTGGCGACGTTTAGTAAATTCACAGAGGCTTGCAGACTGAACGCTGAAAGGCATAACGGTTTATAATGATAATGTATGTGTTCATGTAATGAGAAATGTATATTGGTCAGAGGAGTAAAGCAAATACTACTCAAATCCTTCCAGCCGGTCGATAATCGAAACGGGAACCTTTGAACTGAAGATCTTGACACTGACCACGCAACCAAAGACCTGGACTCGTTAATCTAAATATTATGGTAGCTCTTTTTTCTTTGACCGAGAATCCCATTAACTATACACAGCACGCTTCTAGACAGAAATGTATTGTTCTTGAGCAACAAGTTCATGTTCTGAATTTACTCATAGTACTGAGGTACGCGAAGGTTCTAGCTTTAGAGTAAGATATATTCATCACAAGAGAAGGGAGTGGGATTCCATGGCGGTATAAATCATAAGGAAAAGAACAGCGTATTCAGCAGCGCTGCGGTGGTGGATTCTTGAAGAAATATCACGAGGCTGCCGCTCGCGTAATGAATATTGCTGTCGACTCCGTTGCCATGGCAACAGAACATCCTCTCTTTGCTTGCAGGCAACTCCTCCCACACGATCGCCCCCGAAGCTTTAGAAGAGGATTTATGCTCTCCTTTTTCTGGGCATTCACGAGTACGATTCATTGTTAACTTTTAAAAGTGAAATTCCGTTTATATAACCAATGTTAAATTTGAATTTGTAATCTGTAGTACAATGAGGTAGCATTTATGAAAATTTGAACAGTAAAATGTAGCCAATGGAATATTATTTTTTACTCTTCAGTTGCCTCGAGTTTAGTCCCTAGACTCTCTTCAAAGCTGGTAATTACTGCCCATCTGTAGCCAATTTATCTTCGTCTAACATCGCTTGTCTCGTGGAACAAAAAGCATTCTGTTGGAATGACGAGGGTTTCGAATAAACTTCCACGAACATCGTTACGTCTGTCACTTACTAAATCCCGCCTTTTGCTCTCTCTCTCTCTCTCTCTCTCTCTCAGATCCGATCTGAACTGATCGATTTAAGATGTGACTATATTGATGGGAATATCATTTCCTGCTTAACTCCCAAAGACATAACATTTTTCAGCATATTAAGATTAATTCATTTAAACGTTTATTCAATAACAAGATACCGGTAGGTGTAATTATTAATCATTAATTGCTATATATTTATTTACTAGCTGATGTACCCGTGCTTCGCTACGGAATTCTACATTGTATACAGAATTCTAGGTTAGGTTGTGTGCATGTTGTGAGCAGGATTGTATGAAATTGCATAGCTCTTAACGTTACCCTAGAAACGCGACTGACTGAGTTAGGGAATTTTCACTGTAATGGTAGACCCGCTTGCATACCATCAGTCAAAATCAGGTTGGGACGTTCTCATTATAATGGTAGGAACTCACTCTCCACCTGCCTTTCTAAATCCTCAGAAAGACTGACTTAGTGGTTTTCCCAACTGAAATGAACATGCATTACAATAACGTCAGTAGGAATGGCGCGATTGAAAGCAATGCTTTCATATGAAATACTTGATCAAATGAAAAACCAGAAATTTTCTCACTTTTAACGAACAGGACTAAGCTGCCGATCTAAAAGTCCAAAGTTCCAGAGCTGGAATGACCAAGCCACAGACACCGCAAAGTTTTCCTCCAAGCCAGAAAAGAAATCCCCTCTTCACTGCTAATTTGGAATAAAATGAATGTAGAATTTAATAAAAATGAAAAGGAAGTAGCGGCTATTTTCAGGGTTGAGTTATGAGCATTTAGTGAATTGTAGTGCTATAATTTGGAATAGCTCTAATTGTTATTCAAGACCAGTGCATACTACTACTACTACTACTACTACTACTACTACTCTACTAAGTGAGCCTCTGCCTTAAGAAGCTATGCCCACTGCTCATTCAAAACAGCGCGTCAGAGTAGGGATCGAACAGCTGGAATACTATGATGAACCAGTGTGCTACGTACCAGCTGTATCAGAAAATGTATGAACCAAAGGAATAACATGCTAAAGAAGAAAGTTTTCTAACTCCCCGGCTATTTCCCGCCAATATTCCGTCAGGCTATTATACTCGCTACGCAGCAGTAATCCCATCTATCGGAGTTCAGAGGCAGCATAAGAGACAAAGAACATCACAATAAACAATGGTCAATGTAATGTTATTGTTGATCAATGTTATGAACTTTCGATACTGTAACCCTTCACATTTAGTTTTCTTTCCACTCTGAAATACCACTCTTATCATAGTCGGTACGTTAAAACTGAATAAAACATAAATGATCGGAAATTGTATTCTCTATAACCTTTGTTATGTAGTACTTTTCGATAGAACCAATAAGGTACTTAACAATTACATTTTAGGCGCCTCCCACTAAACTACAGTTTAATCCAGGGTGAATAAAATTCTTTATAGCTTAGACTGTAGTATCTTATTCCCCCACTCTATATACCGATTTTCATTAAATTATGTTAACCCATTTTTCCTTGACTCGGCGTTGAAATGGACTTCGCAACAAAAATACATATTCATCAATATCTGTGTTACCATAGCCGGTATGGTAAAAATGTATAAGACATAAATGGTCGGAAATTTAATTCTATATAACATTGGTTATGTAGTATTTATCGATACGACCACTAATAATATAAATATTTGAGAATTACATTTTAGGCCTTCCACTAAACTACCATTTCACTCACGGTGAATTAAATTCTTTACAGTCTAGATTGCAGTGCCTTATTCTCCGACTTTGCGTACCAATTTCCAATAAGATAGGACCACTAATAATGCAAATATTTAAGAATAATTTTTAGGCCTTCCCCTAAACTACCATTTCACTCAGTACGAATAAAATTATTGATAGCCTAGATTGTAGCGACTTATTCCCCGCCCTTGCATACCAATTTTTATTAAGATAGAACCACTAATACCATAAATAATTGAAAATTAACTTTTCAGCCTTCCCCTAAACTACCATTTCCATCAGTGTGAATAAAATTGTTTATAGCCTAGATTGTAGCGACGTATTCTCCTACTTTGCATACCAATTTTCATTAAGTTCGCTTTAGCCGTTTTCTAGTGACGCGTGTACATACATACAGACAGAGAGATAGACAGATAGACAGACAGACAGACAGAAATTACGGAAAAGTAAAAAGTGCATTTCCTTGTTACTATGGACATGACAGATACAGAAATACCATTCTTTTCAAAATCTGAGCAATGTACAGACAAAACTCTAATTTTATTTATTTATTTATTTATTTATTTTTATTTATTTATTTATTTATTTATTTATTTATTTATTTATTTATTTATTTATTTATTTATTTATTTATTTATTTATTTGTTTATTTATTTATTTATTTATTTATTTATTTATTTATTTATTTATTTATTTATTTATTTATTTATTTATTTATTTATTTCGTATAGAACAACTAATGTAGCCCAGCTTTCTGGATGACCCGAGTTCGATTCCCCGCCGACTGGAGGATTTAAGCCATGTCTGGTTATTTTTGTTCGTCTCAATAAATACCTCTCCACATACAACCAACACACCACACTACCAACCACCACTGGAATACGCAATAGTGGATATATTACATCCTTGCGCACAGGTTAGCGTCAGGAAGGACATCTGGCCATCAAACAGGGCAAAATCCACGTGTGCCACACAGTTCGCACCCGTAAACTCACCAGGTGTGGAAAATGTGAAAGGAGAAGAAGAACATGGAAATGAAAGCCATGGTTGGCAGAAGAAGCGAAAAAAAATCGAATATGTCATGAGTAGGGCGAGTATTTATAGGCACTAAAATCACCCAATATATGCAGGCAAATATGCACTTTAAAATCTCCAAATAAGCACTCAAATGGCACACATAGTCACTAAAACCCTGCCCGAATACAACATCTCCTTAGCATTTAAAATTACTCAGCATATGTAAATCGTCCTCAGCTAAAGGTTTTACGCCAAGGGACAAGTGGTCACCAAAATCCGGAAGAAGTAAAAGCTATTATTATTATTATTATTATTATTATTATTATTATTATTATTATTATTATTATTATTATTATTATTATTATTATTAGTATTATTCATACACTTCTCCACATGAATTATGGGTAGTAATGGGGCACGGGATGCACCAAGTGTCTTACAATAATTAAAGTATTTACACATTATCATACGAACGTTGATGTAGAGGTATATACGAAACTGTAGATCACGGGATCTTCATGCTTGCGAGAGGAACGATCGCACAATGTTGCATGTTGACAGGAGGACAGAATGTTGCATAATTTTGTAGATGTTCGGTGGAAGACCCAGTTCTCGCAGACTCTTCTGAAGTGTGTGTGACATGAGGCCGTTGACTGACAGAATCACAGGGAATATCCGTACCTCACTATTATTATTATTATTATTATTATTATTATTATTATTATTATTATTATTATTACAATAATTGAAGATACTTGTCTCCTCCAGACAATAATTATGTCAACCGTCAGCATATGTTACAATGGACAACCAGATTTTGTTCCAAATTTTGAACAGTAAAACATTGCCTGTTGTCAGCTAACATATTTTTAAATTGAGAAAATGACTTTTCCACTTCATATGAGGTCCGCGGACAGTATGTAAGAGCAGCTAACTTTGCTGGGGTGAAACAGGTGGTGATGCTACGACTTTCCCTTCGAGAACAGCAACAATGGCAGAAGCATCCCCCCATCTGGAATTCCTCTGCGAATTACTGTGAAATTTGGCACTGATTTTATCTCCTATTGCTCCATTAAGGTTAGCAATAGTCGCCTTCATCTCACAAATCCCTACAGACTTCACAAGGGGCAATTCTCTTTCTTCTATCTGCTTTATTTTGGAAGGAAGCGGTACGAACTTGTAAGAAATGTACGTGAGCCCGTTGAAGATCTTGTTTCCCAATGCAGGGTATAAGATTCAAGACCAGCTCTCTCTCTCTAAGCAGAATCAGACGAGAGTAAGAATGCTGTTGTCCTTTAATCACATTTAAGTGCTTGTCTTTGGTAGCTACCTGCAAAGAAGAATGCCTGCTTTCAGCGGCTATCTGGTAAATAAAACTAACAAATAGAGATGGTTAGAAATATACTATTTTAAATATTTTTCGTTATATGTAGTTAACATGCAAAATCTATCTATATATGTACTGTAAAACGCTAACGTGTATGCTTCACAAAACTAAAACTCTTAAACCACAGAGTGTTACCAAAATCTTCCAAATCGTCTCAATAGTACAGGAAAAAATCCTGCATTTCTTTCAAAGTCAACGAAAATACATTTATTTTCAATATCAAATCATTAAATAATCTCTCCAATAATTGCAGGCGAAGGCTTACCATAGCCCGCCATACATTCTGCGCTTAGCAGGTTGCTAAGCGACTAAACCTTGATGGAAGAACATTGCATGCAGCCATGTTCGATTGCTACCAGTGAAACCAGAGAATATACACTTCCTTTGTGATGGAAGAATTCTATTACCGAGCTCGATAGCTGCAGTCGCTTAAGTGCGGCCAGTAAACAGTATTCGGGAGATTAATGGGTTCGAACCCCACTGTCGGCAGCCCTGAAGATGGTTTTCCGTTCTTTCCCATTTTTACACCTGGCAAATGCTGGGGCTTGACCTTAATTAAGGCCACGGCCGCTTCCTTCCCAGTCCTAGCCCTTTCCTGTCCCATCGTCGCCATAAGGCCTATCTGTGTCGGAGCGACGTAAAGAGAATAGCAACAAAAAAGATTACTATTCTCTGCTGGATACTCTTTGATTCTCTGATATTCTCCAGCTTCTGAATATAATCAACAGATGGCAGAATGTTCCTAATAACTACTAAGAGAAAACAGTCTACGTACGCACAGACGTCAAGGTATCAAGTCAACTCGCCTTCCGTATGACCATTAATAAAACGCAGGAACAAACTCTTGAAAATCTGGGTAGTCTACTTATCCGAACCAGTATTCAGAGAAGGCCAATTGTATGTTGCACTATCTCGAGCAAGATCGTTTCACAATGTTAAGTGTTAGATACGGCCGAATGGTCGAAGCACAGAGAATATTGTATGGAAATAAGTGTTGTAAACTATATTACGAATGAATCAGATATTATGTACCAGTGTTAAATGTTCAACCAACTATTGAAAAGGGCAGGAATATTGGCCTATTTATAAGGAATGGTGCGGAGCAGCACGAGTCCAGTGGTATCTTTAAAATGGATACGAAATAGGCATTTATTGCCACTATAAAACCCACGTTTTTCCTTCGCAAATAGACTGAAACATAGTTTAGACTTACGAGCCTACAATTTTGGGTGGAGGGTAAAAATAGCCATTTATGACGAAATCCTCGCCTTAGCCATTAGTAGGATTTCGAAAGAAAAGAAATAGAAAGATTCCCTAGGAGTTTTATATCTGTGTAGAGTCATTTAAAAGGATAATAAGTTCACGATGCTGTATAAATTCCTCGCAGGAACACTTTCCTCAGAAACACATGAACATACAGATGTAATATTTGTTGCTGGTATTTACATGGCAGGTAAATTATACTGTATATCCAGCTAAGGTTGCTTGTAAAAATATTAAAAACTTACAATTGTATCGAATAAATGTGTGAAACATAGTTCCAAATAATTATGATAAGTGTGGGAAAGAAAGTAGTTTAAACAAAATGAAATGTCGTAAATGGAGGTTCCTTTGTTCGATATTCGCATTCTTCAACGAGTCACAGCTCTTTTCCTCCGACGGTTATAATTGAGAATTTCGATCTTCTTCCTTTGTCCCTCTATTACAATCATAATACTAAACCCATGACCTTTAGGGTTCAATACGTTACTATCCTTCACTAACGTCTCTCTCTCTCTCATTCTCTCTCTCTCTCTCTCTCTCTCTCTCTCTCTCTCTCTTTCTCTTTCTCTTTCTCTGAAGGCCACTGACGGATGTTGACGCATTCACGCACAGTCTTGTTTTATTCTTAATCATCTCAGATTCTGTACTCCATTTTCTATTTCCAATAGCCACTTAATTTTCAACCGACTGGTGTCTTATACTTATATTCCACGCCTTCTTTTCAACACCAAGAGATTAAGTTAATGAGCCTGAGGGAGTTTTTAATTTTCCCGTCTTTTGTTTTCTTTTTCTTCCCGGAGTCTAAACTCTTCTGTTTCCATTATTATTAAGAATGATCATTTTCTTCTACACCCCCTTAATGAATTAAGATTCCTAATGGTTACAGGTGAATAGCTGAAGACAGATCAAGATAAATAACACTACACCCATTTATTTTTCGTTATAATCACCAAAGTTATTGCCCGGACCATCGGACAAGTGCTCAGCGTGCTCAGTGCTTCGATTCAGAGGACCCTGGGTTCTATTCCTGGCCGGTCGGGGATTTTAATTTCCTATGGTTAATTCCTCAAGACAAAAGTAATGATTGTCAGTAGACAGAAAACCAACAAGCAAATGTGATGAGGGAGATTGCTAGTTTTGGGGTTGTCCAGAAATGTGTCTACTTGGGATCCATGATTTGCATCTTCCTATAGAGCGTCTTCTCAGGATCACTTGTAATTTGTCAAATGATTTACAGCCTGTTGCCGCGTGACGCCATGCCAGATTGATCTCTCTGGCTGAGACCTAGACGCAGCTGTTGACTCCTCTGTTGAGTTCGTCCGCCACTTATCCTACTGCTGATACTGGCAGTCAGCAGAGTTTCTGTAGACCTCCTCTTCGATCATTTCAAAGGAGTCCTACCGAAATCATCCATAACCCTAAAAATGAGCCCATAAAGCTCAAAGGCAAGATATACAAGACTGGTGTTAGACCCGCTGTCAATTACGGCTCCGCGTGTTGGACAAGGCAAAAGAAGCATGATCAGAAAATGCACGTAATGGAAATTCGGATGCTGTGATAGTCAGCGGGTGCCACCGTCTTGGACCGAGTGTGCAGTGAGTATATACCAGATGGATGCATACGTTTTTGCCGGGTTTTGTGGTAAGAAAACACATCATTTTCAAGGGAAATTCATTTTTGTTTTTTCAAAATATTGGCCATCGGCTTCTACACACTTCGCCCATCCTTCAGGTAAGTTATGAATACAATGCCAGAAAAACTGCTTGTCTTTTGCGGCAAACCATCCGTCGAGCCATTTTCCAACTTCCGCGTGCCCCATTGATGCGAAGAGGTGATAGTCAGAGGGCACCAAGCCGGGAAAGTACGGCGGGTGCGGAAGGATGTACCATCCAAGCGATTTCAAGGTGTCTTTCACTGGTTTCGCTGTATGAGACGGTGCATTTATGTGTAACAAAATCACTTTGCCATGTCTTTTGTCCCATTCCGGATGCCTTTCAATCAGCTCGTGATTTAAATTAATCATTTCTTGGCGATAGCGTTGTGCATGAACGGATTCGCGGGTCTTCAAGAGTCTTCGCACCTTTGTGGTCTACCAGAGCGTGCACTGTCTTTCACACTTAATTCACAGCGTTTAAATTGTCAAAACCATGCCTCACGTGTTCTAACCGATATAACGTGTTCACCATATGTTTCTACCAGCAAACGACGACTTTCCACAGCCTTTTCCTTCTCACTGAAGAAGAAAATCAATGCGTCCCACAAATGTTCTTTTTCAGGCGCAAACGTTGACATGATCACCGAAGGATGCAACACAGACGCTAGTGTTTGGCGGACTCATCTTGCGCGTGTTGGTAGGTTAATGTCAGACGAACAAACTGACGTATGTGTCAAATTCATACGCTGCGTACTGTTCCCTGGTGCATTCTCTTAGTGAAATCAGAAAAGACTTATGCAGACACCTGGTACTAGGATCATTTAATACGGCACCTATCAGTAAGAAATGAAGGAGCGGCAGACGCCCTGGTACGGATGGACACGTACAACGTCGAGATGCAGATCATCACGTTAAGAGAGCTCTTGCAACTTAGAAACCAAGGAGAGGGCGTGGGCGTCCGAGAGGAACATGGTGGCGTACAGCCGAAAAGGTCTTGCATAGAAACGGCATTCCAGTGGAGGAGACATCCAAATGGAGGGAGTACTCTCTGAGGATCAGAATAGCTGACCCTGAGTGGTACTTGGGAGTGTCCATTGTGGGCATACATACGGCCAGGAAAGAAGGAGAAGAAGAGCTCCATGATTTGCAATACGGCGAAATCAGTAGATGAACGACCATGACCAGGGCAGCTACCACAAAACTGAATAGCGTACGGGAAGTCCGTACTCTAACAAAGATCACAAAAAGTTCAGTTTTTCATATTCGCCATTGCCACTTGTAATCAAACAGGCAGATAACAGGAAACTGGAGAGCTTCGAGATTTGGGTTTACCGATGCATTCTCCGAATTTCTCGGGCTGAACACCGAGCAAATGCGTCCGTGCTTTAAGAACTAGACATCCAGACTAGGCTTCTGGAATGGACTCACCTCCGGTACTTCGGACATGCCGCCAGAAGAACTAGCACTCTGGAGAAGCTTGTGGTGAAGGGAAAGATTAATGGCAAGAGATCGCGAGGAAGACATCCAATCAAATGGGTGGGCCAGCTGCAGCGTCTGGTGGGGAAATCTCTCCTCGAACCAACGTTGAAAGTGACAGACCGCTAGACTTGGAGAAAGAAAATTAGGGCATAAAATCATGTACGCGGCCATGCCTTGTCGAGGGTAGAGGATTGAGGTGGAGGAGGTAGTTAATTCGGCTAAGTCGGGAACTAGGTGGTTTGTGTTGTCCGTTTTAATGCACATCTGTATTTACATACAACACGACGCATTATTGACCACAACAGAAACATGCAATGGTAATTACCTCCCTCCAGATTGGGCTGACTTCAGGAGAATCAATCGGCCGCAAAACTGAGCCGAATCCACATACATTTCAGACTCCAAGTAATCGGGAAAACGGCTAGAAAGAAAGAGAAATACCAAAATTTTTCAGACATTTATCACAGCATAAGACGAGTGTCTCCTTTACTTGACAATAGAAAGTGGCCTACTACGTGTTAAACGCCGTTAATGAATTGCATTAGCGAATTTGTCTAATTTCAATGGACAGCTAGTCCGCTCTTCCTCTTGCACAATCGTTCGACCCTCTGCTTCCAAACTTGTTGGGAGACATCAGTTTCTCTCCGTGTAGAGATACAATCCTTCTTTGAATGGTAGTTTCCATGCTCTGATCTGTAGAATAAAATCACCATGTGGACCTTCTCCCGTAACCACTTGTTCAGTAACTTCACTATTTTTCAACCGTCATTGCACCAAGGCTTTGGTTTACAGACTTGTGCGCTATTTTTCATTCATCACTGTGCCAAGATTTTGGTTTACCGACTTGTGCACCTGTGCGGAGCGAAACCTACCGATGTGACTACAAGCTATGTGGCTAGCTCAGTTCCTTGGTTTCTGAGCAACATAATAGAATATAGAATGTATTTATTTTAAGTTAATTAAAAGTAGGGCCAGATATCCCTTTGGCTGTATCTAACTGCCACTGTAACTTAAATTTATCAATTAATATACAAAATTTAATAACAAGAATGCATAAAAGATCGTAAGGTTCATTTTCATACCGAGGATAACATCTAGGCACAGTTCCTTGGTTTTTGAGCAATATAATAGAATATAGAATGTATTTATTTTAAGTTAATTAAAAGTAGGGCCAGATATCCCTTTGGCTGTATCTAACTACCATTGTAACTTAAATTTATCAATTAATATACAAAATTTAATAACAAGAATGCATAAAAGATCGTAAGGTACATTTTCATACCGAGGATAACATCTAGGAAATTATAAAATCTATTAAAAGTGTTTAATAAAACATTTTTGGCAAATCCGACCGTTATTTCTACTGGATCGATCTGCTTCATTTCTCTTTTATTCTCTCCGGAATTACCTGCCGGTGAATCATGAGACTTTGATAGGTCTCTCTATGGTCAGCCGCAATATGTTTTGTACTTAGCAGGTTGCTAAGCGACTAACACTTTCATTAATATTTTGATATATGTGATTTTCATCCTTAGTAATGTCGTTGCATGCAGCCATATTTGATTACCACCTGTGAATCCTGAGAGTATACACTTCCTCTGATGATAGAAGAATACTAATCTCTGCTAGATACTCTTTGATTCTCTGACCTTCCCCAGCTTCTGAAAATACTCAACAGATGGCAGGGTGTTCCAATAACGTACATACTGCTAGCAGTCTACGTACGTACGGACGGGAAGGTATCAGATTGACTAACCTTCTGTCAAGGTACGTAGAATACAAGGTAGGGATCACCAGAGAGGTGCGCAGTAGCAAAGCAGAGCTGTGACGTCACGCAGGACCCTCGCGTTGAATCTGCCCTGAATGAGGTAGAGGTAGTTCGAATAAGAATCGCTGTGCTCGCAGAAGCTAGGTGCTAATAATACACGATAGTAATATATCTGTGGTGTATAAGAAACCGTGTGTCTTTATTTTATGTGATGAAACGTAAAAATCAGTAATAGTGTACACTTTTCAGTATGGTTTGTCATGGGAGTGCAGGCTGTACAAAACATAGTAGGCACGCGAAAGAACGAAACATACACTTTCATGTATTCCTTAAAGCCACTGCCCTAAATAAATGGTGACAAAACTAATCAAGACATTATCGAAAGCTATCTTTCTCAGCTTCGAGAGTTCGGAAGACTTTTATGACCATCTTCTTCCGACAGCTGTGACGCAAAAGGTCAAATCATTGCTTCTCAGCCTCAATATGCTTCCGAGGTGACAAGACATTCCAACTGTTCTCCGGAGGATTATGAAACATTACGTCCAAATATGTTACATGCTACTGATGAACTCGATCAAAACTCAGATATCGGGGGGCAACGCGTCCGCCTGTTACCCGGCGTCCACGGGTTCGATACCCGGCCGGGTCAGGGGTTTTCAGTTGTAAATGATTAATATCCCTGGCCTGGGGACTGGGTGTCTGTGTCGTCCTTAACCTTCCTTTCCTCACATCCAACACTCTACACTTCCGCAATTCCACTTACCCGCAGGTTCCTATCATATGGTGAATGTAGTAGCAAAAGATCTACAGAGGTCGACGCCACGAACAAATATCGTAAAAAAAAAAGATAAAAAGGCCAGCGATGAACCCACAACATCCTATTCTTTACTGGAGGATGAGCAAGGGTTCGTTAAAACCCTTCAAGAGCTAGTAAAACAGCTCGAGGACAGTCCCAAAACCAAGGATCGTGATGAGTTACTTGAAGAATTCACTGGCTATATAGCTTTTAGGGTAAAGAAGAACAACCTCGATATAGAAAACAGGTCAACATACAAGGGGTGGAAATTAGATTTCAGAAACGTCTAGAGACAGTTTGATGCAGCCTACAGAGAGATGGCACACCACATTAGTGCAGATGGAAAGAAAGTTCAAATTTTACCACGGGAAAGAATTGAAAGAGGGTTTTAACATCATCACAAATCTTACGGTTATCCTGAAGAAGAAATTCCGCGAAATGTATGAGCTTACAAGTTGCTTCGTGAGAAGCCGTTCTTTTATTCGAATGGACGCTTTAAACAAAAGTAAGAAAGACATTCAAGAGACATTCAGTTAATACAAGACCGATAAAAAAGATGAAAAGCAAAGAAATTCCACTGATGCTATAGATAAGTGTGTTTTTTCTATTGGCTTTACGTCGCACCGACACAGATAAGCCTTACGCCGACGATGGGACAGGAAAGGGCTAGGACTGGGAAGGAAGCGGCCCTGGCCTTAATTAAGGTATAGCACCTGCATTTTGCTGGTGTGAAAATGGTAAACCAGGGAAAACCATCTTCAGTGCTGCCGACAGTGGGATTCGAACCCTCTATCTATCGAATACTGGATACTGGCCGCACTTAAGTGACTGCAGCTATCGGACTCGGTGATATTCTTTTTTTTTTAAAAAAAAAGAGCATTATTCTTTGTGTATACAGTGTTCTCCCTAGGACCTTTTTAATGGGCGCACCACCCTGCCATTTTTACAGACCGCCCGGCTAACATAACCTGGATACTGTATGTGCTAGTTGCGTAAAATGAATCTATATTAGTCAATGGATGCTCCAAATTAGAACGTGAATAATAAAAACGATCTATTTAAAGGATAACTCTTCATTATTGTCAACATAATTGCATCAGTTACATCGGAGTTTACATGTTTAGCTTGACTATCACTTAGTGTCGTGTGCGAACGGTGTATGGATTAGCGTGGAATCGCATTCGAGCATTCGATTCCGCATGACGTGACAACCCCGTATGGCACTCCACAGGAACCGAGTGATAAGCCCCGATGTTACATGGTTATGAAGGAGCAGTAAAACACAAGAAGTTCAAAATACTCTGTTATGTCTTGTTCGTGATAATGACACTAAAATAGCTCAGTTATACAATTAATGTTTACCTGCCTGATATTACTGTTAATTCCCAGAGGGTAACAAATTGAAATGTTATCATATTCATTTTTTACGTGTTTTACCCCGCCCGGCTACTCATTCCTGCCACCCGGATGAGGAAAATTTCTGAGGAGAACACTGTGTATAACATACCTGTTGTTGTTTATGAAAGGCACTTGGAGGAGAACCTTTACTGTACTGTTTGTGTTGTGGGCAGTTTCCTAACATTTGCTGTTCGTGTTGTTGACAGTGTATATAGTTTCCCAATATTGCTTGTAACAACGGACATATTTCTTGCAGTCATCAAGCTTTAATGTTCGAGTCTGTAACTAGTAGAGCCTCCTTGTTATTGTTATCATAGGTAACATGAACATATGGAATGGATGATCATTCCACTGCAATCACAGTCTTAGCATTGTTACAACCTTTTATACAGATCGAAAAACTTCAGAAACGCTGCCTGATTCACACTGTATTTGATGTTCTATTATTACTCTACTGTAATAGTGAAGTGGAATGCCTTTTCTGAGGTGATGTTAAAATATCAATGGTTCGAGTCCCACTATCGGCAGCCCTGAAGATGGTTTTCCGTGGTTTCCCATTTTCACACCAGGCAAATGCTGGGGCTGTACCTTAATTAAGGCCACGGCCGCTTCCTTCCAACTCCTAGGCCTTTCCTATCCCATCGTCGCCATAAGACCTATCTGTGTCGGTGCAACGTAAAACCCCTAGCAAAAAAAATATCAATGAAGTTCTCTTATCTCTTACTTGTGGCTAAAACAGAATAGCTCACAACTGTGTATTAGCCTACATCATATACTCACATCACGATACAGAAGACAAGGCGCTGAGGGTTCACGATGACGTCATCGGCGGCCAAGCTTGGCAGGGAGACCTGCGCGTGACCCCTACCTCTTACTCTACCTACCTTGCCTTCTGTATGACTATTCATAAAGCGCAGGGACAAACTCCTGGAAAAGTGGGTAGCCTACTTACCTGAACCAGTATTCAGCCACGGCCAAATGTATGTCGCACCATCTCGGGCAAGATAGTTTGAAAATGTTAAGACCCGGACACAGCCGAATGGTCGAAGCACAGAGAATATTGTATGAAAAGAAGTGTTTTAAATTACTCGTACATTAAATGTTCATAAAACTATTGAAAAGGGCAGGTAAAACAATATTGTTTATTGTTTATTGTTTATTGATTGATTTATTATTTTTCTCCAGATCTACAGTAAGAATACCTATTTGATCCGTTAAAGAGAAAAATAACAATGCCCAGCCTAAGCCAAAATTTACACTCTATGTACTGTACAGAAAAAAAGAAAATAATACACAAAATGAACAGAAACTGAATAGAACAATTTAGTAAAATAATGATACTTCTTGGACATGGCATGAATTTCCTCGGAACTGGGCGAGTTGGCCGTGCGCGTAGAGGCGCGCGGCTGTGAGCTTGCATACGGGAGATAGGGGGTTCGAATCCCACTGTCGGCAGCCCTGAAGATGGTTTTCCGTGGTTTCCTATTTTCACACCAGGCAAATGCTGGGGCTGTACCTTAATTAAGGCCACGGCCACTTCCTTCCAACTCCTAGGCCATTTCTATCCCATCGTCGCCATAAGACCTATCTGTGTCGGTGCCGACGTAAAGCCCCTAGCAAAAAAAGAAATTTCCTCGGATACCCCGGAAACGTGACGCCCCAAATGAGGGTCACCACGGTAGTCATCCTCGGCCTCTTCATGTCACGTCCAACTTCTCTCCTGAATATTACTATTGAGGTAAAACAATATGACTGCGACAGGCCTATGAACTCGAGTTATCTGACCTATATAGGCTATAAGGAATGCTGCGGAGCAGCACGGGTCCACTATTAACTTGTTTTGTCAATTTGTCGGATATTTATCCGTTTTTAGGTCAACTCAAGACCGTATCAGGGGTTTTTATTTTTCGTGTCTGCTTGTCTGTTTGTTCCACAATCGCGACGAAACGGCTGGATAGATCTCGACAAAACTTTACATTTAGAGTATACTAGCTGATGTACCCGTGCTTCGCTACGGAATTCTACATTGTATACAGAATTCTAGGTTAGGTAGTGTGTACGTTGTGAGCAGGATTGTATGAAATTGCATAGCTCTTAACGTTACCCTAGAAACGCGACTGACTGAGTTAGGGAATTTTCACTGTAATGGTAGACCCGCTTGCATAACATCAGTCACAATCAGGTTGGGACGTTTTCATTATAATGGTAGGAACTCACTCTCCACCTGCCTTCCTAAATCCTCAGAAAGACTGTCTTAGTGGTTTTCCCAACTGAAATGAACATGCATTACAATAACGTCAGTAGGAATGGCGCGATTGAAAGCAATGCTTTCATATGAAATACGTGATCAAATGAAAAACCAGAAATTTTCTCACTTTTAACGAACAGGACTAAGCTCCCGATCTAAAAGTCCAAAGTTCCAGAGCTGGAATGACCAAGCCGCAGACACCGCAAAGTTTTCCTCCAAGCCAGAAAAGAAATCCCCTCTTCACTGCTAATTTGGAATAAAATGAATGTAGAATTTAATAAAAATGAAAAGGAAGTAGCGGCTATTTTCAGGGTTGAGTTATGAGTATTTAGTGAATTGTGGTGCTATAATTTGGAATAGCTCTAATTGTTATTCAAGACCAGTGCATACTACTACTACTACTACTACTACTACTACTACTACTACTACTACTACTACTACTACTACTACTACTACTACTACTACTCTACTAAGTGAGCCTCTGCCTTAAGAAGCTATGCCCACTGCTCATTCAAAACAGCGCGTCAGAGTAGGGATCGAACAGCTGGAATACTATGATGAACCAGTGTGCTACGTACCAGCTGTATCAGAAAATGTATGAACCAAAGGAATAACATGCTAAAGAAGAAAATTTTCTAACTCCCCGGCTATTTCCCGCCAATATTCCGTCAGGCTATTATACTCGCTACGCAGCAGTAATCCCATCTATCGGAGTTCAGAGGCAGCATAAGAGACAAAGAACATCACAACAAACAATGATCAATGTAATGTTATTGTTGATCAATGTTACGAACTTTCGATATTGTAACCCTTCACATTTAGTTTTCTTTCCATTCTGAAATACCACTCTTATCATAGTCGGTACGTTAAAACTGAATAAAACATAAATGATCGGAAATTGTATTCTCTATAACCTTTGTTATGTAGTACTTTTCGATAGAACCAATAACATAGGTACTTAACAATTACATTTTAGGCACCTCCCACTAAACTACAGTTTAATCCATAGTGAATAAAATTATTTATAGCTTAGACTGTAGTATCTTATTCCCCGACTCTATATACCGATTTTCATTAAATTATGTTAACCCATTTTCTTTTGACTGGGCGTTGATATGGACTTCGTAACAAAAATACATATTCATCAATATCTGTGTTACCATAGCCGGTATGGTAAAAATGTATAAGACATAAATGGTCGGAAATTTAATTCTATATAACATTGGTTATGTAGTATGTATCGGTACGACCACTAATATAAATATTTGAGAATTACATTTTAGGCCTTCAACTAAACTACCATTTCACTCACGGTGAATTAAATTATTTACAGTCTAGATTGCAGTGCCTCATTCTCCGACTTTGCGTACCAATTTCCCATGAGATAGGACCACTAATAATGCAAATATTTAAGAATAATTTTTAGGCCTTCCCCTAAACTACCATTTCACTCAGTGCGAATAAAATTATTGATAGCCTAGATTGTAGCGACTTATTCCCCGCCCTTGCATACCAATTTTTATTAAGATAGAACCACTAATACCATAAGTAATTGAAAATTAACTTTTCAGCCTTCCCCTAAACTACCATTTCCATCAGTGTGAATAAAATTGTTTATAGCCTAGATTGTAGTGACGTATTCTCCTACTTTGCATACCAATTTTCATTAAGTTCGCTTAAGCCGTTTTCTAGTGATGCGTGTACATACATACATACATACATACATACATACATACAGACAGACAGACAGACAGACAGACAGACAGACAGACAGACAGACAGAAATTACTGAAAAGTAAAAAGTGCATTTCCTTGTTTCTATGGACATGACAGATACAGAAATACCATTCTTTTCAAATTCTGAGCAATGTACAGACATAACTCTTATTTTATTTATATAGATTCATCCCGGAGAAGGTTTTGATATGCATATGATTTACAAATCTCTGAATAGACGGAGGTGTATAGGAATAGGAGAACAGTGTCCTTCCATTTTCTCGTATACTACTGATTTTCTGTAAAAATCCGTGGACTATATGTCAAACGTCCCTTCATTATAAACAACTTTTATCAATACATAATTTCGCTTACTCTTCAAATGACAGAGGAAATTACTACTTTCTGCCAGTCTCATGCTCTGCGTTGAGTGACCGACAGCCCGACAACGACCTATAGGTTACCATGGCAACGTCCCCGACTGCTTTCCAGCGGGGAAGTAAAGTGTTGCCATTTTCGTCATCATTCCTGTAAACTCGTGGTTGTTACTTGCGCCGAAAACAAGAGAGGCGTCCATGGGCCATTCTGCGGAATACTGCCGGAATGGCGTTGGAGGTTACAATCGTCCTCGAATATCACTACGGGGCGTTGTTAATATTTGAACAGTACCGTGGAGTTCAGCGATTTATTTCACGCCGTAAGGTGTTTTCAGGCATTCGCTATAATCTTTACTGTATTTCTATTCTACTTCTGTTTTCCACTTTAATTTCTTGTCTCTGCCTTGCCTCTTTAGGAAAGTAATAACGCAGTATATCATGATCTTATTTGTTTACCTAAGAATTCCTACGCCTAAATTTCTCCTCTGTTACCGTCTTCTTATATCCGTAACTTATACCATCACAATTTATTGAGGGGCATTTTATTTTTCAGTACATCCACTTGGTATTTACGTATATTTCCTATACGGCTGTCCTCAGTTATAAACCTGTTTTCTATTAATTTCAACTTCCTTACCTGTATTGCATTCTTCCTTAACTATTCCGTATGTATGTGAATGCTAATTCCGAAACCTGGACATACTTTCCTTTGAAGAAAAATTCAAAGCTGTTTGGCCCCGGAAAATATCGAAATATGGATGCAATTTTAATGACAGAGGAAACCTTAGTTTCGGGTAATTGAAGGCTAAGTTGTAAGTCATATCACAAAACAGATAGCACTATCGCCGTTCAATGTGGAGAGATCTACAACTTTCGTTCTATGACTTTTTGTCGTATCTCTATGCATTATACGTTAAACAGAGCTGTATTTCTCGATTTCAAGTTAATTTTGTATTTTTTAAGAGTATATGTTATCGTTTGACGCACGTATATGAAAGATAGAATCAATACATTCGGTACACGTATCAACATGACCAGTGTCATATGTTAGTCAAATCTTATGATTCCAGTTGTCACATGAGTATTAAAAAAATACACTGACTGACAGAGCAAATGTAGCACCAAGAAGGAGTGGTCAGAACTTTATGCCAATTGCAGGGTAGACTGACGTCACTGAGGTATGCTCATGATGTGAAATGCGCCGCTGTGCTGCGCACGTAGCGAACGATAAATGGGACACGGCGTTGGCGAATGGCCCACTTCGTACCGTGATTTCTCAGCCGACAGTCATTGTAGAACGTGTTGTCGTGTGCCACAGGACACGTGTATAGATAAGAATGCCAGGCCGCCGTCAACGGAGGCATTTCCAGCAGACAGACGACTTTACGAGGGGTATGGTGATCGGGCTGAGAAGGGCAGGTTGGTCGCTTCGTCAAATCGCAGCCGATACCCATAGGGATGTGTCCACGGTGCAGCGCCTGTGGCGAAGATGGTTGGCGCAGGGACATGTGGCACGTGCGAGGGGTCCAGGCGCATCCCGAGTGACGTCAGCACGCGAGGATCGGCGCATCCGCCGCCAAGCGGTGGCAGCCCCGCACGCCACGTCAACCGCCATTCTTCAGCATGTGCAAGACACCCTGGCTGTTCCAATATCAACCAGAACAATTTCCCGTCGATTGATTGAAGGAGGCCTGCACTCCCGGCGTCCGCTCAGAAGACTACCATTGACTCCACAGCATAGACGTGCACGCCTGGCATGGTGCCGGGCTAGAGCGACTTGGATGAGGGAATGGCGGAACGTCGTGTTCTCCGATGAGTCACGCTTCTGTTCTGTCAGTGATAGTCACCGCAGACGAGTGTGGCGTCGGCGTGGAGAAAGGTCAAATCCGGCAGTAACTGTGGAGCGCCCTACCGCTAGACAACGCGGCATCATGGTTTGGGGCGCTATTGCGTATGATTCCACGTCACCTCTAGTGCGTATTCAAGGCACGTTAAATGCCCACCGCTACGTGCAGCATGTGCTGCGGCCGGTGGCACTCCCGTACCTTCAGGGGCTGCCCAATGCTCTGTTTCAGCAGGATAATGCCCGCCCACACACTGCTCGCTTCTCCCAACAGGCTCTACGAGGTGTATAGATGCTTCCGTGGCCAGCGTACTCTCCGGATCTCTCACCAATCGAACACGTGTGGGATCTCATTGGACGCCGTTTGCAAACTCTGCCCCAGCCTCGTACGGACGACCAACTGTGGCAAATGGTTGACAGAGAATGGAGAACCATCCCTCAGGACACCATCCGCACTCTTATTGACTCTGTACCTCGACGTGTTTCTGCATGCATCGCCGCTCGCGGTGGTCCTACATCCTATTGAGTCGATGCCGTGCGCATTGTGTAACTTGCATATCGGTTTGAAATAAACATAAATTATTCGTCCGTGCCGTCTCTGTTTTTTCCCCAACTTTCATTCCTTTCGAGCCACTCCTTCTTGGTGTTGCATTTGCTCTGTCAGTCAGTGTAAATACAATCTTACTCAATGCCTTTACTGTAATTTACGGAGAAATCCGTATACCATTTAGAATACCGTAGCGAAGCACGGTACATTTTCTAGTCTAAAATATATGTAGAAGATTACGACACTACCTAATATTTAATTTAATTTAGTGAAAATTCAATTACATTGCTTAATAAGTGGAAAGATAGTGGTATTTAAGACAGTTTTTCTGAGTTTTGATACTACTTCGCTGTGTTTAATATCATTGTACAAATAAAAGGCACCGAGCTCGATAGCTGCAATCACTTAAGTGTGGCCAGTATCCAGTATTAGGGAGATAGTGGGTTCGAACCCCACTGTCGGCAGCCCTGAAGATGGTTTTTAGTGGTTTCCCATTTTCACACCAGGCAAATGCTGGGGCTGTACCTTCGTAAAGGCCTCGTCTGCTTCCTTCCCATGCCTCGCCCTTTCCTGTCCCATCGTCGCCATAAGACCCATCTGTGTCAGTGCGACGTAAAGCAACTTGCAAATGAAAGGCAGTGACAATAAACGATTCACTGTCCTTTACCGTACGATGCTGTGGAACCAGAAGGGAACTGTAAACTTATTGTCACGATCATGCACTTAAATTATATGAACAGAGTAACTTGCTTCCTGGATCATGCTGAAAGAATCCGTTTACCGGTCAATTGACCCACCTAGGAATGTTCCCGAATTAATACTGTTATTGGCTTTACGTCCCACTAACTACTTTTACGGTTTTCGGAGACGCGGAGGTGCTGGAAATTAGTCCCGCAGGGGTTTTTTAAGGTGCCAGTAAATCTACAGGCACGAAGCTGACGTATTTTAGCACCTTCAAATACCACCACATTTAGGCACGATCGAAAGATAGAACCTGCCATGTTTGGGTCAGAAGGCCAGCGCCCCAACCGCCCGGCACACTGTACGATGAATAGTGTTGTATTTTTAAAAATAGGAACTTACTTCTCAACAACTGGTGTCTATACTTACATTCCATACTTTATTCTTACACACTCATCAAAAGCATGAAATCTCTCTCGTCCACTTCACTTCCAGCGTAAAACGATTTTCAAATTCCTTTCTTATAGCACACATTCTTCAGCAGCAACCTCTATTCTCACATGATTGTATTGCCTACTTTCACCGGAATTGTTATTTTCTTATAAAGGTTCCTGTGGAACGCGCGATGAACGAAATAATATTACCAGGAGACAGTGATGGGGACAGGTGCGTTAAGAGGTGTGATGTAAGGCAAGGTGTAAAATAAATTTTATTTTATTCAAGTACGTATTTTGGACATACAAATGCAGTTAACAGGAATTCTTTTCGTTTAACAATATTTTAACTTGTATTGATCTTAACCTCAATAATAATAATAATAATAATAATAATAATAATATACCGAACTCGATAGCTGCAGTCGCTTAAGTGCGGCCAGTATTCGGGAGATCGTGGGTTCGAACCCCACTGTCGGCAGCCCTGAAAATGTTTTTCCGTGGTTTCCCATTTTCACACCAGTCAAATGCTGGGGCTGTAACTTAATTAAGGCCACGGCCGCTTCCTTCACACTCCTAGCCCCTTCCTACCTCATCGTCGCCATAAGACCTATCTGTGTCGGTGCGACGTAAAGCAAATAACAAAATAATAATAATAATAATCATCATCATCATCATCATCATCATCATCATCATATGGCCTCAACTACCATGTGCAAATATTTTAGTTTGATGCGATTGACGCTGCCTGGGCTATCTATGGCTGAATTTTGAATTAATTTTGTGAAGGCAAACAACAAATGTGACATCGGAGATCGTTACATGTCAACATCGTATAACATGGAGAGTTGACTGGACTTTTTCTTAGCTTCATATATCCGGCTACCTCTGCTGGCTTTGAAGCCGCGATCTTGAGATCCACAGAGGGATCCGATTTTAATCCTCTAACGCCCAGACTTATTACATTATGTTGTAACAGTTTATTTTCATTAAAAGTATATCCTTCAGGCAGAACGAACCCTGTTATGTTTAAATAAAACTACTATATTTCCTTAAACTCTACCTTTATTGTTAAAATTCATTTTCCGTAAAATATAAATTCATGTCTTAAAGGAGAAAAACTTCATCCAGCTCCTTATCAGGCGGTAGTGTCCCAAGAATGGATGTAACATTCCTACGCATTGCAGCTATGCCGATGCGCTGTATACGAAAAGTAGATGACTGGGTATCGTTGGAAATCCGAACAATCCGTTGGCTAAACTCTTTCATAAAACTGAGGCCATCATTGACCCAGGTACCACTCGATTCTGTGGCTAATGGCACGAAGAAGAATTTATCCAGCCAGTCGCTGTATTTTCTTCTTTTAACACGTTTCGTACTCGCGGCTGCACCTCATTAAAGCAAAGGGGAAGATTGAACTGGGCGAATGTGTCGGCACAGGTAAAATCCCACAGGAAAGACCCACCCCTTTTCCATGGCACAGATTAATGTCATTCAGTCTGGCCTTTTGCTGTCTGAGTGGCAGCAGCCAGTGGGCTCTCGTATAAAAGGAACTTCTGCTGAAACCAGAACCTGCAAATGACATCATTTATAGCGGAGTGGCGGATGTGTCTGCTTTTACTCTTGACACAGGAAAAACGGTCAGTATTTGTCATATATTTGTAACAATACGTTTAAAATATTCATAAGATGGTTTTCTTCAAAAGTAACAATTATTCACGATTTCCTAATCAAAACGTTATACACTCACAAAACGTCGTAAAATTTCATTGCAGGTCAATTGTTATAATTTTACGTAATAAGCAATGAAATTGAATTTATCTCAGTACATGATATATTCATTGGGAAATTACACTGAACAATCTCGGAATCAAACCGGTTACCACTGGAGCCGAACACGGAAGATCGATATCAGGAGCCTGGCCTTCGCAGATGACATCGCAATCCTAACCAACAACTCTAAGATTGCTAAAGTCGCTGTTCAATCCCTACTTGAGTCAGCGGTGAAGGCAGGACAACAAATATCATACGAAAATACCAGGTACTTATAGATTAAGCACCCCTTTGACGACCATATAAGGAAAGATTGGAAAATTCAATCGATTTCGGTATCTTGGTGAATGGGTCCATCCCAATGATAGAGATGAAACCTCCATCTTAGACAGATGTGCCAAACTCAACACAGCACACCAAGTGTCGCCAAACCGTTATAATAAGAAGTGCATTTCGAAGAACGCCAAAATATGTCATTTCTAGGCTGTTGTGAGACCCAGTTTCTTGTATTTTGAACAGGAAAAGCACCATCGTCGACCTGGATAGAGTCGAAAGACGTATGCTCCGGAAAATGCATAAGCCAAAAGTGCTCCCGACTGAAAGCGAACTCTGAACTGTACCAACAGTTGAAAACGGCTAACACTAGCATGCGATGTAGGTGGCTGAAGTTTATCGGGCACCTTCTGAGAAGAATGGACAACGGCAGGCTTAGGAAGAAGATATCCTCTTACTCATCAAAAGTTACAAAACTGGAAGCATATGGTTCAATGAAGTCAAAAAAAAAAAAAAGAAATTTAGCTTCCTTCCGCTCGGATTTCTGATACTGATACCTCAGACACCCCAAATTTTGTAAAATGGTGACTCGTGGTCTCCTCAAACAAAGGTTGTTAAATCTCGCATACTTTTTTCATAAGAAAGAAAAGAAAGGCTAATAGCAGGGCTCAAGAGGTATTGCGAACAAAAGCGAGCAACCAAAATAAACTACGCATAAGCGCTCCCGGGCGGGCTTAAATCACTAATAATAAATTATGATGTACTAATCAAAATGTACTGAATGAGTATTTTCAATAGAGTCTAAGAATTCATTTGTCAGAACGAAACATTCTCTGTTACATATGTAGGCCGTAGTGTGAAGAATGTTGAAACAGCCGGAAGAGTGCTCGCCTTTTCAGCTTAAATTGGCAAATTCCCCGGCACAGACCCGCGATATTTGAAGGTGCCCAAATCCGACTGAAAACCTGTAGGATAAAATACTGTCACCTTGACGTCTACTAAGAAGAAGGGTCGGGGGAAAAACCAGGTAAGTCACTTTTTCATCGAAATTGAGATATTGTTACAGTCCGCTTCAGAGTGATCATGCGCATCTATGAGAGGTCCAAAATGGAAAAAAGTAGGCGAGTCAGGAGAAATTAGCATTCAAAGTTTCGCTGTTAGGGGAAAGAACTAGGGAAGTCAAGCACAAAAGTTGCTTTTTCTGAAGTTGTACAAATATTGACTCTCCTGCTTTTTTCCCCCTGACCCTTCAAAATATAAAAGAACTGGGCGAGTTGGCCGTGCGGTTAAGACACGCAGCTGTGAGCTTGCATCCGGAAGATAGTAGGTTCGAACCCCATTGTCGGCAGCCCTGAAGATGGTTTTCCGTGCTTTCCCATTTTCACACCAGGCAAATGCTGAGGCTGTACCTTAATTAAGGCCACGGCCGCTTCCTTCCCACTCCTAGGCATTTCGTATTCCATTCTCGCCATAAGACCTAAAGCAAATAGCAAAAAAAGCTATCAAAATAGTCATGGGAACGTGAAACAAATAACATTATTATTACTTCTTGTTTCTTAATCTGTTTACACACCATGGTCGGATTTTCCCTCGAACTCAGCGAGGGTTCACACCTCTACCGCCTCAGGGACAGAGTCCTGGAGCAGGAGACTTCGGGCCAGGGGGATATTGCTGAGGAGGGGTACCAGTACCTCACCCAGGTGGCCTCACCTGCTATGCTGAACAGGGGCCTTAAGGATAGCTAAGGAAGAGGTAAGGAAGCGGGCGTGGCCTTAAGTTAGGTACCATCTCGGCATTTGATTTGAGGAGAAGTAGGAAACAACGGAAAACCACTTCAAGGATGGCTGAGGTGGGAATCGAACCCTCCTCTACTCAGTTCACCTCCCGAGGCTGAATGGACCCCGTCTGAGCCCTTGTACCATTTTTCAAATTTCGTGGCATAGCCGGGAATCGAACCCGGGATTCCGGGGGTGGCAGCTAATCACGCTAACCACTACACCACAGAGGCGGACATTATTATTAATATCACTATTATTATTTTATTATTAAATGAAGAAATACCGGGAAATAAGTTTTGAAATAATTTTGATTTATAAAATATGCCGCATTATCATATTAATTATTTCATCTGAACACAAGGAACGTAGTGCGAATTAATTAGGATATGAGCTGTAATTTTCCTAACTGTCTGACTTATTTACAAACATATTATAAATCTGCATTTTACTTGAAAATATGAAATATCTGCATTTAAAATGGAAAATCTAAAAATTAACATTCATTAAATAAAATACACACTCGTCGGACCTTGTACTCACACTCACTTGTTACCTGCTTACTTACACATACGTTATTTGAAGGGCGCCAGCTGCCACTCAGTGCAGCAATAATAGAATGAGACTCTTGACTATCTCTAGGGTGTGGGGTAATAAGCTTACTTTTGACAACATACCATATAAGTTCTGGGAAAAGGAGATTGGCATTCGGTTTTCCCATTAATTTTGAGGTTAAGATATTTTACTGTAATTGAAATTAAACTATGAATTCGTTTGATAGAACAAAATATATTCTTTAAATAATATATTAAAAATAGTGAGTCTTGTTGCGATAAAACAGATGAGAACATGAAATTATGACATTGCAACTGAAAGAAACTAGGCATGAATTTGAATTCTTCTTGACCGGACATTTAACACTTTATACGAAATATTTCCCTCACTGATTCACTTGACTGTACCTTCAACACTTTTAGTGTAATTACGACGTATTCCTTTGATCTGGTGTTTACTGTAGATGTGTCACGCCTAACTTGGTGATACATCCTTGTGACTGCTTCTTCTCCATATCATCTGACTTCTTTGTAAGTCAATATGGTATTACCTCTTGGCAGGTCCAGGGTTGCCCTCTCTGACTTCATGGTAAGCCCTTGCGTCCGTGTCTTCAACTAAGTGACGGACCAACTTTGGCCTCACTCTCTCAATGACCAATAATTAATGGCTCACTGAGTCTTCTCCATCTCTCGTTCACACTCGTTGACTGACCGACTGAGGCCTCTTCATCTAGTAGACTTGTTCACTGTACTGCTTCCGTTTAAATAATGACTGACGCTACAATATGCACCCACCTTTTATAGACGTTGGTTGACACAGCTACGTAATCTCCAGAAATAACAATGACATACTCCCACAACGCGGCAAATATTACATACAATGGTGAAATCCCCCGGGGCGGCTGAGTCTCTGAGCGCATTGCTAAATAAATACGATGACGTAGCCATGGCGTGGCAATGACTTGGCAGAATCGCCACCAATCTTGCACAATGTACCAACGTCACATCCAATCTCTGATATATACAACAATTCTCACTGTACAGGTATTGAGTGTTATTCTACACATACGTATATATGCATACATCTAAGTACAATCTTGCAAGCAACAGGCATTGCAAAATCGAATTGAATAAAACTGATAATTACAATAATAGTAACAATATCACAGATAACATAATAATAATAATAATAATAATAATAATAATAATAATAATAAAATACAGATAAAATCATACAATAATAAAAATACAGATATCGTCTTGTAACGGGATTTGAACCGTTACAGAGCTACATAATTTTCTCAGGGATTGTTTATTATTATCTGATAGGTGTAGATCAGTTGACTCCGGTGGTCAGTTTTCTCAAGTTAGTTCCGTCCCGGTCGAATATGGGCTAACAAAAATAAAAAACCCATCCCCTCTCAGTTAAATTTTATTTAAAAATACAAGCAGTCCTCTTCCCTCCCATTTAAAACACATAGCTGAGTTTTAAATTACGTTGTACAGTACGCGGACTAATATTATTTTGTTAACGCACCCTAGACCACCGTAATTACATTTTGTTTCCCCACTAAGAGCACATTCTGTTCAATATGAGCACGGTAGTGGTTCTGTGGTTCCGTTTCAGCTGTGTTAGTAAACGTACACACTTTGCTACTGTTGAAACAGTTTGTTGTTCGGAGGTCGTATTTGGCTGTTTATTTCTGACTAAGGCAACGAAAAGTATGAGAGGGAATGCCTCAAATTATTATTATTATTATTATTATTATTATTATTATTATTATTATTATTATTATTATTATTACTTTCTTTCTTTCTTTCTTTCTTTCTTTCTTTCTTTCATTCATTCATTCTTTCTTAATCTGTTTACCTTCCAGGGTTGTTTTCTCCCTCGAACTCAGCGAGGGATTCAACCCCTACCGCCTCAAGGGCAGTGTCCTGGGGGGGTGAGACTTTGAGTGGGGGATACAACTGGGAGTATGACCAGTACCTCACCCAGGCGGCCCCACCTGCTATACTGAACAGGATCCTTGTGGGGAGATGGGAATATTAGAAGGGATAGACATAGGAAGAGTGAAGGAAGCGGCCGTGGCCTTAAGTTAGGTACCATCCCACATTTGCCCGGAGGAGAAGTGGGAAGGATGGCTGAGGTGGGAATTGAAATCACTTCTACTCAGTTGACTTCCCGAGGATGAGTAAACCCCTTTCCAGCCGTCGTACCACGTATCAAATTTCGTGGCAGAGCCGGGAATCAAACCCGGGCCTGCGGGGGGTGCCAGCTAATCACGCTAACCACTACACCACAGCCCCACATAGGCGGTAATTATTATTATTATTTTATTATTATTATTAGTATTAGTATTATTATTCGTATTCTTCTTCTTGTTTCGAATAACCCATTTGGAGGGTAGATGAATCAACTCTGGTTACTTTTCATTGTGTTTCATTTCCTTTGCTTCCAAATTTCCTTCATCCTTCGAGAGTGTCGTTCCTTCTCTTCGTGAGTCCACTTTCTTCTAGTTGTTGGTTTCTTCCGCTCCTGAAATGCTGCCTTTTGAACTGCGCCTCTAAAAAGTGTTCTGTTTTTGATTGTATCTGTTATAATTCCAGCATTTTTCATGTCTTTCTCGATTTCAATGAACCTTGTGGGTTTAGATTTGTAACTATTCAGAAGGATGAAGATGCACCTGGTTAGTCTATTCTCATCCATTCTGCAAAACGTGTCCAAAAAATTGTAGTCTTCTTTTCCTCATTACGTCAGTTAGTCTTTCAATTTTCAAATATGGCTCTCTGTTTGGACTTAACCTGTATTCTGCATTATTACGTTTAGCTCCCAGTATTTTTCTCATAATTCTTTCAACCTTCTCTAGTTTTTCGAGAACTCCAGTTCTTGTTAGTTTAAGATTTTCTGCTGCATATGAATTTTCAGGTCTGTTTGGTAGTGTCTCAATTTTGTGGTGAGTCTGTTCTGAAATTATACCACTTGTCTGAAATTTTAACTCTCTGACAGGAATGGTACGATGTTTTCCAGGTGAACATTCACCATTTTGGCTATTTATCCTACTGCATGCTCTCAGATAAATCCTTAACCCGCAATAATACGGAAGTAATGATAAATTTTGTATCAAGTGGAATCCAAACCACGCAGACGTGAATTTACATATCTCGTGCGAATTAGTTCCTATTCGAACTGGAGCCTCGTTGGTGTGAAACCAATGTCGATGCCTCTCGGTATCACCCTTCTTTTATCAGATAAAACATGAAAATTCATCTAAATCCCAGCATCGGTCGTAGCATGCTGCTAAATAATGACTTCGCCACCTATTGCCGTATATTCTGAACAAACTGTACACACCGCTTAGCAAACACCTCGCACATGCAGCGTAATATTGATCCAATCCAATCAGTTTGGTTCGTTAAGGTTAGCCTGAAAGATGACCCAAATTCTCATTACGAGCTTCCAGCACGTTCTTAAATTAGATATCTCCATTTACTAACCTAAACTTCAGTGTACATACTTTAATTAGAAAGAGTGTCTGTTTGCTAGGTTAAACCTCCAGTTTTAGTAACAATTACCCCTTTATTTGGTATAAGTGTGATTACATTAACTCGAAATATCATTGACAGCTTAAATAGAACGGTGTATCTTCTTACATGGAATGACGAGGGTGGTCCAATAATTAAGTTTTAGAACAGACCGCTATCAATAGGGATCGGATATTCAGGCGCTAAAATCAGGAGAATACTTGCATATTAATAATAATATTATTGGCTTTGCGTCCGACTAACTACTTTTTCGGTTTTCGGATACGCCAAGGTTCCGAAAATTTCATCCCGCAGGAGTTCTTTTATGTCCCAATAAATCTACCGACACGAGGCTGACGTATTTGAGCACCTTCAAATACACCTGACTGAGACAGGATCGCACCTGCCAAGTTGGGGTCAGAAGGCTAGCGCCTCAACCGTCTGAGCCGCTCAGCCCGACAAGAAAATATTTGAAATGTGTGACCAAAAAAAAAATTATAATTCAGTGTATTTATGTGAATACAAACAATATGCAGTACCCACGAATGCAATGTATGCTATGCCTCACTGATTGTTTAATACAATACACGATGAGATTCATTCTGAAGTTTTTCATCACGAATGATCGACGATTATAGTGAAACACTGACATACTAGGAAAATGAGTGCTCCACATCACAACATATCAGTCTGGCAAATTTATAACAGGGCACGTCGGTCACACTCATATCGATATCCTCTTCTTGATAGCCATCTAACACATTCGAAATTTTTCACATACTGTAGTTTGAAAAATCACTATTGTTTTTAAACACACGTCTGAATTTATTTTGTATAATTTGTGCTGTATATCTACTAATACTGTTATACTGAACTGTTTCTGACAGAAGGATCCCTTCCTTTTCATGTTAGTCAATTGTGCTGCTAATGAAACACAAGTTAACAGATATACCTACCGAGCTCGATAGCTGCAGTCCCTTAAGTGCTGCCAGTATCCAGTAATCGGGAGATAATGGGTTCGAGTCCCACTGTCGGCAGCCTTGAAGATGGTTTTCCGTAGTTTCCCATTTTCACACCAGGCAATGCCGGGGCTGTACCATAATTAAGGCCACGGCCGCTTCCTTCCAACTCCTAGGCCTTTCCTATCCCATCGTCGCCATAAGACCTATCTGTGTCAGTGCGACGTAAAGCAAACAGCAAAAATAAAACAGATATACACAGTATCTTATAACTAATAGCGCAAATTTAAACATCTTTGCGTATACGATACTAGAAGCAAAAACATCTTTGTAAACATGGGTCCGCAAACGATCCGTTTGCGAGATAAATTAGAATTTGTGGTTATCAGTCACCACTGACTTGATTGTCCGTAAACATCATCGTAGTTAGGAAAAGGTACCAATACAACATTAAGAAAAGCACTAGATGGTTTGGTAGAAGTGCAGTGAACAAGAAAGCAATCTTACTTGTAGTATGTTACAGCTTCATATGTCCGACTCGTTGGCTGAATGGTCAGCGTACTGGCCTTCGGTTCAAAGGGTCCCGGGTTCGATTCCCGGTCGGATCGGGGATTTTAACCTTAATTGGTTAATTCGAATGGCTCGGGGGCTGGGTGTGTGTGTGGCGTATTCAACATCAGAAATCATCCTTGGTAGGGCCCTCATCTTCACCGACATGCAGGTCGCCTAATAGGCCGTCTACTAGAAAAAGACCTGCACCAGGCCTCTCCGGAGGCCATACGCCATTATTATTACAGCTTCATGTTACAATGACTGTACAGTATACTTACTCGTGGTAAAAATAAGTATTCAAAGTGTCATCCTTGTACCTGGATGCAGACCTGTACTCGTCACCGTATTGAGTTTCAAATTCTTTCAAACACGCCTGGATCATTTTGAAATTCTTGATAAGCATTTACAAGTTTTTGCTCCAATTCTTCAATCTTGTTAACCGGAGTGTCGTACACAACATACTAACTACGACTGTTTTCCTGATCATTAAAACAACTGTACTTCTACCAAAGTATCTAATTACCTTTCTAACTAGGATCACTTTTACGCACAATAAAGTCACTGATGGCTGGCAACCCCAAATTCTAAGTTATCACGCAAACGGCTCGTTTGAGGACCCATGTTTACTAAGACATTTTTGTTTCTAGTATCGTGTACTTGCAGCTGTTTCAATTTGCGCTATTGATTATGATACAGGAGCCTGCATGGCTCAGGCAGTAGCGCGCTGGCCTCTTACCGCTGGGTTCCGTGGTTCAAATCTCAGTCACTCCAATTGAGATTTGTTCTGGACCAAGCGGAGGCGTAACAGATTTTTCACCGAGCACTCCGCTTTTCCCTGTCATATTTCATTCCAACAACACTCTCCAATATAATTTCATTTCATCTCTCATTCACTGATCATTGCCCCAGAGGAGTGCGACAGGCTTCAGCAGCCGGCACAATTCCTGTCCTCGTCCCTAGATTGGGGCTTCATTCATTCCATTCCTGACCCGGTCGAAAGACTGGAAACAGGCTGTGGATTTTCATTTTCATTTTTTCAATTATGAAACAGCCTGTATATGCAAAGTTACTTTTTAACACTGTATCACTTAACATTTCCTGAAGGATTCCAATTGAACTTGCATTATCTTTCTCCAGTACATTAACTACTGAGGCAAAACCATCAACATATTATGCATAATATTACGTTATTACTAGGGTAGGCAGTAGCGGTACGTTGGTAAATTCTTCTCAGCGACTTAATGAACACTATTTTCTAAATTAAAAATCAATTTCGTCCACCTCTGTGGTGTAGTGATTAGTGTGACTAGCTACCACCCCCGGAGGCATGGGTTCGATTCCTGGCTCTGCCACGAAATTTGAAAACTCGTACGAGGGCTGGAACGGGGTCCACTCAGCCCCGGGAGGTCAACTGAGTAGAGGTGGGCTCGATTCCCACCTCAGCCATCCTGTAAGTGGTTTTCCGTGGTTTCACACTTCTCCTCCAGACAAATGCCGTGATGGTACCTAACTTAAGGCCACGGCCGCTTCCTTACCTCTCCCTTGTCTTTCCCATCCAATCTTCCCATCGCCCCGCAAGGCACCTGTTCAGCATAGCAGGTGAGGCCGCCTGGGCGAGGTACTGGTCATCCTCCCAGTTGTATCCCGCGACCCAATGTCTCCCGCTCCAGGACACTGCCCTTGAGGCGGTAAAGGTGGAATCCCTCACTGAGTCCCAGTGAAAACCAAACCTGGAGGGTAAACAGATTAAGAAAAGCGAAAAGAAAACGTCAATTTCTCCACATTAGGATATACTGGTCTAATTCCTTCACCTAACATGGCTCACTTAGAATAACTAACAACAAGACCTTCTACTGCCTTCTTCAAATATGCTGCAGCATCTGTCAATAACAGTAAAACATTATCAAACCTCACACCACCTGGCCACAAAATTTACATTGCTTCATGAAATAATCTTACAACAGGCACATGTTTCGCAATAGTTATTTTTTTGGTTTGTTAGCAGAAAACATTTCTTCGGAATCACTCCATCGTTTTCTAATACCTAACAATGACATTCCCAATATTCTTGCCAGTAGAGTATGAAGTTTCGTCTCACGTAACCCAGATTTTGTTTTTTTCACACACTGAAAGAATTGTTGGTAACACTTTGGAAGATACATTTTTTTCTCAATGTTGACTCATCAGGAGTGTCAAGATTTGAATATTTGGAGAGAAATGAAATGGCGTATGACTTTTAGTGCCGGGATGTTTCCGAGGACTGCGGATCGCCAGGAGCAGGTCTTTTGATTTGATGGCCGTAGGTGACCTGCAAGTCATAATGAGGATGAAATGACGATGAAGACGACACATACACCCAGTCCCCGTGCCAGGGGAATTAACCAATTACGAGGGTTCAAATTCCCTTCCGTAACACTGGTTTATTTACCTTAGAAAGAGGTAAGTCGGCTGACACTAATGTCCCGCCCACTCTTCTACTACCTGTACGGGGCTGAGTGGCGCTGGACTTCTGACCCCAACTTGGCAGGTTCTATCCTGGCTCAATCCGGTGGAATTTGAAGGTGCTCAAATAAGTTAGCCTTGTAGTTGCCTCTGTGGATCAGTGGTAGAGTGTCGGCCTCTGGATCCCAAGATAGCGGGTTTAAACCCGGCAGAGGTAGTCGGATGAGTGAAGGGCGATTAAAAAGACCATTCAACACTCCATGTCTTACGATGTCGGCATGTAAAAGACCTCTGGTGATATATTTGTTGTTTATCCGACAAATAATTAAATCTCAGCCATAGACGCCCAAGAGATATTCGGTTCACTCTGTCTGCCATCTAATGAACCTAGAGTAAAACGGACGTCGAAATTGACGAGCAGACAGCCAGATGGCGTCGAATTAAGATGTCTGCACACGGTAGCTGGGGCAATACGATTATTATTATTCAGCCTTGTGACGGTATATTTACTGACACGTAAAAAACTCCTGCGGAACAAAATTCTAGCTACTCGGCGTGTCCAAAATCTTTCAAAAAGTAGTTAGTGGGACGTAGAAAACAATAACGTTATTCATTATTAGTCAATCAATCAGTCATACATTAAATAAAATATTTTACCGAGCTCAATAGCTGCAGTCGCTTAAGTGCAGCCAGTATCCAGTATTCGGGAGATAGTGGGTTCGAATCCCACTGTCGGCAGCCCTGAAGATGGTTTTCCGTGGTTTCCCATTTTCACACCAGGCGAATGCTGGGGCTGTACCTTAATTAAGGCCACGGACGATTCCTTCCCACTCCTAGACCTTTCCTGTCCCATCGTCGCCATAAGACCTGTCTGTGTCGGAGCGACGTAAAGCAACTTGTGTGTAAAATACAATATTTTATTTTTGTTTTATTTTTACTTTTTAGGAACTAGTCTGAGATGTAAGTGAATCCTGTATCCAGCCTAGCGCTCCAATTTACATCTACAGACCATTTCTTCTTGTTCGCTTTTAATATAGCCTGTCTCTGCCCACTCGGTGAGCAGCACGGCTCGCACGTAGACTCTCGTATCTGGGGTAAGGGGACATTCCCAGCAGCTGTGCTATCATTAAGTACTGGGGATATATTAAATAATCTTCCGCCCTAGTAACTTTGTAAGTTACTCGGAGGCTTGCGCTCCGACGCTCAACAAATGGTCGACAACTTTCCCTCTGGCTGCTATCTCAGCTCGCAGATGTATTTCGTTAAAACTCTCAAGCAAACACCTAAGCTACAACGTAATTATTTCTGTTTTCATTAAGACTTTCACGGCTAGGAGTAAAGCAAATGATGCAGTTTAAGGCTTTATATCATGAAACTACATGTTTTCTAGATATTTTAATGATACATATCTGTGATACTTCATTTTTCGAATTGTCGGACCCTTTTCTTTACCCGCTGTGGATGGGGAACGCAGACGAAGAATACACCCACGGTATCCCTGCCTGTCGTAAGAAGCGAACAAAGAGGGGCGACCATGTATGATGTAACTGAAACCATGCGATTGCTTGTGATTAGTACAATTAAGTGAGGAACACCATGGGCCAACGTTACTAACGATTATTACCATTTATGTTAGGGACACCATGGGTCTGGGTGCCTGTGATTACCTGTGATTAGTACCACCGTGTAGATTTCACCGAGGCGGGGGAGCGGGCGCTCAGCTGCAGCGACTAGCGTCTAGCCGGAATAGGTGCCGAGCGCTGCGCTCGAATGGGTTCCTCCACTGTGTTAAGAATGGGTCTGCGTTACCTATGAGTAGTACCAGTATGTGAGGAAAGCCACGGGATTGTGCATTGCCCATGATTAATACCACTATATAAGGAACACCATGGGTCTGCACTACCTCGGAGTAGTACCTTTGTGAGGAATACTATGAGTATGTGTTGTCTGTGTTTTGTGCCATAATGTGTGATACACCGTGGTTCTACATTGCCTATGATTAGTACCTCTCTGTAAGGAACACCATGAGTATACGTAGCCTGTGATGAGTACCACTATGCGAGCAACATCGTGAGTGTACGTGGCCTGTGATTAATACCACCATGTGATGAAAAACACGGATCAAGCCGGCGCCCGTGATTAGTACCTCTCTGTGAGGAACACCATGGGTTTACTTTGCTTGTAGGTAGTACCCTTATTTGAGGAAACTCATGGGTCTGCGTTGCTTGTGAGTAGTACCCTTATTTGAGGAAACTCATCGGTCTGCGTTGCTTGTGAGTAGTACCCTTCTTTGAGGAAACTCACGGGTCTGCGTTGCTTGTGAGTAGTACCCTTATTTGAGGAAACTCATGGGTCTGCGTTGCTTGTGAGTAGTATCCTTATTTGAGGAAACTCATCGGTCTGCGTTGCTTGTGAGTAGTACCCTTATTTGAGGAACACCCTGTGCCTATCTTGTCTCAGACCAGTACCGTTGTGTGTGACATACAAAAGGGTCTACATTACCTGTGATTAGTACCACCATGAGAAGGAACACAATTTACCTCTGATTCGTACTATTATGAGGAGAGTGACTTGGACTTTGGACCCCTTTGGATAACAAGAATCATCCCGGAAAGTACGCCATTGTGATCCAGATCCACTGATTATTTTGGATTCATGGTCACTTTCATCATCATTCATTTTAGATACTAGTCAGTGGATACATTTTGAAGTTTTAATTATCGTTTCATTTCGTTGCACCTCGTATCATTAGAGGCCGAATACGTAGCTGCTAAACCCCTTTAAACAACAATCATCATCATTATCATCATCATCATCACCATAGGAAATATATCGGTATGTTAATAATGGCTGCAATGGTGCTGAGTATATTGCAGGTAAATGTTGTATTAAGAGGAAAAGCGAGTGTATTGTTTATTATTATTATTATTATTATTATTATTATTATTATTATTATTATTATTATTATTATTATTATTATTATTATTAGGATGCCTCCGTGGCCCAGGCGGCAGCACGCCGGCCTCTCACCGCTGGTTTCCGTGGTTCAAATCCTGGTCAGTCTATGTCAGATTTGTGCTGGACAAAGCGGAGGGGAACAGGTTTTACTCCGGGTAATCCGGGTACTCCGGTTTTCCCTATCATCTTTCATTCCAGTAACATTCTCCAGTATCATTTCATTTCATCTGTCAGTCATTAATCATTGCCCCAGAGGAGTGCGACAGGCTTCGCTAGCCGGCACAATTCCAATCCTCGCCGCTAGATGATGTGCGCTTCATTCACTCAACTCCTGACCCGGTCAAATGACTGAAGACATGCTGTGGATTATTATTATTATTACTATTATTATTATTATTATTATTATTATTATTATTATTATTATTATTATTATTATTATTATTATTATTATTATTATTATTGTCGTTATGTCTCCCGTCTCCCGGACGTTGACGATCAATATGGACAATTTTCTTCTGTCTTCAGCAACACGATAGTTATTCGACGGTTCTTATTCCAGTCCAGTCTTCAATGTTCTTGAGACATGACGTCCTTTTTCCTCCTACTCCTCGCTCTCTCTCAATTTTGCCTTTTAAAATGAGGTGCAGTACTTCATATCTTTACATCCCTATAACCACTTTTAGAGTTGTGAAGACGCCGAAGTGCCAGAATTTTGTTAGAGTAAATCTACCGAGCCTAGTCTGATATATTTGAGCACCTTCAAATACCATCTGATTGAGCCAGGGTTGAACCCGCGAACTTGATCTCAGTCAGCATGGAGGTATAAAACTACTTCGTGAATTGTTTTTTATGGAGTGTTGTCTAAGATATTAGTAGACACTTCTTTTTCTTAGAAAGCTCATTGCCAAGTCCAATCTTTACTTCATGCGTACCGGGTGAGTTGGCCATGCGGTTAGGGGCACGCGGCTGTGAGCTTGCATCCGGGAGATAGTGGGTTCAAATCCTACTGTCGGCAGCCCTCAAGATGTTTTCCGTGGTTTCCCATTTCCACACCAGGCAAATGCTGGGGCTGTACCTTAATTAAGGCCACTGCCGCTTCCTTCCAACTCCTAGGCCTTTGCTATCCCATCGTAACCATAAGACCTATCTGTGTCGGTGCGACGTAAAATCAATAGCAAAAAAAAACTGTATGCGTACATTTCCCGTCAGATGTGATCCGACTTCCTAGATATCTGAATTCCTTTACTTGACCTAGTTTTCCTCCATATATTAACACATTGGCAATTTGGTCATTTGTTCCTTCTAAGGTCTTCTTTTTGCTTATTCTCATACCGCACCTCTCTTTTAGTAATTCGTTCATGTGATTTAGCATGTAATCTGATAGAAGTGTGTTTTCCATGTACGAGTGTAAGGAGGTTATAATCTTGTCGACTGTGCAGAGCTCTGAGAGAGGAAGATTTGCATGAGTATGAGGATATTAGTGTGGAATATCTTCACTGTGGAAGTAGAGATACGAAGTTGCTCCCGGGGAAATACTATATAAGAATACGTATTTCTTACTGGACACAATTCATGGAGTGACGAATATAGAGTAAAGTGCAAATTAAACTTCTCAAAAGATATATGATTTTGGACTACCATCTCGGTATTTGCCTGGAGGAGAAGTGTAAAACCACGGAAAACCACTTCGAGGATGGCTGAGGTGGGAATCGAACCCTCTCTAATCAATTGACCTCTCGATGCTGATGTGTACTACATTCCAGTCCTCGTACAACTGTTCATACTTCGTGGCAGAGCCTTGATTCGAACCCGAGCGTCAAGGAGTGGCAGATTATCGCATTAACCACTACACCACAGAGGCGGACTCATTAGAAGTAATTACCAGTTAAATAATCACGTGCAAAGGTGGTCAGATATAGAACTAAGCACTTTATGCCACTAAGTGCCGAATTTACGGTTAGGGAAGCCTTTACCCTTCACTACTTCATGGCCTGTACATATACGGCTTCGTTTCTCTTCTAACTACGTATATAAAAAGGCTGTGGGCGCATCACATTACTTTCCAGTAAAACACAGCTGACTTGCACACAAATTCTTTGAAGCTCCTATACAGAAAATTTCATCGACTTCACTATGTTCAAGATGTTCACTTAAATGATCATACCGATTTCGATAGCTGCTGTCGCTTAAGGGCGGCCAGTATCCAGTATTCGGGAGATAGTGGGTTCTAACCCTAGTATGGGTAGCCTTGGAGATGGTTTTCTGTGGTTTCCCAATTTCACACCAGGCAAATGCTAGGGATGTACCTGAATTAAAGCCGCAGCGGCTTCCTACCCAATCCTAGTCCTTTCCTTAACCATCGTCACCATAAGATCCATCTGTATCGGTGCGACGAAAAGCAACTTGTAAAAAAAATCATAATAAACTCAGAAGATAAAAACTAAGGCAAAATGCATGCAGACTGCTAATGGGTTGGTGAGCGATAAATGGGATACTACGTTACGTTGATACATTTTACTTTGTCACACACCCGGTTAACGGGACTATCTCTTCCACAATGCCATTCCGTAGGGTAATTATTTAATGTAGATAGATAACATTTTAGTCACGTCGTAAATTGTGTCCAATAAGATATACGTATTCTATTTTCTCGCTAGCAACTTCGTATCTCTACTTCCACAGCGAAGATATTCCGCATTAATATCCTCATCGCACATGCAAATCGCCCTCTAGCAGAGATCTGCTCAGTCGACAAGATTATACTACTCCCTAATCTCGTACATCTAATACACAATGAAGTCATAACAATAATCAGACTGGTGTATAATAACTTGTGAGTAAACAAATCATATGCGTAGTAGAGTCATAGTTCATGTACTGGCCGTCTAGTGTCGCTGTGGTGTACTATAGAGGACAGTTTGCACCACAGGATGTTGCCGTGATATGTTTTCACTAGTCCCAGCAACAGGCAGTTGCCTGCATTCGCAATAAGCGGAACTACGGTCTCTGTTGTGAGGAGAAGTTGAATTTCAGTGGCGGAACATGGGAATGTCGTAATTTGAGCAACGGGCAAATTTTAAGTTCTGCCAAAAATTAGGCAAACTCGCTAGCGAAACATTTGAGATGATGAAGTCGAAATCGTCCGGATCACCACGACGGGAAAAACACACGAAAAGACAGGTCAAAATACTACGCGATCCTTGGACTGTTCGCGCCAGTCCAGGAACATATTGACTGTAGTACGTTCACAGGTGTACACGGTGTTGCCTACACTGCAAGCGCCAGTCCAATTGGTTATTGACTGTAGTACATGAGTGTAGGCCGTGTTGGCTGCACTGTTGGCGCCAGTCCACGAACTTAATGACTGTAGTAGTATTCACGTGATTATGACAGTAGTGTCTGCAATATGGAGGCTTCTAACCGAGACAGGAAAGGCGTTCTCCGTTCACTCGGACAGCCGTGGGTTTGATTCTCTGTCAGTTGGAGAACGTTTTCTGGAAGGCACAATGCCATCAGGGTTCATTCAGGCTACTCTAGAAATGAGTATCAGATTAATTCCAAACTATCTCACTTAGTACAGAAGTTACCGTAGTGGTCCGAGTTAGTTAGCTCATGGTACTGGCCGTGTAGCTATGAGCTTGCATGTAGGAGATGGTTGGTTCGAACCCCACCATCGGCAGCCTTGAAAAAGGTTCTCCGTGGTTTCCAATTTTCACACGGGGTAGTTGTTAGGGGGTTGTTGTACCTTAATTAAGCCTACGGTCACTTTTTCCCTGCCCCAACTCTTCCCTATGCTATCGTTTCCGAAAACATATCTGAATTACCGCCACATTCATTGTTACCAAAAACATTCGTAATTGAACCCCCTAAGGTTTCATGGCGCTTTCACGGCCTGTATGGGGATGACTGCTTTCTACATTGTTTTGAAGGATGCGGAGCCACGCAGCGTAATCTCCCACGAGAAAGAACAAACTCTGATGAGAAGGGTGATGAATTATCCGATTTGGAAAGAGTATTGAGCAGAGAATATGTAAACGAAAAAATAATAATAATAATGTTATTTGTTTTACGTCCCACTAACTACTCTCTTAAGGTTTTCGGAGACGCCAAACGAAAAAATAAAAGTCGCCTCCGTACAGGGTATGAAGACCCATGTTAGGGTGGGAGGTAAAGGCTTCCACTACCCGTAATCTCGGCACTTGGTGGGTAGAATGGTTAGCTCTACGCCCGGCTGCCTTTATCCCCAGGGGTAGTCGTTTTTTATGTAGGCTGAGTGAACCTTAGGGCCATGGGCACCTCCGGAAGTGGAAGTGTCCTTTTATTAATTTGTTGTCTTCCCGAGGGGAGTCGAACCCACGTCCTTCCAGGTGAACCGAGCACACTTTTACCGCCTTGGCCAGCCAGCCCCTACTATAGAATATAACTGGTGTTAATTATACAATATTACGCACACAATGTCAACATTAATTTCGTCTACAGGGCGAGTTGGCCGTGCGCTCAGGGCTGCGCTGCTGTGTGCATGCAAGGGGAAATATTGGGTTTGAACCCCATTGTCGTCAGCCCTGAACATGGCTTTCCGTGGTTTCCCATTTTCATATGAGGTACCTTAATTAACTCAACAGCCGCTTCCTTCCCACTCCAAGGCTTTTTCTATCCCATCGTCGCCATAATACCTATCTGTGTCGATGCGAGGTAAATCAAATTGTAAACAAAAAAATTAAAGTAATATTTTCGCCTCATTAACTTGACATCAGGAAGGGCATCCGGTCGTAAAATCTCGCTAGGAAGTTTCTTCTCACTTCATACCCGAGCCCGTAGAGAGATAGGGGCTGGACATACATACACGTATATAATTTCTAAAATATTTTATCAATAGGTCATAGCATGAAATAAATTTCGTGCCTAAGGTCAGTTTTATAACTTTTACGGCGACATAATTTTGACAGGAGAGTTTCTAGCATGTACTATTACTAAATGTTTTCATTCTTCCCCTGAGGGGGTAGAGGGGCGTCCTAAACGGTGACGCCATCTCTCAGGCCAGAAGATTGGTGTGGAGAAGGAGATTGGTGTAGAGAAGGAGAGAGGGTCGGCGGCCGTGGCCTTAACTAGGAACTGTCCCGCCATTCGCTTTAGTGCCGGAGATTGGAAAACCAAAGAAAACCATTCTCAGGACAGCTGACGGTGGGGACCAGCTCCTCCCCGTCTCCCGAATACAGAGGCATGGAGCTACAGTACAGTCGTAGCCACCCCTCCTCATCTCGGTTGGAGGTCGGAGTGCCGAGTTGTCGGACCACGGGCAAGCCGTGCAAACTTATGGGCCGAGACCCACTCTGCATCCGCCGACCTCTAGCATCTACTGGTAACAAAGATAAGAGCTATTCGGAAAGTAAACTAATTGGAGGTGTGAAACCCTTACCAGGACTACTTTCATGTATGAAATATACCAAGCAGAACTCATATAAACAGTGATTGACTGTATTAATTTCTCGTTACAGCTGCTCTCTTTTGTCAAGAGTATGAATTTCATTCATTTTACTATACTTACAACAGACGGAGAAACAAATATATTCAGGTCTGGTATGAGAAAACGAGGCAGTAACCGAAAATAATAAAAAAAAAGGATTCTGTAACCAACAGAAGGAATTAGAGAGCATAGTTATCCGGAAATTCAAAGGAAGAGCACAAAATTCCTAAGAGAAACTTTTTTTTTTTTTTACTGAATGTCTAACGCAGATTTCTAGGAATATAAATACTGGTGGTAGGGGTTAAGGTGATTATTTGCCCTAAAAGAAATTGAACTTATTATAAGAAATGAAGTTAATTTTTAGTCCGTATTGACATCAATACGGATGTTAGGGAAAAGAGTCTACCTTTTCAATGGATGTTAATATTCATCAGTATTCATCAAGTAACTGTATTGTTAACATTGATACTTTCACGGCCCGTACTTGTAGACATGATTTATGTTCTATACATAGAACATCTCAAGCTTAATGTTTTCGTCAGCTCCCGCTTGGAGCGCTGTGCCAGCATACAGAGAGCCTCATGGTGACGGACGAGCGTACCAATATAGCACCAACGGTAATGCATTCTTAAATGCAAACGCTCATTATTTTAGAAGTCTTCCTTGTGAACAGTCCAGGTTTTCTTATGAATACTCGGAACTAAGTTTTTTGTGAAACGTAAAGAGTTTTACCTTGTTTTCTTTGCACGGCATAAGCCCAAAAGGCCAAATCATGTCTACAAGTAACTGTATTCTTCATCCTGTAGATGATTTTGTAACTGTATTCTTTTCTGAATATTAACTTGCATTGAAAGGTTGGACTATTTTACTTAACAGCAATAAGTACAACTTAAACAAACTGCCTCCAGCCTACCACAGAATGAGAGTATTACTAAAGAAAGACCCAGGAAGGGCGCGAAATTGAAAGACTCGCTAGATCTTGAAAACCTAATACCTTCGGAATCTGAATCCGAAGAGGACATAAGTTATCCAAGGAATGTCGTGCAGGAAAGATGCAAGCGAGAAGCCTAGAACGAGTAAATGAAGGTAATGTCAGAATCATCCTTGTAGTCACAAATTTATGCTACTAAGTTGATAGTACTGGAGTATCATCCCTTTAACCCTGGATTGGAAACGTAGGTTCCTTAGGACATAAACATGCACTGAGTATCTCATATTTTAAATGACAATTTGCATAAAGCATCCTGTTGTATTTCAAAATCACTATGTAATTAAGATAAGTGTATGTACGATACATATTGACTTAAATATGTCTTCTAGCTGGGAATCATCGAAAATTTCGTTCACGAAATTAGCTATAAAAATGTGCGACGCGATGTTACCTAGCAACCGTGAAGGCTGTGATTGGAAATAATGATGGATGACCATGACTGAGAGTGGTGGTGATGGTGATTATTGTTTTAATCGGAAGTACAACTAGGCAACCATACTCCCATGACTGATAGACATACAGAAAGCTCTTTTATCAAAGAGGCCTCATCATAGTCTAGAGGTCAGACTCGTTGGATGAACGGTCAGCGTACTGGCCTTCGGTTCAGATGGTCCCGGGTTCGATTCCCGGCCTGGTCGGGAATTTTAACCTTAATTGGTTGATTCCAATGGCCCGGGGGCTGGGTGTATGTGTTGTCTTCATCATCGTTTCATCCTCATCACGACGCGCAGGAGGCAAATATAAAGACCTGCACCTAGTGAGCCGAACCCGTTCTGGGATATCCCGGCACTAAAAGCCATACGACATTTCATTTCATTTCATAGTCTAGAGAACTGACTATTTCATTCCTGGTAGCTTATTAGGCCCTTAATTAGTTCCCCCCTTTCGATGCACTGAACCTACACTTGCCGACTCCCAATTCCATACAGAAGCCTCTTAAAAACGATTCATTAAATGCAAATAAATTAATTGTTATCAATTTGAGTTTTATCTATTGAAAGAGATAATTATGGTCATTTGGTTTTTCCAAAGGAAAATTTTACACCATTTTACATCCCATATCATGTGATGGATCTTATCAAGCAACTGGATTTCTCATTTCAGACGATTCATTTAATAAGATCAACTGTAATGCACAAAAAATGATATTTTGTTGAGTGGCACGATATGAATACCGCTGAACTCTTTAAGACTGCAGTCGACAAACCAAAGATAGCTATGTTGACAGCCAAGGAAAGGGCAAGGTAAACAAAGAAGGAAGAGAGAGGAAAATAGAGAGAGTGATCCTTCAAGCGATTTACACCTTGTCAGTTACACCTTCTTGTACGTCCACAGAACGTCGCTGCAAATCTTGATCATAGAAAAACATTGCCTGCCATAGAAACCTAAAATGAGACTTCTACATCTCTGTAAACGTTGGTCAATGGTGATCAATTTACATCATGTTAAGGGGAATAGTTAACACATTCGTCTGCGTGTGAAATTGTCAGCATAGAGAAACTAAATTTCCATCACAAAGGAAACATCTTATCGTCCTGGCCACGGTACAATGAGTGTGCGACGCTGTAACCGCCGATAAACGGAATAACCTGTGAAATGCTGTATCGGTGCATTAGAAACAATACTATATCATAATCAAAAATATTTATTGCTTTGTGATGAACAACATAATATAATCTCGGTGACTTAGGAAAGGTAGAAAGAGAAGAATAACGCAGAAGAGACTAGAAGTAATAACAGGACCCACTAGAAGAACTTCGTAGCAGGCGAACTTGAAAGTGGCACGATATGAATACCGCTGAACTCTTCAAGACTGCAGTCAACAAACCAAAGATAGCTATGTTGACAGCCAAGGAAAGGGTAAGGTAAACAAAGAAGGAAGAGAGAGTAAAATAGAGAGAGGGATCCTTCAAGAGATTTACACCTTGTCAGTTTGGGGAGGAGACCACAAGTCCCCGGCTGAATCATGTTCACTTATTCTTGTCGAACCCGAAAATATTTGGGTCTTTTTTTGCTACTTGCTTTACGTCGCACGGACACAGATAGGTCTTATAGCGACGATGGTATAGGAAAGGCCTAGGAGTGGGAATGCAAGGCCTATTCTCCATTAAGTTACAGCCCCAGCATTTTCCTGCAGTGAAAATATTATTTTTCCGCGGCCTTCATTTTCATTCATTTTTTCTTTCATAGACCTTCTTCCTTTATCCTGGGTCTTTATTCTTTGAAGGTTCCTAACCTCTTCATATTTTCCTAACGACAATCACATAGATATTCCCCTTCTAATATCAACTACTACCATCACTACCTCCAGAAGGAACTCTATAAAATTAAAGAAGGAGGGACTGGTTGAGCCTGAAATTCCAAACAGTCTTTGTCAAATAAATGTAAAATAAAAAAGTTACCATGCATCTAAACCTACCGTTATTTGTAATAAAATGTGAGTCATCAGTTCCTAGAAATAATGTTCAAAACGGCGTTTACCCAGCCTGCGAACTGAGGATCTATGGGAGGCCATGAATGTAAACAATACGATCAGTTATCTGGGCAGCAGTCATCTTGGCAGTTATTAGTGGTGCATAAGTTTTGATGTTTTGTAGAAATGAAAATTAATTAATTATTTTAGGATGATTCATTTTAGATTTAGCACTCATGTGGTACATGTAATCGTCAGTGTTACGTGAATTTCTTTGAAAATTACAATTTAAATGCATTTTAAAAGAAGGGGATTGACTGTGGATACGTTAATGCCACATTTAATACAACTTCCCAGTTCTTGCTTGCAACGTGCCTCAGCAGGTAGGTAGCTTCTCATGTAGAAAACTGACGGCAAAACCTTTAATGAACTTAGTTCACGATTGTGCATTGCTGAAAGGTGGGAGGGAGTCTGCTGGCTCGAATTCCAACCCTATGGTCCCGAGTTCGAAACCTGACGACTAGGATATGAATTTTACTATGACCAGAGCGAGGTGGCAGGAAGGTTAACTGGTCGTAATCTCTCGACCATAGAAGAACATGAGAAGAAGGAGACGTCCAGAAGGAGACGTTCAGTTCCCTGAATGGTCAGCTTAGCGGCCATTAGCCCAGAGGGTCTGAGTTCGATCCATGGTAAGGCTGGGGATTTTATATATATCTGATTGATTCATCTAGGTTTGAAGCTGGACATTTGCGTTCATGATAATGCACATCTCAATTTACACACAACATATCGCACTACTGAACGCCACCAGAGACACGAGAGAGTAAATGCATCTCTCCACATATGGTTGGCTTCAACAGGGCATCCTCCCTTAAAAATAGTCCACATCTACATTAAGAAATGATCCCAAGTAACTAGAAAGAGGCCAGGAAGAAGATAGGGAGAGGGTAATAACTGTTCTGCAATAGTATAGTTAAAGCGCGATTACTATCGGAGGGCACTAAATAAGTCTTGTATACGGACGAATCCATGTGTTACAGCGTGAATAAGAGGGGAGGAACGTTCACTTCGGTAGTTGCTACGGAAGGGTTTACATAGACTCCTGGTAAATGAATGTCCTTGTCGACGCTTCTCTTTCTGCTGTCAGCAGACGCGCTGGCGATTACGTTAGTGTGACGATGCTTCATGTCGCTCCCAGTAGCACAGTGTTAGTTAACCCCTCCACTACCTTCCTTCCCCTCCTTTCACCACTAATCTCTTGGCTTCGCGCAGTTTTGTGCCGTCCGATAGATATCACACTCTACTCTGCTTCAGTGATAGAAGGTGATATTCCCGACGCTTGACGCAAAAGCGACTTTTTCCCTAAGTAGAAAAGTACAGGAGACATTTTTCAGTACAATAATTATAGAGGAATTAAAACAAAGTTCATGTCACACACATTTAAGGTATGAAAATGAATTATTAATATTCAAATCAATTTTTATTAAAAATACTAGATGAAGACAACATGCTTCGCTTGTTTTTTTGTTTTGTTTTGTTTTCGTAAATCCGTGAGGTTTCCTCAATATAACACTGAAGACGTGGATTCAAAGATCACTCTTTCTCTGTTTCTTATTTTATTTTTATTCTTTTGGGGGTACATAAATATCTTATATTATAAGTCATTTCATAATAATGCATTCTTATACACTATATATGCACAAACACATTTTGTGCTTGTCCGACACGGGAGACCTGTTTTGCTTTACTGTCGCACCGACACGGATAGATCTTATGGCGACGATGGGATAGGAAAGGCCTAGGAGTGGGAAGGAAGCGGCCGTGGCCTTAATTAAGGTACAGCCCCAGTATTTGCCTGGTGTGAAAATGGAAAACCACAGAAAACCATCTTCAGGGCTACCGAAAGTGGGGTTCGAACCCACTATCTCCCGGATGCGAGCTCACAGCTGCGCGCTCCTAACTGCACGGCCAACTCGCCCGGTGATGGGTAGTTGTGGCTGCAAGGTGGAATATACGGACACGCACGCATATTTTTATATAGTTGGGTGCTTTTAACCCTCCCACATCTCCCACACCACCACAGCTACCGACAAGCAACCACCATAGAGCATGACGGAAGACTCGAGTTACTACCACACAGAAGCATCAGTGGTCTGTGATGGATAGTTGTGGCTCCGAGGTGAAATATACGAACACACACGTCTATTTTTATGTATAGTCGGCCAATTTCAAGCCCCCTATTTCCCACACCACCAAAGCTACATTCACATAGCCACTATAGTGCACGATGAGGACCTCCAGGCTACTATCACACACAAACACGAGTGATCTGCGGTAGGTATTTGTGGCTCCAAGGTGAAATATAGGAACAGACGCGTCTATTTATATATAGTCGGCCAATTTAAACCCCGACATCTCCCACACCACCACAGCTACAGACACGCAATCGCCATAGTGGACGATGGGAAACTCAGGGCTACTACCACTCACAAAGACCAGTGGTGTCTATTTTATGTATACATATATAGATAGATATTTCGTTTCACGGTTGAAAATGTTCACCACGGTTGCTGTACGCCTGTTTCTTTATTAAGGAAGAACTGTTTAACCGAGAAAATCTCTATCTCTTATTCATAAATATTCGAATAATGTTTGATAGCTACTTGGGGGCACTATATGAGGAGGTTTTGCTGCAAATGAATTGGGAAAACGCAAAGGAGGAAGAAAGAGGCTGTGATTGCAGAAGTTTCTATTCTAAAGAAAAAACTGTCCTATATATTATTCATTCAACAAGCGACACTTTAAAGTCTGGAGAATCCTAGTTAAGTCTGCTGTCAACATGTTTGAATGGGATTAATTAGGTCTAGCGTGACTAGAACAAAGAGCTCTTTAAGACAGCCGCTGCCAGAGACAATGAAGGAATTACACGCCATTATATCCCTTGTCTCTTCCTTGTCACGTTATTGTAGTAAAGATCGTGCGTTCCTTATCATGACGAACAATTTGCATTTTCAAATAACCTTTGTTCATTACAAGTTCGTGTTTCTGTTCCGACGAGTGTAGACTTGAGGGAAGCGATAGAATGAAATTACCCAGGTCAGCAAACTCCGTGTGTGCAATCATGATAGCAAATCTACAAAAATGTTATAGGAAATTGATAATTAATAAATTATTTCCGATGAGAGCTCAATATCAATTTCGATGGATCAGAAATTATTTAAGAATAAAAGAATATCACACCACTTTCTCAAGAACCGCCAGCTGGTGAGATTCACACATCACAACTTATATTTTTTAAACAGAAGTGCACACAAGTGTATTTTTCACTGTGCGCTCAGAACGTCTACGAGGTACAGAACGTTTTTATTTATTTATTCACCGTAGGATTAAAGGAGAAAATACTTTACAGAAAACTATTTACAAAAATATACACGGTGAACCCTAACTCAACAGACAAACTTTCGGAGGTTTTTCAGGGATACCTTCTGAGTATATTGGTACAAGGGACCCGTGGTCTTCGGTGACATATTATAGAGTAATAATGTAAATATGATATATACGGCTTGTTACACCAAACATCCTTGTTCTTGGGAAAATATCTTCAGAATGATGAGAAAGCCTGTAATATGCAATAACCAAAACGTGGTTCGGCTCGACTGCTAAATGGTTAGCGTGTTAGCCTTTGGTCACAGGTTTCCTTGGTTCGATTGCCGGCAGGGTCTGGAATTTTTACTATAATTGGTTAATTCCGCTGGCACGGAGGGCTTGGTATACGTGTCGTCTTCATCATCATTTCATCCTCATCACGACGCGCAGGTTTCCTTCGGGAGTCAGTTCCAAATAACTGCACCTGGCAATCCGAACTTGTCCTCGGACACTCCCGGCACTAAAAGCCATACCTACGCCACTTCATTTTTACCAAACAGTACAATACAACACACAGTGTAATGCAACAACCCTCAGACGAAACATGTGCACTTTATCATAGTGTGTTCAGTAAATACCTTAACCAAACCAAACCCCATGGCACTACAGCCCTTGAAGGGCCTTGGCCTACAACGCGGCCGATGTTCAGCCCGAAGTCCTGCAGATTACGAGGTGTCGTGTAGTCAGCACGACGAATCTTCTCGGCCGTTATTCTTGGCTATCGAAACCGGTCAATAAATACCTACATTTTCGTAAAAACATCCGGAAACGTACTATGCGTGACCCCAAGGATCCTGAATTTTACAAAACCCTAGAAGACGTAATGTTACAACTTGGAAAAAAATAGTTCGTATTGTCACAGGTGTGTTTTTCATTACTGTTATTTTCAAAAAATTGTATAACAAGAAATTATCTCTGAATTATTCTCTGAGACTCAAAGACGCTTACAGACGCTTGAAGTGCACCTGTGCTATTATTTGAGTATGTACAATGTTATCTTATTGGTCTGTTGTTTTCTGTTTCGACACTGGTTGTTCCCCCTCCTGTTCCGTCCACTTTCCTACTCAAGCGTAGTCTTGGTGGCTGCTTGCGTCCAGCGGTTGATTCTCATTCTTATTTTTCGCTTGATCAGAGCATCAATTAGGGGTTCCTTTCGAACCCAAGGCTGCTGGGCTGCAAGCATCGGAGTGTAAGTCTTGAGTGTATATTGTATGTTGAGTGAAAGCTTAATGATTGTGGCAGCGAATGGGCGTGTGATTGGGCTTTCTGTGTGTGCTGTTCTGTGTGTATGTTCTCGTAGCCCAGTATGTTCCTTGCCTGTATGGCTTTCTTATTTATTTTTCTAGGGCCAGATGTTGGCCCTTCCTTTTTAGTATTATTGTATTTTTGACTGAATTCATTTGGTACTTACTGTTTATCACGGATTATTGTAAATCATGAATCAAACGAAGCCAATAGAGGTATATTGGTGTATTTCTGCAAGGTGCTTCAGCAGTTTCGTTTACATTTTAAAAATGTTGCTCCCTTGTTACGTTTTGTTAAAAAGTTAGAATAAATGGCTGATGAATTTACAGATGATAAACTCCCTAACCTGTGGTCCACCTTGCTTCCTCTCTGGGTATGTTCCTTTTCCTAGTCCTTAATGCTAGTTCCTTGTCAGTGCGCATAAATAAAAGTTACTTGGACTCACTACGGAAGGAAAATGCAACACGACCATACTATCCACGGCCTCCCCACTAACTGGACTCAGGTACCATCGCGCTGTGCTGTCATGGTTGGTAACTTCCACGTTCCTTCAAGAATTTCCATGATCACTGTCAGAACCAGAACTTCATATACCCTGATGAAGGCCAATGTAATTTGTCGGAAAGCTCGGCTTTGTTTTAGTAATAAGTAAGTGGTTTTTAATACAAATAATTATATGTACTCATTTTAATACAATGATCTAAGAAAACGTACGTTCATTAATTACTTTAGAAACTCTACAAACTTATTGACATCGATCACTAAACCCTCAAAATATGCTCAATGAAAAAATTAAAAATGAATATTCAAACATTAGCAGCTACTGTATATTTCATACACGACACAAGCACATAATCGACCCTACAAAGATGTTATAAATCCATAATGCACATAGCCCCTGCTTTTGAATGAAGTACTCTTTGGAAATAGTTGAGTATCGGTTAGAGCAGCAATTGAATGTCATCATTTCGCCACCTGACGATGGAGCCTAGACACTGAAACACGTTGTGAACAACGTGTGACTGGTAACGAATTTAATTATAAAGATGATTATTGTTATCATTATTATTTCAGGGGACAATGAACTTAGATGTTAGGCCCTTTTAAACAACAAGCAAAAGTTTGTCGGTGGAGTTCGAGTTCGCCCTGTACAGTATACAAGGGTACGCACAATCTCAAGTTCGTAATCTATTCTTAACTCGAGGTCCAGGAGGGAATCTGATCAGAGGCTTCTTGAGATAGCTCGCGGAGATCTTCCATTCTACCTCTAAAAACTCTGAGGTAACATCCAAACGCTATATGGTCCATAGTTTGCTGCTGTTCACCGCATTCACAGTGAGGAGAGGACTTCCAAACCGATTGATTCAACACTGTACCGCACCTGTTCCGACCCGTTCTTTCCCGGTTCAGAGTGCACCAGTGTCTTCTAGGTAACTGGAAGCCTGCGGGCCGCTCCCGCGGAGTATCAGTTATGTGATTATGTGTCAAGGAAGTTTGCTGCTGCCTTTTATTATTCCATATGTGGCCATGACTTCTCGCAGATGGGCGGAAGCAAACTATGAACTGCGACACCTGGTGACCCGAATAGCAATTCATGGTTTCCACCACCGGTTGTGCAGAAGTAAAACTCTATCATGAACCCGATAAAGACCGTATATGCCACCGTTGCAACAAACATTGTGAGATTTGCCACGTTCCAAAGTGCTCCAAAAGAGGCGTTACGACATTCTGGAGGTGTAATTCCAGTCTAACATAGACTCTAAGTAATAAAATAGTCCCTTATGGATTACTGTAAAAATAACGCAATGTTAATTATGCGTTGTTTACTTACGATAGTTTAATGGTTTATATATCCATTTGGCGGTAATAAAATTATTATTATTATTATTATTATTATTATTATTATTATTATTATTATTATTATTATTATTATTATTATTATTATTATTATTATTATTATTATTATTATTATTATTATTATTATTATTATTATTATTATTATTATTATTATTATTATTATTGCAAGTTGCTTTACGTCGCACCGACATAGATAGGTCTTATGGCGACGATGGGATAGGAAAGGGCTAGGAGTGGGAAGGAAGCGTCCGTGGCCTTGCTGACTTACTTTATGGCAGGGACTCTCAAACGTCCAAAATCTCACGCGTGTTAAACGAGACGCATCGTGGATCGGTCCTACTCGGCTCAGTTCGGACCAGCGTTCTGTCTCGGGGCGACTCGGCTAAGTCCGGCTCAACTCGGCTCGGGTGTAGAGCCCTGCAGGGCAAGTGAAGAAGGGGGAAACAGACGAAACGAGTGAAACTGGCATAGGGAAAGGGAAAGACAGTGCTGTTGCTCAAACTCGAGGAGTGGGGGTTTTGCATTCTGGTCAATCTAGCGAAGTCGCCTTATGCACCCTGCACCGCGCAATACACCGGCCTCTGAGAGGCCCTGAATTATGATGCCGAGACTTGGACCTAACATAGAACACCACCAAGAAAGCTCCGATCCTTTGAGGTGTGGTGCTACCGACGCCTGCTCAGAATATCATGGGTTGAATTGAATTGAATTGAATTGAATTGAATTGAATTGAATTGAATTTAATTTAATTTAATTTAATTTAATTTAATTTAATTTAATTTAATTTAATTTAATTTAATTTAATTTAATTTAATTTAATTGAATTGAATTGAATTGAATTGAATTGAATTGAATTGAATTGAATTGAATTGAATTGAATTGAATTGAATTGAATTGAATTGAATTGAATTGAATTGAATTGAACTGAATTGAATTGAATTGAATTGAATTGAATTAATTTAATTTAATTTACTGATGATGATTTACATGCCACTGAGGCTGAAAAGCCCCTTTATGTGGCGTCTTCTGATGATACGATACAGGTTTATGAACACACTAACTACATATTTATAATATTAAGATATTAAACTAAACATGGAACTTTAAAAAATGAAAGTACAGGTACTAAATCCAGTAAGATTAATACAAACAGTATATAATAAGTAAATCATTAAGCCCATTTGTTATTTTAGACTACATGAATCTAAGAAATATAAAGCTAAAGCAGAAAATCAATTATCTTCGAAATATACATATTTCTGATTGTTAGACAAAAGAATGCCTGATCTCAGGCTCTTGCGTACTCCTCCAGAAAGATAGATGTTAAGGACTGCTTTAGTTGGGTACAGTTAGTGTTATTTGCGAAACTGTGAAGATTAAAAACGTTAAAGATACGTGTTGCAGTGCAAACAAATGATTTGGTAAATTTAGTGGTACGATGAAGGGGAATTTGAAGGGTGTTTTTTGTAAACCTAGTATCTCTGTTATGTACCGACTCCATGACGGGATACGTAACCCGTATCCTAAATTAACTTAGCGGCGTACAGGGTAAGAGAAACGGGGCATACCTAACTATAATGAGAGCACATTCGTATAGAATTTAAGTTAATGCAAAAGGTTTAATAAATCCATCAGGACTGTGTGGATGACGCATAAATACACAAATGAGGTACATTATTCACTGATATTTGCTGTGGATCATTTATGGACTTGTAGTCTTGTATGATAGATCCGAGTATTATTTATCGCGAAGCAATATATCATGACACGGCGTGAACGGAAACATTTATCATAAATAGTGAAGCTATCTCACATTATTAGCAAATGACATTGACAATCATGCAGCGGGTCTGAGTGATCCCTATTTTAAAGGTACACGATTATTTCCCAACGAAATACCATAAAAGAAATTATACAAATGCGGGTCAAACACTCGGGTTTGAACCATCCTCAGTGGAATACGATTCGCCGTGCCGATGGGACATAGCCATCGCCGACGCTAATCACAGTCTCAACATATTACATAGAACAACATAAAGAATCACACATTATGTACAATCAACACGTAAGGCACACATCCTTCATTTCAGTACTGTGGAATACCAATGTCTACGTAGAAGACTGAACTGAAGACCCCAGAGATGAACATGTGGCACTGAAAACTCTAGCTAAATTATCTTCTTCATAAGTCTCCAAACGGAGGTAGACGATCCACACGGCCAGATCCGATCTTGATGTTTCAGCCATGCCATGTGGATTTATTGGAATATCTCTCAGGGTCTTTAATGCAGTGGTTTGCCGTTGCCTTCTGCATCCTAATGCCGTTGACTAAACTGGTTCCTCCACCTTTGGGAACAATTTCTTGTCCCCAGGACAATAGAGTGCCCTTACCCATACCCGCTCATCCACTCTCAAAGAGACTGTTGGCACTTGGTATAGGGGATTTCCTTATACCGGGAGATAATCGGTCCCTTCATTCGTTAGCCGCCTGCATATAAAATTTTATTTTTATATGCAGTCGTTGCCCCCTCTCTACCGCGAGGAGGTTAATGTCAGGATTTCACCGTCATTGAAACAAGGACCAAATGGCATTTCCTTCTTTCTCTGGTTCTTTAGAGAGGAGCTAAATTATACTCAAATAAATAATAATAATAATAATAATAATAATAATCTAACAAATATTAGTACAATGACCGTGTCATTTATCAGCAAGTACATCATTCTGGCGTGTTGAATATTTCCAATTATTAGCCAATTCATTCACGCCTTCTTTCCTTAGCCAAAGCTCCCTCCCTCAGAATCGAGACACGCACAAAAACACGTCAGGCGCAAGGTCAAACGTTTCCACCCCCCAACACGGGTTGTCATTAGCCTCGAACTCCACAGGCATAACAAGCCATTTCTCTAAAAACAACTCGTCCCGAGGTACATTCTCAATAAACTGAGGTCTATTTCTTATTAATCAAACCGTATCGACTTCCAATAAATCACTTCAATTCAACACATATATTTCTCATGGTCAAACCATGACTTTAAATATCACACCTATCTCACGAAAAGACACCGGTTCTATAATACCAATATTTGCATTATTACTACGATTATTATTATTATTATTATTATTATTATTATTATTATTATTATTATTATTATTATTATTATTAGTTTTATCTGTTTACTGTCTTCCGACGTGATTTACCTGGTAATTAGATCATACCTAACCATCACACGGAAAATTCCTCATAATTACAATGTAATTAAATAATCAAACGGCAATTAACTCATAATTAAACCCTCATTAATGTATAGTTAACACATAATTAATTTATAATTAAATCGTCACACGGTAATCAACTTATAAATAGATATTCACACAGTAATTAATTAAATATTCAAACGGCAATTAGCTCAATCAAATTTTCACACGGTAATTAACTCAATCAAATATTCACACGGTAATTAACTTATAATTAAATATTCACACGTTAATTAACTCATATTTGGTCCATAATTAAATTGTCGCACGGTATTTAAATCATAATTAAATCGTACATAAACTGATCAAAACAACCATCATAAATTGAAACACTCCCTAGCTAAATAATTCAATGGAGGTATAAGGGGTATCAGTCCTATAGACATCTCTCGTAACTCTGGCACCTCACGTAGTTTAATTATACTACTTACCACTCATGAAATTATCAATACTGGGTGAACTACAACCTACCTTAAATTATCAGTCCCTGAATGTGCTAAACTACTGGTCTCCTGACCCATTAACTGACTACAAGTCTCCCGAAATGAAGTAAATAAGTAAATCTTCTACCGTATGCAAATCTCTCAGACTATAGTTTCCCCTATTTAAAATTGAATCACTCAGACCTGTTACTAATTAAATAAAATAAGAAATAAAATCTACGTGCTTATCTCTGGCATTTCTACATTTAAATAAAATTACATCCCTACCATTATAGCGTCGGCTTATGATAAATAATTCCCGTCCCTTCTAACCATGCCATTTGAATATGAATAATACTCATCTCCATCATCTGACGACACCTTGGTCAGCTAAGGCGGCCCATGTCGGGGTTTACTGCTGACACATTGGCACCAAGGCGATCACTGGTAGCTCCATTTCATATTCAAGCCGGAAGTCCATGTTTCTTGATCGATGAAGTCGCTTGCAATATCCTGAGCACAAAGCACGTCACTATTTATTTTCCCAATATGTTTAATTGCGTTCAACGTGGGCGTCCGGCCACGATTTCGGATTAGTACTTTGTAGTCCGCGGTTCGCTATCGAATTCCTTGCACCTCTCAGCCATTATTTATTTATTACTACCTGACACAGTCGTGCGGCAGTAATAATAATAATAATGTTGCAATTCGAACTGAGTATTCGCGTCACGTCACAGATTTAAAAGTTTAATTCCTAGCGTCACGTATATCAACTCTATGCAGTATTCAGACAAATTACTCTATTTCATTGGAATTTTAAGTTTGAAGTCACTGAACAAAGGATTAGTAGGAGCTCAGCTAAACATAGCTTTGCCCTTGGTGAGCTGAGAGTCCCGAATGACTAGCTGTCCCTTCGGCATCGCTTTTTACAAGAAGGCAATTTCCCCTATTCCAAACCTGCCTATGGCCTATCCACGGCCCACTAGAGATATCTGCGTACGTTTATTCTTCGTAGGATCTCCTGTAATTAATTAAAGATTTTTCTGCTTCCCCTTCCACACTAGGGTGAACTCCCGCATCATGGAGGTGTCATAACAGTAACCAGATGGCCCCTGGTACTTTTCCACGCAGAAATAACACAGTATTCTTTCTCCATCCGAAAGTTATCAAGTAAGAGGACATTAGACACTCTAAATAAATGCCCAAATTATAGTTATCTCTTTTAAATCGGAAGACGACTCCAGAATTCAGATTTCATTAATTTTCACATCTTAAACAATCAAGTTGGCTAGGCTGAATTGAAAATGGCTCCCATATTTTGTTTCGAAAAAGTTTACCTCCCCTCACTTTCGTGGTGGTGAGGGAGGGATGACTTCTCTCAAATTATGTCATGGTGAACCACCGATTCCAGCCCCACCCAAGACTTGACGGGCTTGACTCCGCTGCGGGCTCCCAGCTGGACAAAGAAAGATTTTTCACAATAGATCTCAAATAATATAATTCTGTAGAATTAATTTTGTAGACTTATTTTATCGGTCTCAATGATATTGATATTAATTAATTTCTATATTTATTTCCACAAATAGCATTGCGTCTGCAATTTAAATGACCAGTCTTAACCAAAGGTCCTTGGATCATGCCCCTGTCGGGTGCACCTTACAAGATAAAATTGAAAGAAGGAGAAGTAGAGGAAGAATGAGAATACCTTGCTTATGGAATCTACTAGAATGGTATGGGCTCAGAATCCCCACACTTTTCCGAGTAGCTGAGAACAACAACCAGTTTGCCCTGATGAAAGTTGACATCCAATGAGAATATCGTACAAGATGAAGAGGAATATTGGAGAATCTGATCTCTAAATACAGTTTTATGTTTGTAACTTATATATTTGTCCCGCACGTGGAAGGTTTGGACAACAGCATTTGGAGGATTCCGTGGGAAAGAATTACGTTTAAAGTATTCATTCAATATCATTCATATCTGATATTAATGTTGCTTCAGCTTCAGGGAAGCTCTTGTCCTGGGCAATCAAGTAGTACGGAGTTGCCTTATTTGTAAAGCTCACTAGCTGATCATTGCCACAGTTACCGTAGCATTATTCGCGCAATATCCTCGTTAACGTGTTGCACATGAAGATCTAGGCCTGCTTCAACTACCGAGTTTCAAAGACTGCATTGTTGCCACTTTCCCTTCTACGCTTGTGTGATCATGCGGTTTTTGACCAGAAATTTAAATCGACAAGACGGACTAAAGTAGTAGTGTTTACGAACACTGCTATAAGCTCCTCAATGGCCCTGAAACGTTGCATAGCTAACTCAATGTGGAGAATACATACAAACGCCAGTATGATGCTGCATGCGTGCTATTGCAGACTGACACATATGAACGCAATCTGTTGGTGCAGTGAGGAGTAAGCAGGTTCTGCTGATCAGCTAACATTGCCACTTGTTGTTACCAACGGCCGTTAACGAAGATACTGCGCCAATATACAACGGGCTGTAGTGGAGTTTTCACCCGTCAAGCGTAGTGTTAGTGGAAAAATAATGTAAAACTTATGATATTTGTGCGTTCATGTCTTTTTACATAATATTACGCACTCAATTTTAAATATCAATGTGAAATAAACTGTAAGTTTGATAAATATCATTGCCTGCAGGACGTTCAGTTATAGCTCCTTCTCGTCAGCCGATGTCTTATTGTAAAATAATATACATTTACCATCAAATAAATGTAAACAAAGAACAAATATGACAGAACTCAATATCATTTTATCCATACTGATGCCATAACTGAGAAAAATAGTTGAGAAGTTGACCAACGGATTTCGTATAATAAATATGGCAGAGTGGAATCTGCCACAAGCAATTTTTCAGCTGGGGTTCCATGTTGCACTTGGCGAATCGTGGAGGAGGGAATCATACGTTTTAATTTCAAAGCCTTTCCTCGTTTTTATTTTCGCTAATATCTGGTGTTAGTTTGGACACATTACACGCACCAGAATTATTTTTTTCTGAGTCAAAGCTTTTCAAGTTCGTAAGTTCGTACGTTTCCTTGCGGAGAACACACTTTCACGAACAAGCAGAAGAGCACCGAGGTGGTGAGACATTACTTCAAAGTAGTAGACAAGAGCCTCAAAATTTGCTCCTGCTCCCAGAGCCATGTTTTGTGAAGACTGCATTAGAACACTAACAGTTAGTAGCAAAAGACCCACTATCCCGCACTGTGTCGTCAATGGAGGAAGAAAGGGGAATACATCTCCTTGGTTAAAGAAAGGAAGATCAATTAATGGCGGTAAAATGTAAATATCTCTACGTCTCACAAACCTAATACAGTAAAACCTATGTAAACCGGAATTGCTAGAGATTCTGTTTTAGGGATTTCCGTTTTATGCAAGGGCAACCTATATTTGATGCTTACTGTGATTCTATTTCAATTCAAGTATCGAAAAAGTAAAATTCGAGAATTTTCTTTGAAATGATCAAATGTTAACTGCATGTAAGTACTGTACTATCGTCATATATGTAATATTTCAATATCTTCCCCCACCTAGAGGCTGCCCGAATAAAAACAATACGCAGTACCCAAAGTCTGCTGTTTTAAAAAGTAATATTTGGAATATAAATTAAAATTGTGAAATTAAATCCTTAAAATGTAATAACCCAAATAGAATTTGTAAATATAAAGTGTACACAATTTTAAAAATTCTGAAGAATTATTGTAATACTGTATATATTTCAGAACAATAAAACACTGTGTCTTTTGCTTCGAGATACTAGAGCCGTCTCAGTTACAGTTTTCGGTTGTGAAACATCAACAATAGTACCGGTATTAGAAACCGGTTGCATAGTAGAATTCCTTCCTTGCCGTTTTTATTGCACATATTGTGTGTAATATTACATTGATAGGAGTTCCGCTTTATTCAGAGACTTTACCCTCGCGGGACTGGAAATATCTGTACGTGTCCGCGTTGGACAGGTTCCATTCCAGGCTGCATGAAGTGCCAGATAGCTTCAGCTTCATGGGACCACCTAAAATGTCCATTTGAGGCAGATTTTCGGTGTGTTTATGGTCCGCTTAATCAAGGTTTTATTCTACTACCAGTGTTGGAAGAGAACAGGGAGGAATCTATCACAAGCAAGTTACCTTAGCTAAATAACCGTGACGTACTTAATAATTCTTAAGACTCGTGGAGTAGCCCTTACACGAATTCAAAGCAAGGAGAATAATCTTTCACTTACTACGTTCATTTTAGTCTATGTTTTGTTGTTAATTTGTAAAGAAAGAAAAAATAAAGATATTTAGGATCCACTGTACTGATATGCATCACATCACTTCTAATAAGAAAACTATTTGTGGTGGTCTGTACACAGTTTATAGGTTTAGTCCACACAGAGTCCCTCCTCGCAGAACAACCACACAATACAGCTATATGGAGTTCTGCTGGTATACGTCTGAAGTGTAATATATGAGTTATAACAAGCTGAGCTATCTTCAGAGCTCAGTTTCTTCATTCTCTTAATGTAATTCACTCAAAGGCTGAAAGCCTTCGTCCATTGATGAAAGCGTGTGAGTAAATACAGTGACCATTAAAATAAACCCCTGGATTTCTACTTCGCATTCAGACACCGAGATGAGTTACACTATTTTAAAGTATTCAGATATTCATACAAATAATTAATATAATCCAAACATCCATGTTTATTTCAAAATAAGTTTTCAGCATGAAGCTAGTGCTTAGTACATACAATACTTTACATGCCAGAGAGTTGTTAAGTACAGAATGAAATGGCCAGCCAGACACCAGCCGGAATAGAACCTGCAGCCTTCATCTTAATGTGATTTACTACACAGACGTGAAAATGACCACCACAGTTGTGCTAGCCAACGTAGCAGAAATGCTGAGACCATCGTAGCGTTACCGGTAGAACCGATGGTTGCCGGTTTGAGTCCCACCAATATCCAGTTGGTCGGTTTTGCCGTGTATAAAGCATATCAGTTTTGGTCACTGAGCTTTCAGCTTGCTTGCGGGAGATGGCGGGTTCGAACCCCACTGTAGGTAGCCGTATTCCTTATTTTCCCACGTTCACACCAGGCAAATGCTTCAATTGTACCTTAATTAAGGCCATGGCCGCTTTCTTCCCACTCCTAGCCCTTTCTTATCCCATCGTCACCATAAGACCTATCCGTGTCGGTGCGACGTAAATCAAATCGACATGTACAGTACATATTTGACACGCTATAAAAATTGAAAAATCTATTTAAAGAATGATTTCGATAAAATTAAATATTACGTGCATGTTTGTAATTTTTAATCCGAAATATTCCTTAATGTACATAACGAAGCTACCGAATCCGAAATATGTGTCGGGAGGTTCGTTCTATTTAGAAAAAACTGCATTAAAATATTGTAGAGATGCCCTCAAATCTAGGATGCAAATTTTGTTAACGACACTGTTGTAAATATTTCACGGTCTGTTGAGTGAAAAATGTTTGTGGAAGGATATTCAGGTATTTCTATTTTGGAACATTATGTTGTTCCCTAGAAAATGTAGAAGAGAAAGAAACTTAAAATTATTAAAATGCCTAATGTCCGCTTCCGTGGCGTGACGGTTAGTATTTTTAGCTGTCATTCTCGGAGGCCCAGGTTCGATTCCCGGTAAGGCCAGAAATGTAAGAATGGCAGGAGGGCTGGTATGTGGTTGAAATGGTTCATGCAGCTCCCCTCCATTGGGAGTGTGTCTCAAAAGAGCTGAGCCACCTCGGACTAATGGCCTTAACTACGCCAATAAAGAATGAGGACACGAATTTACCTTTTTCACCCACGGTATGCACTACCAGTCGTAGGAGGCGACTAAAAGGGGTGACCAAGGGAGGATTGAATTAGAACCATGAAACTACTTGTGATTAGAGCCAACACCCGGGGAATACCATGGGTCGCCTTTACTTGCGAGTAGTAGCACTATGTTAGGTACACAATATGTTTTGTAATTAGTAGCAGCAGAGAGGGGTTCACTGAGGGTTTCCTGTACCTATGATTAGTACCACTACATGCGGAACATCACGGGCTTACGTTGCCTGTGATTTGTACCATTATGTGAGAAACACCACGAGTCAGGGCGTTGCCTGTGATTAGTACCACTAAATGAACGACACCGTTGGTCTGCGTTGCCTATGATTTGTACCCACTGTGTGAGGAACACCACGGCATAGTACGAGTCCCTGTGATTAGTATACCTGTGTGAGGAACACCACGGGATTGCGTTGCCTACAAATGGCGCCATAATGTGAGAAACACAATAGGTCTGCGTTACCTGTGGGACGTGCAATACTTGTGAGTAGTACCATAATGCATGGAACACCGTGAGTTTACGCTACCTTTGATTAGTACGGCTACTTGAGATATACAATGGTTCTACTTCACTAGCGATAAGTAACATTATGAGAAGCCGTTGACCTGGATTTTTGAAAGCGTTCAGAGAAAAGGCATCATCAACTTAGAATTGTGCCTTGAAGCAGTCGCTTGGTCAGTAATAGAGTTTCTGGGAAGGTGAGGCATTGCAGGTCGGATCCAATGATTGTTTTAAATTCATATGCATCCATTCATTCTTCATCATCACGTTTTGAATTCTGGTCAGTGAATGAATTTTGGACTTTTAAATTGTCGTTGCATTTCGTCGCAATTCGGACCATTATGGTCCAATGACCTGGATGTTAGGCCTCTTTTAACAACAAGCATCATCATCATCATCATCATCATCATCATCATCATCATCATCATCATCATCATCATCATCATCATCATCATCATCATCTTCATTTTATCTTTTAAAAGGACTAATAGGTCCGCCTCTGTAGTGTAGTGATTAGCTGCTAGCCCGGGAGGCCCGAGTTCGATTCCCGGCCCTGCCACGAAATTTGAAAAGTGGCACGTGGGCTGGAACGAGGTCCACTCAGCCTCGGGATGTCAACTGAGTAGATGTGGGTTCAATTCCCACCTCAGCCATCCTCGAAGTGGTTTTCCGTGGTTTCCTATTTCTCCACCAGGCAAATGGCGAGATGGTACCTGACTTAAGGCCATGGCGGCTTCCTTCCCACTCCCTTGTCTATCTCCTCCAATATTTACATCACCCCACAAGGCCCCTGTTCAGCATAGCAGGCGAGGCCGCCTGGGCGAGGTACTGGTCCTCTCCTCAGTTGTATCCCCCGACAGAAAATCTCATGCTCCAGGACATTGCCCTTGAGGCGGTAGAGTTGGGATCCATCACTGATTCCGAGGTAAAAACCAAACCTGGAGGGTAAACAGATTAAGAAAGAAAGAAGGACCTAATAGAATGTATGATATCGTAGAGAAATTCTAAATCCTTGGAGGTTCTAAACTTTTCATTGTTATATTTATCAGTAGTTCACAAGATGTTATCATGAATGGATGATTACTCGGTATTTGCTAACGTAAATGTGTTCGAAATTTTTTGAAATTCTCTCAGTATTAGACAAACTATTATGCTGTACGCCGGCCCCGCGGTGTAGGGGTAGCGAACCTGCCTCTTACCCGGAGACCCCGGGTTCGACTCCCGGCCAGGTCAGGGTTTTTACCTGGACCTGAGGGCTGGTTCGAGGTCCACTCAGACTACGTGATTAGAATTGAGGAGCTATGTGACGGTGAGATGGCGGCCCCGGTCTAGAAAGCCAAGAATAACGGCCGAGAGGATTCGTCGTGCTGACCACACAACACCTCGTAATCTGCAGGCCTTCGGGCTAAGCAGCGGTCGCTTGGTAGGCCAAGGCCATTCAAGGGCTGTAGTGCCACGGCGTTTGGTTTGGTTTGGTTTTATTATGCTGTACACTTGGTACCGCATACTACGTACGTAAATAATTCTAACTAGACCAGGTGATGTAACAGTAACTAGATTAGTGTAGGAAACGTAATAGGGTACAATCCAAATCTTATCCGCAAGTCACAAATACATCAGCAACGGAAGGACATAATATGAATTATCTATACACCGCAAAATAAGTCTGGAATATCAAGAATAACTAACGCAAATAAACAGTACGGTAACAATAAAAATGTTACAATTTGTGTTTTGTTTCGTTTCGTTTCTATTCGTTTCGTTTCGTTTCGTTTCGTTTCGTTTCGTTTCGTTTCGTTTCGTTTCGTTTCGTTTCGTTTCGTTTCGTTTCGTTTCGTTTCGTTTCGTTTCGTTTCGTTTCGTTTCGTTTCGTTTCGTTTCGTTTCGTTTCGTTTCGTTTCGTTTCGTTTCGTTTCGTTTCGTTTCGTTTCGTTTCGTTTCGTTTCGTTTCGTTTCGTTTCGTTTCGTTTCGTTTCGTTTCGTTTCGTTTCGTTTCGTTTCGTTTCGTTTCGTTTCGTTTCGTTTCGTTTCGTTTCGTTTCGTTTCGTTTCGTTTCGTTTCGTTTCGTTTCGTTTCGTTTCGTTTCGTTTCGTTTCGTTTCGTTTCGTTTCGTTTCGTTTCGTTTCGTTTCGTTTCGTTTCGTTTCGTTTCGTTTCGTTTCGTTTCGTTTCGTTTCGTTTCGTTTCGTTTCGTTTCGTTTCGTTTCGTTTCGTTTCGTTTCGTTTCGTTTCGTTTCGTTTCGTTTCGTTTCGTTTCGTTTCGTTTCGTTTCGTTTCGTTTCGTTTCGTTTCGTTTCGTTTCGTTTCGTTTCGTTTCGTTTCGTTTCGTTTCGTTTCGTTTCGTTTCGTTTCGTTTCGTTTCGTTTCGTTTCGTTTCGTTTCGTTTCGTTTCGTTTCGTTTCGTTTCGTTTCGTTTCGTTTCGTTTCGTTTCGTTTCGTTTCGTTTCGTTTCGTTTCGTTTCGTTTCGTTTCGTTTCGTTTCGTTTCGTTTCGTTTCGTTTCGTTTCGTTTCGTTTCGTTTCGTTTCGTTTCGTTTCGTTTCGTTTCGTTTCGTTTCGTTTCGTTTCGTTTCGTTTCGTTTCGTTTCGTTTCGTTTCGTTTCGTTTCGTTTCGTTTCGTTTCGTTTCGTTTCGTTTCGTTTCGTTTCGTTTCGTTTCGTTTCGTTTCGTTTCGTTTCGTTTCGTTTCGTTTCGTTTCGTTTCGTTTCGTTTCGTTTCGTTTCGTTTCGTTTCGTTTCGTTTCGTTTCGTTTCGTTTCGTTTCGTTTCGTTTCGTTTCGTTTCGTTTCGTTTCGTTTCGTTTCGTTTCGTTTCGTTTCGTTTCGTTTCGTTTCGTTTCGTTTCGTTTCGTTGGAAGTTGTCCAATCTTCACACTGCCTTGGTACCTTTTATGGCCTTCTCTAGCATTTTCCAGATCTCTGGCACACTTTGGCATGCTTGTGATCAATACATTGATGTCATCTTGAGGAAGAAGGTGTTATTCCATTTGGGCAACTCTAATAAAGTCTGAGAGTGTCTGTGGAGGTTGTGGTTGATCTAAACCAGCCGTTTTCAACCTTTCCCATGCACGATCAATGCAGTTCATATCCGGTGAATTAGTTGGGAAATTCCTATAGTTGAGACCCACCTCTCTCAAGAAGTTCCTCACTGATGCACCTCGATGAGGCCGATCATTGTCGTCAACAGAAATGAATTCAGCACCATCTTCATCCCTAAAGAGATGTATAAATGGTCGACGAATTTCAGTGATATACCGCTGGGCACTTAATACCCTCGAAATTGGTATCAAAGGTGTAAAGTGTAAGACGGCCTTGCATAATCCCAGCCCAAAACATTACACCAGCGTTTCCAAATGCATGCACCTCAGGAACATGCTGATTGTGTCCATCACGTCCTTTACGTCTCTACACACTTTGTCGTCGTGTATCTGGCCTAAGTGATACCCGTGATTCATCTGCAAACATGATATTGCGCCACCCAACCGACCCCCAACCTCTCAACATGATGATGATTCTCTAGTGAAACACATGTAATAGGTTTAAATGACCTTCATTGGACACTTATGCAATCGTTTGCGTACAGTTTTTGCAGATACAACGTCCACTCGTTCCCTCAAAAAGTCATGTCGTAGTTGTTGAGCAGTCAAAGTTGGTCTCTTCTGTGCTGTTACATGGGTAAACTGATCTTGAAGTGACGTTATCAGCCTCGGACTGTCAGTCACATCACTGGTCCCATGGTACGTTTTCCACATTCTTAACACTAAGAAAACTCGTGTCCTCATCCCGAGGTGGTGCAGCTCTTTTCAGGCACACCTCCATTGGAGGTGAGCTGCATGTACCATTTCAATCACATACCAGCCCTCCTGCCAGATTTTTAATTCCTGGCAGTACCGGGAATCGAACCCGGGCCTCCGAGGACGGCAGCTAATAATACTAATCGTTACACTACGGAGGCGGACATTCTTAACACTGATTTTTGGGTAACCAATTCGATGCGTCATACTGCTGCTTGTGTCCTTCCACCCTGAACCAATGACATATACTGGCTCGGTCGAAATGTTAAAATACATAGCACGTGAAACGTAAACACTAGCTTAAACTCGTACTGCACTGTACAGCTTACTACCAGTCCTTACCTGAAATGGTAGAGTTTCTTTCTAATAGGTACCTCTACAGCCTGTTTTAGGTCATTCGACCGGGTCAGGAATGGAATGAATGAAGTTCCCATCTAGCGATGCGGATGGGAATTGTGCCGGCTGCCGAAGCCTGTCGCACTCTTCTGCGGCAATGATTAATGACTTGCAGATGAAACGAAATTATATTAGAGGGTGTCGCTGAAATGAAAGATGACAGGGAAAACCGCATTACCCGGAGGAAAACCTGTCCCGCCTCCGCTTTGTCCATTATAAATCTCACGTAGACTGACCGCGATATGAACCGAGGAATCTAGCGGTGAGAGGTCGGCGCGCTGCCGGCTGAGCCACGAAGGCTCTTTCCGAAAGGTACCAAATCCAAAAAATTCAAAATTTTGATGATGATGGAAAACATTGGCAGGAAACTGCATAATACTGGGTATAAAAGAAATTGTCAAAACGACCCAAATCCATGGCAAAGAAAGCGTTAAAAATTACGTTTTATGCGAATCATTACCAATTTCCATAGGATGAACTAGCCAAAACAAAACGTATCCATGTAGCCAATGAGGAGCCATTTCTAGGGCACTTGACCAGCAACAAAAAACACTTAGTTTAATTTATATTGTTGTGTTCGATGATTTTATTTAATATTGTTTAAGTAATCTGTGCCTTCACTGCAAATTACTTAATTTTTAGGGAGTAATAGGTTAGAATGTAAACTAGTTTGGCTGTTAGGAAATGTCTTCTAACCCGTTCTCCGTCTTGTAACAAGAGTAACATAAATTTTAGGGGTTATGATGGGCCGTGCCCCTAAATGTTATGTAAGACTCATAACATAACCGTTGTGTAGTGTAGACCATATTTGTTACTCGCTTCAAAAAGTTTGTATCCTAACCTATCACTGCGTAAAAATTCGGAGTTTTAACCATTGTATATTTAAATACAGTTTGGAAGTATTCAGAGTCGCAGTGCCAAACAGCATTAAATACATCCCGTTTTCTTGAATATTTCTTAAACTCAAAACGTTTTAAAGCACATAGTTTCTACAATGATGCATTTATAGCAGATGGACATAATAAAAGTGCTCAAATTAATTTTCTCTTGAAATTTTATACTCTTGAGTGTTTTTCCCCTCTCCCGTAAATTTTTCTATTTGGATGTGTTATCCTTCGGAAATAAGCTTCACAGTTCACCCAGGCTCAACACAGGCGGTGAGCAGCGAGATCTGCAGTATTGTAAACAAGGAAATGAGTTACTTGTGTATATAACGCTCTCTACCACTTACAACTGGACTACAGACGTCCTACCACATAATATGCCCAATCCCACAATATTTCAAACTTTTTGATGCTGCGATTTCTGTTAATAATTCGTCCTAAGGAACGGCTAAGCTTATCGGGCTCGTAATGACCTCAAATTAAATCTCTTTTTTCTGAACATTGGCAATGATTATTTGAAAGGAGGATTTTTTGTGACTATATTTTAAATTATTAAAGAAGAAATCATTGTTTATTCCCCTGCGACACCGAGCAGCTGAAATGTCCATTATAGCAACAAATAATAATTATGTGTGGCTATTTATAGCCACCGGGTACATCCCTTGTAAGGCAGACCCTCCAATGACGGTGGGCGGCATCTGCCATGCATAGGTAACTGCGTGTTATTGTGGTGGAGGATAGTGTTATGTGTGGTGTGTGAGATGCAGGGATATTGGGGACAGCACAAACACCCAGCCTCCGAGCCATTGGAATTAACCAATGAAGGTTAAAATCCCCGACCCGGCCAGGAATCGAATCCGGGACCCTCTTAACCGAAGGCCAGTACGCTGACCATTCAGCCAACGAGTCAGACAACTTGTGTCCTCATCCTGAGGTGGCACAGCTCTTTTCAGGCACACCCCCAATGGAGGTGAGCTGAATGTACCATCTGAATCCACATACCAGCCCTCCTGCCATTCTTAAATTTCTGGCAGTACCAGGAATCGAACCCGGGCCCCCGAGGACGGCAGCTAATTACACTAAACGTTACGCTACGGAGGCGGACATTATAGAAACATATTCTGCATTGAATAACCCGGTGATTTTGAAAACTTATCTCCAAGCTCCTCGCGTTTTTCCTAAGATAAGGCATCTCCTAGTACGTTCAGCATATGCTATGACAATTAAGAGAATTTCACGGCCAGACTTACGGCAAAAATGGAACCTTAAATGGGCCAGTATTTAGTAATGTACAGTAATGGCTATATGTAGCCATTCTCTACGAAACAGCTAGCAGAATGTTAAGAATGAAGTTACCAGAAAGGAAGAGAACTACTGAAAAAGTATTTCACAAATAAATTTGGTAATATTCTCTCTTAACTAAATCCCACGTACTGAAATCATACGACACGCCACTGTTGCATTTAAACAATATTAAATGCGCCAACCTAGGTGCGTAACCCTCTGGGGGTGGAGCGGTAGAATAACATCAACGGTACCCATGACTGTCGTAAGAAGTTACCAAAAGAGACCTCAGGATCTCCCATCTAGGGAGCGTGATTTGGCGACCACGGGACAGTTAGTTGATTTCTGGCATTGCTTCCACTTACTTGTGCCAGACTCCTCACTTTCTTCTGTCCTAGCGGATCTCACCTGGTCAACTCCTGTTCTTTTCCGACCCGACGATATTAGGTTTCGATGCCTAGAAAATCTTTCATTTCCAAGCCCTTCGTGGCCCTTGTATTTCTCTGACCGATACCTTCATTTTTCGAGGTTTCAGACTTCTTCCATCATTTCCTTCTGATTAGTGTTAATAGAGCATTGCTTCCCAGTTGCACTTCCTGCTAAAAACAATAGTGACCACCACCACCATCATCTAGGCATGTACTGAACCACGATCTTAGGATCAGAAAATCCAATCTAAGTATGTATTTCCAAGTGTTAGTGAATCATATTTTAGCCTGTAGAGTACGATCATGCATTCGGGGGATAGTGGGTTCGAATCCCACTGCCGGCAGCCCTGAAGATGGTTTTCCGTGGTTTCCCATTTTCATACCAGGCAAATGCTTGGACTGTACCTTAGTTAAGGCCATGGCCACTTCCTTCCAACTCCTAGGCCATTCCTATCCCATCGTCGCCATAAGACCTGTCTGTGTCGGTGCGACGTAAAGCCACTAAGAAAAAAAGTACGATAATTAAATTTTATCAGATACAAGCATAAGGCAGACAATTTGTGTGCAACTCGTCATTGCAACTCGTCATCCAGTGATCTTATATCGCACTCCACGATTATTATTCTAGTCGTGCCTACAGGAATCCTTTTGTATAACCTTACAATTAATCATTCTTAATAATAACTCGATAGATTCCACTTAATTCAAAACATAACTGACATATTGAGCCCCATAACTTTAGGGTTTAGTTTAATTAGTTGTAGATAGTAATAGCTTTGATATTTCTCAGAATGTATGGTTATCAGAGAGCATGTTTTATAGCTGAGATACAATATACTACGGTTAACAGGGACTTGCAATTTTAACATATTCTATGGAACAATTGATGTTACTTCGACGTAAATCATGGACCTGTATGGCACATAAATATCCTCTCTAAATAAAGGCCCCGGTAATCACTAATATTATCCTTCTAGCAGAGTCAATGATGTGGGATCTCTCTCAGTATTGTTGTTTACGCGAACATGCATGCACGGGCTACACAGCTGGTCGACCGTTTAGAGCTGCGGGCTAGTATTACAGCGTTTCATTTCATTTGTTTCCTATCGATATTTCAGTAATCGACAACTACCAGTGAATGTTGCCAATCATGAACGTTCCAGTGTTACACAAAAGCATTAAATAAAGTATATGACGGAACGAATTGATTACGCAGGATGCGTCGTGTAAGCTCTCTTGCTGGAAATGGTGGGTTCTCACCCTTTTGGCGGTAGTTATGAAGACGAAATGGTTTGCTATCTCATACCTGGCAAACGCCTCGTCCGTACCTTAATTAAAACTTCCGCTGTTTCCTTGCCAGTCTTAGCCTCTCTCATCCTAGCCCCAGCGAAAGCCTATCAATGGGTGTCGGCTTGGTAAAACGACTGCTACCCATTCAGATGGCCTGAAGATTTTTGAGTGCCACTTAAGGTAATCGCCCACTGCAGGGAACCGCGCCGCGCCGCGCGGAACAAGCTTGTGGAACATTCCACGGGCCATTTTCCGAGACTTCGCCCATACAGCACACCTCACCGCGCCGCGCCGCCTCTCTCCAGTTGGGGAAGTGCAGCTCACACAGAAATATGAGTTCCATTTCCGAGGAGGACTTATTATTTGCGGTTGCGATACTTGCAAATGAGGAAGAAGAAAAACGCGAAAGAAAAGTTTGGGCCCACAACATTTATGAGAAAATGGAAACGAACGGAGAGTTTCACCATTTATTTCCTTATCTACTAAAGGACCGAAGTAAATTTTCCCACTGCTTTCGTATGTCCCAAGAAAAATTCTATGAACTATTGAACCTAGTTAAGCCGTGTGTACCGAGCTCGAGAGCTGCAGTCGCTTAAGTGCGGCCAGTATCTAGTGTTCGGGAGATAGTGGGTTCGAACCCCACTGTCGGCAGCCCTGAAAAGGGTTTTCCGTGGTTTCCCATTTTCACACCAGGCAAATGCTGGGGCTGTACCTTAATTAAGGCTACGACCGCTTCCTTCCCACTCCTAGCACTTTCCTGTCCCATCGTCGCCATAAGACCTATCTGTGTCGGTGCGACGTAAAGCAACTAGCAAATAAAAAAGCCGTATGTAGAGCGAGAAAATATCACCTTTCGCCGAGAAAGGCGTACAGTGCACAATACCACTAACCGCGTGAAGGTACGAGCGTGCTGGCACTAGTCGAGGATTCACGAAGACTGCCGAAACGGCACGAAACCACATTCTTTCCATTAATCCTTCCTTCTACCCTCGCCCATACAAGCGCGCCGAAAGGAAAAGTTCCGTTCCAGAAACCTGGGGGCTTCTGGTGCGGAAATTCCGCAAGCTTGTTCCGCGCGGCGCGGCGCGGCGCGGCGCGGTGTAGTGGGCGATTACCTTTAGTGAGGAAAATGTAATCCTCAGCGATGTTACTTGGCTTTCATGACCGAGATATAGAATATGGTAATTACAAAGGTGTGTGGCCTCCGGAAAGGCTTGGTGCTAGCATTTCGATGTGACCACTTGCAGGCGAGCTGTACGCATATAAGAATGCGGCCCTACCTATGATGAATTCTAATGTTGAAGACGGTATACATATTCAGCCCCGAGCCATCGGAATTATCCAATGCAGATTAAAATCTCCTGACACGAGGCTGACGTATTTGAGCACTGTGGCACCTTAGTATCGAAATACAGCGGAAACAAGTAACAGACATCCTCAGAAAAACCACAGAATACAACCACAAGATTAAAAAGGTGTTCTTTCTTTGCCAGTTGCTTTACGTCGCACCGTCACAAATAGGTCTTATGGCGACGATAGGACAGGAAATGGCTAGGAGTGGGAAAGAAGCAGCCGTGGCCTTAATTAAGGCACAGCCCCAGCATTTACCTGGCGTGAAAATGGGAAACCACGGAAAACCATTTTCAGGGCCGCCGACATTGGGGTTCGAACCCACTATCTCCAGAATACTGGATACTGGCCGCACTTAAGCGACTGCAGCTATCGAGCTCGGTTTAAAAAGGTAAAAGGACGGGCAACTTACCTCAAAAAAAGGTCAGGGTGTCCAGTTTTAAAGAGACGTGAATCGAAACACTTCCGAGTACCGATAAATAATTACACCTTTTAAACTCAATCAAAGTGTATTTAAATTAAAAACGAAAGCAATTTATATAACAAAAATTTAGAAAGTCGTTGTCTCTGAAGATATCAAAATACTATAATAGTAACTTACTATAATAAAAGGAAGATCAACAAACTAATTTCAACGAGGTCGGCCAACGTAAAAAGAAGAGAAAATATTAGTAAAATAATAAAACTGTTACAATTAACCTAGCTTAACATGGTATAATAGGTACATCATTAACCTTCTTTGGTTTAACAGAAAAATCCACACTGACGTGTTAATTGCAATTTGGTTATTTGTCAAATTTTGATGTTATCAAGGACGTCCTACTGAGCTTCCGCAAGCATCATTTCATCATCATCCACCAAATTTGTACTTTAGGTACATTAATGCACTAATAAACATGGAAAACATAAACACGAAGATGAGAAGGAAAATACTCAAACATATCCTGGTAGAAAAAGAATCAACATAGAATACTCCACAAATACCGAAGTCTTTCATAGAAACATCAGGCACCCCAGCTTGTTCAATAAAAACAATCACCATCATCATCACTATGGCAATTCCCAAAACAAACAATTGAACCACGAACCCAGGAACAAACCCAACAATGAGAAAACTTACACATCTTCAAACAATGGAGAATCTAACAGTTCCCATTAGACCAAAAATATCACAAGGTTAAATAAATAAGGTGAAAAGGGGGGACAGAAAATTACATAATAAAATGAGATCCGTATAATTTTAAAACTTCTTGTGGAAACCCCAGTGGTAGACAAATCGCCTCTAACAAATTTTTTTTGCAAGTTGTATTTTACGTAATTGTTCAAACAACATGATGACGATAATAATAATAATAATGTGATTAACTTAACCCCATAGACAGGAAAGCGGTTTTGACGAAAGGTATAACAACAATAAGCATAACGCATAATTATTGAGACAAAGCTCGATAGCTGCAGTCCTTAAGTGCGGCAAGTATCCAGTAATCTAGAGATAGTGGGTTCGAGCCCCACTGTCGGCAGCTCTGAAGATGGTTTTCCGTTGTTTCCCATTTTCACACCAGGAAAATGACGGGGCTGTACCTTAATTAAGGCCACGGGTGCTTGCTTCCACTTTCTAGGCCTTTCCTATCCCATCGTCGCCATAAGACCTATCTGTGTCGGTGCGACGTAAAGCAAATAGCAAAAAGAAATTAGTAAGAATTACTCAAATCCTAAAATGATACAAGAAGCCCATCCAAACTTGAATTATAGAAGGAAAATTACGATCGTGGAAGACCAAAATTCGCATAGCGCATGTTTATCTGTATGTTCAACACGAGGTAAGTAGGTGATCACGTGAAGCCGATCCAATCAACGGAGGTATTTTTGCAGTTCATGACGAAAGTCCAAAGTTTAATACAAAGGATTACTTATAGTTTTTGAAGATAGATATAGTAACCCCACGTGGAAGAAAACTATATTCACTCCGGAAAATCATACTGACCGTACGGGGTGGGTTTAGAGGATTATTTAAAAATATAATAAATAGTAGGTACAATTGAAGAGATGATGAAGACCACGACGGCAGAAACAGTGTGATAACACCCTAATTACGAGATTCACCTGGGTCCATGGTGGCAGGGAAACCCTGCACAAGACGCCGGCATACTCCACAACCTTCATCCATAGCGGCGGAACACAGAATGGCCAACAATCTCACGCTAACTGCGACCTCTCAGCTAAACAAAAGTACCGTGCTCTGATTGGCCAAAAGAAAACAGATGTTTGGCTCGCTACCGACTAGCGGCAACACCAGACAGGAACTAGTGCTCGAAACGCAGAGAAGAAGAAAATCTATATATATAAAATAAGAGTTTTGTCTGCACATTGCTCAGAATTTGAAAAAAATGGTATTTCTGTATCGTTCACGTCCACAGTAACAAGGAAACGCACTTTCTTTTCCGTAATATCTGTCTGTATGTATGTATGTACACGCATCACTTCAAAACGGCTGAAGAGAATTTAGTGAAAATAGGTATGTAAAGTCGGGGGATGAGCCACTACAATCTAGGTTATAAATCATTTTATTCATGCTGAGTGAAATGGTAGTTCAGGGGAAGGCCTAACATTCAATTCTCAAATATTTATATTTTAAGTGGTCCTGTCGATAAATACTACATAAATAAAGTTACATAGAATTAAATTTCCGATCATTTATATCTTATACAATTTTACCGTACCGGCTATGATAACACTGATATTCACGAATTTCGATTTTTGTTGCTAAGTCCACATCAACGCCGAGCCACGAGAAAATGGGTGAACAGAATTTAATGAAAATCGGTATATAGAGTCGGGAAAGAAATAACTGTAGTATAAGCTATAAACAATTTTACTGAACCTGGGTGAAATGGTAGTTTAGGGGTAGGCGCTTAAAATTTAATTTTTAAATACCTTCGTTATTGCTCCTATAGAAAAGTACTACATAACAAAAGTTATAGAGAATACAATTTCCGATAATTTATGTTTTATTCAGTTGTACCGTACCGACTGTGATAAGAATAGTATTTCAGAGGTGGAAGAAAACTAAATGCGAAGGCCTACAATATGGAAAGCGCATAACATTGATCAACAATAACATTACATTGACCATTGTTTGTTGTGATGTTCTTTGCCTCTTATCGTGCCCTCAACTCTGATAGATGGGATTACCGTTGCGTACCGAGTATAACAGCCTGACTCAATATTGGCGAGAAAAAGCTGGGGAGTTAAAAAACTAACTGTTTTCTTTAGCATGCCATTCCTCTGGTTCATACATTGTCTGATACTGCTGGTACGTAACACACTGGTTCATCAGTATTCCAGCTATTCACTCCCAACTCTGACACGCTGTTTTGAATGAGCAGTGTGCAGATTTAGCAGAGGCTCACTTAGAGATAGTAGTATGACCTGGTCTAGAATTACAATTTAAGCCTATTCCAAATTACAGCACTACAATTCATTAATAATTCAAAATTAAACAATGAAAAGAGACGTTACTTAAGAAAAGCGTCTTCCTCTTCACTTTTATTAAATTCTACATTCATTTTGTTCGAAATTAGCTGTGAAGAGGGGTTTTCTCCTCTGGCTTGGAGGAAAAATTTGCCTCCAAGTCAGATTTTTCCGCCACCAGTGTAGTGAAATGAGATTTTTCGACTCATCGTTTACTCATAGGAAATAGATTAGTAAAAGGGCACAGATTTGTCCTGGGACTCCCCGCTATTCGACTCCCCCCCTCCCCACGACGAAAAAAAGACGAAAAGTGTTCACGGATCAAGGCTGTGTGGCTTGGCCATTCTAGCTCTGGAACTTTGGACTGTTAGATCGGCAGCGTAGTACTGTTTGTTAAAAGTGAGAAAATGTGTTGTTTTTCATTTGATCGAGTATTTCATATTGCTCTTTTAATCGCGCCATTCCTACTGACGTCATTGTAATGACCTATGTTCATTTCACTTGGGAAAACCACTAAGGCAGTCTTTCTGAGAATGTAAAAAAGCAGGTGGAGAGTGAGTGTCTGCCATTATAATGAAAATTCCGCAACCTGATTGTGACAGAGTAGGCAAGCAGACCTACCATCACAACGAAAATTCCCTAACCCAGTCTTCATATGAGAAAAGACGTTTTGTGACTTCCCCCTTACGTTTCTGGGGTAACGTTGCTATGCAATATAATACAATCTTGCTCACAAGGTGTACACTACTTAACATAGAATTCTGTATACAATGTAGAATTTCGTAGTGAAGCACGGGTACATCAGCTAGTTCATAATAAAATTTTAAAAGGTCACGAAGAAGGCAACTGAAAAAGAATAACGGGAAATAAGTTCCCAGGTGACACGAATTTCCAAGGCGGAATGCCATATCGAAAATGTTAATGGACAGGTGATATAATAAACTCGGCTATCCTTCACTTTCCACCACTCCCAGGGCTTTTATGGCCTGTACGGAGATAACTTCGCTTTGCTTTTTATATTTACAAACAATAGCACACGGAATCATAGAAATTTTCGGATAAAACTTGAAATATTCCCTTATGTATCGTAGGTGCACTATCCTCGTTAACGATCGGCAGACCTTTGGTAGCAGCACGTGGCACTATTAGGGGAGTAGTGAAATCTGTTTCTCCTCACTACAACAATAAGCAGCTTTCGCAACAACTGCTGCTTATAGCCCATCCCGTTCACTTTAATATATGGTTATCAATAGTTTGATCACATCAGCGTGAGAAGGAAAAGTGACAACAACGCATTCATCACAATTCAGAAGGTGACGCGGCTTTAATTATAACGCAGTCACTCAGAAATCCACTAAAAAAGACAATTACAGTATGACAATTGCAGTTACAATAATAAACAACGCAAACACTTACAGTAAACCAAGAAAACTCAGAGTGCTGTAATAATGCCCAAATTATTGAATTAAATTTCACCTTTGCTCACTTTTAATATTTCTTATTAGTCTAATGACCTTATTAGTTTGTTATAATATTATTTAGCTCTATAGATCGTCAGGAAACATATTAGACTCTTGTCCAAATAAAGCAATATGAACTCATTCCCGCACCATTAACAGGCGGGATGAAGCTTGGGTCACTCCTGGGAAGATGATATTATGTGGTTTATGAGGTATGTACAATAAGAAACCACAACAGAATAAATACGAGATGAGACAACTGTAAACGGTACATGTATTTAAATACATAGGAAAATACCGAAAGTAGTAGAAAGATCAAGAGAATGCGTATAATATAGAACGCATGAATTCCCCCCGTTGGCAGGGGCAGATTGGCGCACGACCGCACAATGGTCGCCTTTCCCTTCTACATCTCTCCCTGTCGGAGCAGACAGCTGGCATGATCTGCTAGTGTGTTCCTTCTCGAAGTCTTTTTCCGCAGCATTTTCGTGTTTGCGTCTTTCTATCAGTCTTCCGTCATAAAATGCGAAAATAATGCTGAGTAGGACAGATGGAAAAAAATTACTATATTACAATTGTTTTGCGCAAGAGCCATTTTATTCATCTATCGGAAGTAACAATATATTTAAAATAGACAAAATTTCCGCACACGGACAAACGCAAGGATATCTTGAAATTGACGTCTGTAATGTTTGATCTCAATCTTGATTCGTAACGTTTCATAGTTGAAGAAGTCTCCCATATCCATACGTGCAACTAAACTTCATTGGCCATCGGTCATATAGCCGCTTAGAATTATCGTCTGTTTGTTTAAATGAAAACAAGGTCAAACATCGAAAGGTAAACACAAACACGTTTAAATTACCGCTGGCCTACCCCAGCCTCAACAGCTGCTATGGTATCTCTACCGGAGTGGCTTTCGGTGCTTTTGCACGTGTACAGTATAGTGTCACCGTGGAGCAGTATGCGAAGTTCTCCTACCACAGGTCTAGAGTAAGAGTTCCAAAGTTTCCATGCGCAACCAAGGGATGGATAGAGACCGTAACGGGCCCACTTGGTCTAGTACCTATCTGAAAAACGACGTTGATTATTATTATTATTATTATTATTATTATTATTATTATTATTATTATTATTATTATTATTATTATTATTATTATTATTATTATTAATATTATTATTATTATTATTATTGGATACCCTGTCTGGTGGCCATTATGGTTAAGGCATCAAGTCTCTATAGTCTGACACGCTTCAATTAAGTTAAAATATATGAATAACTGGTTTAAATATTAAATGGAGACCACGAAACTCAAAAACTCTCTCATCATTCCTCACACTCAACTGCCTAGAACGCCGTGATGTAGTCGTCTTAGGCAACCACCACGACAAGCTAGTCTTGCGGGAATATATGAGAAGCCCCTACTTCAACGTAGGCGCGGGATAGGAGGTACAGCACCGCAAAATCAATTGTCGCCAGAACGATACACTGCAAGTTATAAGTTCAGAGTAGATGACGTAATGACAGAAAGTTCAACGAGTAAAAGTAAACATAGCACATACAGTTTATGCTGGCGACCACATGACTATAACCTAAAGGTATATATATAAATCTCTTTATTATCTTAGTAAACGAAAGATACAGAAAATTCCAACTAATCGAATTTTATAAATATAAAATAATATTTCAACAATATTTTTTTAAACGTTGCTCCAGCTCGAAAGTCTAAGGTGTAAGATAAAAGACTTCGTCCAGCGGAGCGTTTTCAGGAAACGTGCCCATAATGCTGGCAGCATTTCCTCGCTGGATAACAATTCCGATCTGATGCCTCAGGAATTCTGTTGAAGAGGAGTCTCAAGTGATTGTTGTTAGTTGTTTGCCAATATCTGAAATCAGATTTTTAGCTTCTTAACACCACGTCCCCATCGTTTCGACTGCGAATACCACGAGAATGTAGTTGTCCGTTACTGCTCTGTATTTCGCCCTTTTATTGCGCACGGCCAATTCCGCAGCAGAGCCAGCAGTCTTGACAGTGTGAGACAAATGAGATGGTGCTAATGTATCCACACACGTCATCCCACATGGGACTAAAGTCAGACCATCAGGGCGTTTTCCGTCTGTGCGACTAATTCCACTCGGTTCTAGGACAGAAGGGACATCGATAGATGTAAAAGCTCTTTTGATAATGTCATTAGTTGAACACTGTCTTGAGAATCGACCAGCACTCTTAGAGCACCTTAAGGCGACGTCCGCTCCACATGCACACTTATGTGACTGGCATATTTTGCAACCAAGACGTAAGCCGATTGCGATTTTAAACGACATGGGTGACGGGAAAACCTTTAGCCATAAGCCTGCTTCCTTTTCCTGGATAGCAAGATGTCGTGCTCGTCTGTTGGACGTGACAAAATCAAAGAATCGAAAATTAGACGGGTGGTTATCATATCCCAACTTCTTTGTGAATCCAGGGATGCTGGAGATCTGAAGTTATTGGTCATGATATTCCAGTGATATCTTGCGTCAGCCAGATGGCATATCTCTACATTATCACCGTAATCAGAGAACAGAGACTTGATAAAGTCAGATACTTCATGAGCGCAAGCAAGAAAAGCGGAAATGGAAATATCACTTAATATACGATTTCCGAGGCCTCCAAAACTTATTGGTAAACACGCCAGGGTCCAGTTATATTCCTCAAACGGTATATTTTGTAGAGACTCGAGACAACTTCTTGTCAAATCATCAGCCTGAGCAATGAACGAAGGAAATAACCATAGAGGTGTGGTCCGCAGAAAGTAATTAAATTTTGGAATAAAAATACAGTTCTTCAATAAGAAGTATGCCATGTGAGAATTGATCGCTCGGAGACCATCATATAGCCTCATTAATTCTGTTAGCTTTTGCTTCGCAATTTCTTCCACGGCCGCAACTGTAAGTGCTGATCCAAGTAAGGATAGACTGGAATTTGTTGTAACGTGAATACCGAGAACAATGTCTTGAAATGCAGAAACTGTTGTCTCATCTCTCGCGGAACAGAAGTAGATTTCACATTTATGAGAATTAACTTCCAAACCGATGTTTACACCCAGTGATAATTTTCTTTAGATCCATAAGAACCATATAATGATCACCACGGATGATTCCATTATCCAAATAAAATAAGTTAAGGGGACTGTTCAAGTCTGCGATGACAGGCTTGAGTACAAGGCTGAAAAGTAAAGGTCCTGTTGGATCACCTTGCTATACTCCAGACTGTGACGAAATAATATGAGGCCCGAAATACAAGTTAGAACGGTATCTATACGCTTGCCACAGGAAAGCATAAAGTTCAGGAATTCTATCTTGTAACGCATGTAACATGGAATCTGTATCAATGGTATAAAATGCATTTCTGAAGTCAATTTTTACTAAGATTTTATTCGATGTAGCATTTACTGTAAATGTAGGAAAGTTCATGCAGAATGGATAATGGTTTCACATCCCTTTGGAATACCAAAGCCAAGTTGGTGAGGATTGAGATACTGGCTAATGGTCCCTTTTACTGCCATGCAAGATAATTTAGCAACCAGCCTTTGAAAGGCGTTCCCAATAACAATAGGTCGAACGCCTCCATCAAGTTTCTGAAGGGCAATTAATACGGCCCCATAAAAATTTGGGCACAATTCAGAACAGAATTGCCCTCTTAAAATGAAATTTCATAATTTTGTGATGAAATGAAATTGCAAATTTTTTGATGGATTGGAGAAGTCTTTTCTCGGCATCTCCAGCTGATTTGGAGGTGAGATCTTTGAGGTGTTGAGGGCGGATACCGTCAATTCACGAAGCAGAACCGTTAGGGAACGTCTTTATTCCTTCAAGCACCAATTCCGGTGTCACGCTGAGATAATTGTCACTAAGATCAGGGGGATCGGAAAACGACAATGGGCGTGACGGCGGAGGGTATTTATCTACCAAGGATTCGAAGGTGGTACGGGTGCGTTCTGCTATCCCACTTTCTGATGAAAGAATCCTAACCGCTCCTCGAATATCCCCATCTGCTTGATGAGCGTGAACATGAAAGAGTTCCTAAGCCTCAGAAGCCTAATAATATCTGGGTTGGTAGAAAACAAGAATTGGCTAAGAGAAGTCAGATAGGAAAGATGATGGCTAGCCTAGCACAAGTAATTGAGGCAGTGCCAGATTCAATTTGATGCCCATGGTCGATAACTTGTGCCTGCAATTTGGGAGCACCCTTTCAGTCTCCTCTTATGGCAGGTAGGTGATACCGTGGATGTATTCTACTTCTTCTTAGATTGGTAAGATACCAGCCGTGGCTTTCATAGTGGTACAAACCTGCAATTATTTGCCTCTATGTCAAAATAGGAAACTATACAAAATCATCGATAACACTAAAACCACAAAATAGTTTCAAAAATATCAATCCAGCCTATCGGCACTGGGATTTGAATCCACAATCTCAAGAACGTAAATTGACTGCGTGTTAAGTCCTGAGATCAGATTCTGGTTGGATCCTCAAATAGGACCACCTAAGGCTAATTGCAGTTATAGCGAAACCGTAAAAACCAATGGTAATGCCAAAATTAGGCGCACTAGGCAAGATGAAGAGTGATGTCGTTTGCCGTTGCTTTCTTCACTGGGACAGAAAGTGGTATTACCATGTACAACATGCCGGACCCTATGAGCACCACCTTTCATAACGATCAGACACACTGGTCGTGCTCCGAATGGCATTGCTAAGTACCACCCGTACCCCAGCAGCTTCCATATTGACACCGTCATGGATGAGACTGAGACCGGTGGAGCCTACACTTTGCTCTACCTGGCGAGTTAGCAGTGTGGTTAGGGGCACACAGCTGTGAGCTTGCATCCGGGAGACAGCGGGTTTGAACCCCAGTGTCGGCAGCCCAGGAGATGGTTTTCCGTGGTTTCCCATTTTTATACCGGGTAAATGCTGGGGTTGTACCTTCATTAAGGCCATGGACGATTCCCTCCCACTCCTATTCCTTTCCTATCATATAGTCGCCATAAGTCCTATCTGTTTCGGTGCGACTTAAAGCAAAATTGTAATTTAAAAAAGTAATTCTTTGCTCTAGCCTGTGCCAAGAGATGGATACAATAATACTGCATCCATCAACAAATAGCAACAGGCTGGAGAGTAAACTAGCAGCTGCATAATCGGTACTACATAGAGAGATAGCACCGTTACTTTTTCTTTTCTTACGAACCCGACTGTATTAAGTTTAAGAGTCCTAGGAAATCTTTTACATCCACACATTTTATGGCCCTTTCGTTTCTTTCACCATTACCTTCATTCCTTGAAGGACCAAGCCTCCCTACTCTTTACCCTTATCCATCCCACCATCGTCTAAAACCCATATGAGTAAATGTGACGTTAAACTAGCGTTTACGTCCTTGTGATGGTAATAATAATAATAATAATAATAATAATAATAATAATAATAATAATAATAATAATAATAATAATAATAATAAGTAGGTCCGACTCTGTGTTGTAGTGGTTAGCGTGATTAGCCGGAAACCGCGGAGGTCCGAGTTCGATTCCTGGCACTGCTACGAAATTTGAAAAGTGGTACGAGGGCTGGAACAGGGTCCACTAAGCCTCGGGAGGTCAGATGAGTAGAGGGGTTTCAATTCCCTCCTTAGCTATCCTCGAACTGCTTTTCCGTGGTTTCTCACTTCTCCTCCAGACAAATGCCGGGATGGTACCTAACTTAGGGTCACGGTATATTCCCTCCCTCTTCCTTCTCTATCCCTTCCAATCCGCCCATCCCCTAATAAGGCCCCTGTTCAGTATATCCTTATAAGAATGGGTGAGGTACTGGCCTTCCTCCCCAGTCGTATCCACACGACACAAAATCTGATGCTCTAAGACACTGTCCTTGAAGTGGTAGAGGTGCGATCCCTCGCTGAATCCGAGGGAAACCGATCCTGAGTGTAAACGGATTAAGAAACAAAGAAAGTAATAATAATAATAATAATAATAATAATAATAATAATAATAATAATAATAATAAAAGTTCAGATGTTAGACAGGAAAATATTTCGGACCAGATCCAAAATTTGGAAGGGTTTCAAGTTGAAAGACGCTTTTTTTTTCTAGGGGCTTTACGTCGCACTGACACAGATAGGTCTTATGGCGACGATGGGATAGGAAAGGCCTAGGAGTTGGAAGGAAGCGGCCGTGGCCTTAATTAAGGTATAGCCCCAGCATTTGCCTGGTGTGAAAATGGGAAACCACGGAAAACCATTTTCAGGGCTGCCGATAGTGGGATTCGAACCTGTCTCCCGGATGCAAGCTCACAGCCGCGCGCCTCTTCACGCACGGCCAACTCGCCCGGTAGTCGAAAGACGGAAAGAGCCTGGACGGATGAATAGAAGCAACACCATAGCGCCGATATGAAGGAGTAATGGAGGAAGGGGAAACTTCAGACAAAGAAAAAGTGATATTTTCGCGTGATCCTCAGTGGTCAATTCGCAAATAATAATAATAATAATAATAATAATAATAATAATAATAATAATAATAATAATAATAATAATAATAATAATAATAATAGTTGCATGTCCCACTAACAACTTCGGTTTTCGGAAACTCCAAAGTGCTGAAATTCACATTACTTCTTTTACGTATAAGTCTACTGACACGACACAGTGCTGACGTATTTGAGCACCTATAAGCACAACCTACTTAGAAAATAACTTCAGATGAAAAATTTTCAGCTAACATAAAGAGCAAAAATGCACAGGCAAATGTCGTATGTTACATCGAGGAATCTAGTCGAGGAGATTAAAAACTGGTTAAGTGCTGTGTCTGAAGTGTGGCCTTGTTTGGTTCAGAAACGTCTGGAGGCACTTGAGACGTGGTGCTGGAGGAGGATGAAAAGGATTTCATGGACAGAAAACTCAGAAGTAAAGAAATTCTTATAAGAATAGGCGAAAAAGGATCTTTATTACCAACAATAAGAAAAAGAAGAGACCATTTTCGGCCATCTTTTCAGACACGATAATTTTATAGTCAATGTCATAAAAGGAATGATTCAAGGCAAGAGTGGAAGACCTAGACTGAAATATTCTAGACAGATCAGAGAAAATGTAAAAGCAGGCTCATAAGAAGAAATGAAGAGTTTAACAGATTACAGGGAGGAGTGGACGTGGAGGAGAATTGCTGCCAAGCGATTTTCGGATTGAGAATTGAGGAGAAATAGAACCGGCTGAGTCCAAATCACACCCACGAACTTGCATTCGGAAGCTCCTCAGCCCGGCTAACATCTTCGAAGCTTTGGACAACTTTCTCTTTCTTCTGTGATAACAGTTAAGAGCCGGTGTTATCTCGTCGTATTTACCTTTAAAACAATGATCACCACCACCACTATAAATAATGGAAACTACCTTTCAGCCAACTATTTTCTTCTTCTTTCTGGAGCTTCTTTCGTCACGCTACTACTACTACTTGCTTACTACTGTCGACCAGTTCTTGGACTGGCCGCCTACAGTTCAAGTACCACCTAGACTTTCGACTTGACTTTTTGCGACTCTCTTCTGTCGTTGTAATACGATTTCGCCTTCATCATCTCGAACGTTTCGCTACCGGACTTGTCCAATGTTTGGCAGAACTTGGAATTTGCCCATTGCTCAAGCTAGCACATTCTCAAGTTCCGTTACTCACATTGAACTACCCTTCATAACGGAGACCACAGTTCAACTTAAACTGCAAGTTCGCAACAACCTCCTGCTGGAACTAGCGGAAAGCTGTCCCGCCACTATTCTGTGCTCACAACCAATCCGCTGTAGTGCGCCATAGGGACACTAGGTGGCCAGTCCACGAATTTCACGACTCTACTACTTCTAATACGGATTACTCGTAAAACATTTCACATGAAATGGTCCTTAGTCATTAAATGCAGGAAGAATAGCAAAATATATCACCTAAATGAGGGCTTCAATGCAAAATTTCGTTAAGTTCACTTTTTGGAGAAAAATAGTTTTTGCACGATCTCTGCAGAAGGCGTTAGTGGGTAACTGCTGGTGTACTAATTTCTAATGTTAAGCTTCCATAAGTCCGTGTGTGAGCCATTGACAAATAACGACATATCACCATATCCAATACAAGAAGTAAATACGTCAGATTTACCAATCAAAAATGTAATTAAGTCCAGTAGATTCAATTATGAAATTTATAAGTTCATAACACAGTCACTCAGCCTTATTCTTAAAAGAGTACTTTAGGGTGCTTGAACCTGAACTTAAGTTATCCTTCAAAGATCAACTTATTTAACATTTTTAGTCATGTATTTTTTATTAGCTAATTACTAAGAACGTTGAACTCCACCGTTTAATCATCTGTACCAGGAATCTGTCGCCAAGCATTGCTTCGATCTTGCACATGTGGGACCTGAAGAAAAAGACGTCTACTTATATAAGGGAAGAGTAAGCAAAAATTTTCAGAGGCTATCCTATACAGAATTACGATGGACTTATCTCGATTAAAGACGGAAATCTTAAGGACATCGATCATCTGCTACCGTTCGTTCTTCAGGAACACTTAGGGTTTTATAGAACAATATTTCATCCTGCAATATTAAACTCTGAAGAGAATGTTGATGATTATGAGTGAATAAAGACTTTATATGCATGCCTTAATTAAATTGAGCACTATTGCTTGACTGTACTTTTGAAATTAATAAATATCTTAATCCGAATTTAACAAGTAAACCAGTCCAAATTCAGTAATACAAATGATAGGCAACACAATAAAAAACGCATCTTCTCCTGCCTTGCCGATTTGTTAATGTAACATGACGATAACTTTATTGCAAAAATGAAAGGTTGTAGTGCGTAAAACTTGTTTCTCATATCCTGAAAAATGTGGGAAATTGACTTACTCTCATCTAGCGTTGGAACCTCCAAATATAAGGCAAATTATTTCCTGTGATGCTATGAATTGTGTGCAAATACTCTTCACTCAGAAGTTGGTTCAAAGCACACACCGACAGTCGGCTGAGCCTCCGTCTATACGGACGACTCTATTGATTAACGTGCAGACACCGCAGGTCTCGTAGTTTTCCACCCTGCGTGGCATGCTCACTCGTGTCTAAAGGTCCACTGTCTGTTTCCTGCTTGGATGACTTGGGTTCATACCCCGGCTCTGCCGCGAATTTAATCCAATTAAGGGGTTATAAAAGGGTGAACTCGGCAGCATATTACAAATGCTGTTGTTGTTGTTGTTGTTGTTGTTGTTGTTGTTGTTTCTTTAGTCATCAGTACATAGACTGGTTTGAAGCAGCCTGCGTGCTACCCTATCCTGTGCTACGTAATCACTACATCCTACATATGCTCTAATCTGTTTATCATATTCATATACCTTGGTCACCCCTACCATTCTTACCGCCTACACTTCCCTCAAAAACCAATTGAACAAGTCCTGAATGTCTTAAGATATATATCATTCTGTCTCTTTTTCTCGTCAAATTCAGCCGAATTGATCTCCACTTACCAATTCGATTCACTATATCTTCATTCGTGATTCGTTCTATCCATTTCACTTTCAGAATTCCTCAATAACACTACATTTCAATATCGTATATTCTCTTTTATATGAGCTAGTTATCGTCCTTCACTTCCATGCATTGCCACGCTCCAGACAAAAGTCGTCTAAAATAACAATAGTATTCATTTAAGACTTAATTTCATAATCTAATCTCTCCAGCATCATCTGACTTCGTTCTACTGCACTCCATCACTTTAGTTTTGGACTTACTCCTTCCCCAAGATTGCGCCCCTACCATTCAGCAATTTCTCCCGATCCTCTGCAATATCAGATAAAATAACAATATCATCGACAAATCTCATAGTTTTGATTTCTTCCACTTGTATTGCGATTCCCTTTCCAAATTCCTCTTTAACGCCTATTCTATATAAACACAGAAAATGAGGGGAACAAACTGAAGCCTGGCCTCACTCCTTTCTGCATTGCAACTTATTTTCAAACGCCCTCGATTCTTATCACTGCAGACTGATTTCAATACAGATTGTAGATAATTCTTCGTTCTCGGTATCTGATACCGATGACCTTCACAACCTCAAATAGCTTGCTCTAATCAACATTATCTTTTCTAGATCTACGAACGACATTCACGTTGACTTGTACTTCTTAATTCGGTCCTCTAATACATAAGAAGATTAATGGTTTAAAATCACCTTCTACGTCTTTGGTTACATTCAACTCCGGACGAATACCGGCTTATCACCAAGAAAGGGTCCGGATCCATGGCTAAATGGTTAGCGTGCTGGCCTTTGGTCACGGTGGTCCCGGATTCAATTCCCAATAGGGTCGGGAATTTCAACCATAATTAGTTAATTTCCCTGGCAAGGGAACTGGGTGTATGTGCCATCCTCATCACGACGCGCAGGTCACCTATGGGAGTCAAATCAAAAGAACTGCACCAGGCCTCTCCAGAGTCCACACGGCATTATTATTATTATTATTATTATTATTATTATTATTATTATTATTATTATTATTATTATTATACCTACAAACGGATCTCATTCGCCTCCATGCGAATCCTATCTGCCTCAAATAAATTAAAAATACACCACTGTAGATATTCTGGCGAGCGGAACTTGTCCTCGGACACACCCGGCACTAAACGTCATACGCCATTTCATTTTCATTTCAGTTACTGTACATATTACATTCAAATAGGTTATGAGACAAGGCTTCATATGCTCAGAATGTGTAGTGCTGTGGTTGTGAGGAGAGTCGAGAAGTAATTGAGTAAAAGTAATCGCTTTCCTTATAACGATTTTCTTAGTACTTGTTATTCGTAATCGTTACGTTTTATAAAAATGAATCAGTACTAGTAACTTACTTCTTGAAATAAAATTGTAATCGGTTACATTCTAAAAATAGTTATTTTCTAGCAAGTGATATAAAGCCATCCCTGTGGTGTAGTGGCTAGTGTGATTAGCTGCCACCCCGGAGGCTCCAATTCGATTCCCGGCTCGCCACGATATTTGAAAAGCAGAACGAGGACTTAAAAAGTAATTTTTAATTTAGTAAAAATATTTCTCATGTAACCGTAATTAATAATAATGTTATTTGCTTTACGTCTCACTAACTACTTCTTAAGGTTTTCGGATACGCCGAAGTGCCAGAATTTAGTCCCGCAGAAGTTATTTTACGTGCCAGTAAATCTACCGGCACGAGGACTGAGCTAGGAGCTAGGATCGAACCTACCAAGTTGGGGTCAGGAGGCCAGCCCCTCAACCGTCCGAGCAACTCAGCCCGGCGGTAACCATAACTCAACCCGATTACATTTTTCTTGTACTCTTCTCACCACTAGTTGTGATTATTGTTTTAAGAGGAAGTACAACTAGAGAAGCCACCATCTTCTATTAACATCGTATGTATACAAGGCTAAATAGTTAGCGTCCCCGTTAGAGGATCCTGGTTTCGATTCCCAGCCGGGTCTGGGATTTTATCCTTAATTAGTTAATTTGTCTGGCTCGGGCACTGGGTGTTTGTGCCGTCCTCATCATTAAGAATCACCTTAGGTAGGGCCCCATTCTCACAGACACTCAGGTCGCCTATAGGCCATCTACTAGAAAAAATACCTGTTATAACAGTTATAACAATAATCAGAGGAATGAAAGACGTCTAACCCTTCGAAGAATGAAGGTACCGGTAAGAGAAAGAGAAAGGCCGCGATTGGTGTAGTTTCTTCTGTACAGTTTGCTTTACGTCACACCGGCACAGATAGGTCTTACGGCGACGATGAAATAGGGAAGGACTAGGAGTGGGAAGGAAGTGGCAGTGGCCTTGATTAAGGTATAGCCTGGTGTTAAATGAAGAAACCACAGAAAAACATCTTCATAGCTGCCAATGGTAGGGTTCGAACCCACTATCTCCCAAATGCAAGCTCACAGCTGCACGCCCCTAACAGCACGGCCAACTCACACGGTAGGATGTGAAAATCAAATAAATCGTAGTTATCACAAATCGATCATCACCGGTCTTGGAAGAGAACAAGAGTTGACCAACTGAGGTAGTATAGGAAAATTGAAAGTGAGGAGCGAGACATAAGAGGAAATAATGCCAGACTCAGCTAGGTGACCGTTGGATACCAACTCAAGCTCCTAGGTAGGATAGCCCCTAAGACTATCCCCTTGTAGTCTTCTCCATTTTGTCCAGCACAAATCTCACATGGATTGACCGGGATTTGAACCACGGAACCCAGCGGTGAGAGGCCGGCGCGCTGCCACCTGAGCACCGGAGCCTAACCTTCTATAATTTCCTCTTCTCTTAGTTTATTCATTTTTAAAATCTTTCTTGACCTCTTCTATACAGCCCGTCATTGACTTTTTCTCCCAAAAGTACTTAAATATCCTTTTTTGTCAATCTCTTGCCATTCATTCTGTAGATTCGTTCAAAAAATAGCAATTTTCTTTTTCTTATTGTTTTTGTTATATTTCCTATGTTCTGGTAGATTCCGTTATCTATATATTAAAAGAGTTGACAAAAAACAGCTTTGTCCGATCCGTCTGTCCGTTCTACTGGACCGATTTGCTTCATTTCTTATATATTATCTCCGGAATTACGTGCCGGTGATTCAGGGGGCATTGATAGGGCTATAAGTTCAGTGAATACTGAGTAATCCTAAAATCAAATCATTAAATGACCACTCCAGGCGATGGCTCACGCTAGCCCGCAATACATTCTGTACTTTGCGGGATGAATACAGTTAAGGAGCAATATCTTTACGTAAAGACATACGCGAAGCTAAAAGACGATGGTTACTAGAGGCAAACCTCCAATTTCAACCAAACTAGGTGCACACATCAATAATTGATGCCACAGTGTTCGGATTCGCTAGGCTGATTGGTGGACAGTGTCAATAAGAGTTGGAATCGTGTACGCGGAAATAGTACATACCACTTAATTTCATTATTATGTAGTTGAAGGGATCAACTAATCTGGAGATAATATGGGCTGCAACAAGGAGAAAGCACCACGCGAAACAAAATAATCTGATATCAAAACTTTAAATTAAACACACAACGATAACTCTAAAACTACAAAAGACTTCGTAAAATATCAATCAACGTCACAGTAAAGAACACTACAAAAGTTCACTGGACATGTAATTAATAGGCAATACAAATACTAAAAGTAGAAATTCAAAAAGTACCCCGGCAGAGCGTGGAGCAATTTCATATTGAACCCATGACCTTTGACCTTAAACGGTTCAATATCATTATTATTATTTTAACGTTTTCATTCCCCACCCTGAAGGGGTAGGGTGGGCCACCTAAAGGGTTACGCCCTCTCTCTGGCTAGGAGATTAGACGTTCAATATCAATATCAAGACACATTATCTGACCTATTTATACCGAATGCTGCGAACAGCACGAGCTCTCTAGTTACTTCTTTATTTCCATCGTTCTGTTATCTTCATTGGACCGGAGATTTTTCTCATGTTTCTTCTTTCTAGTACCCCCAGTTTATCCAAACCATAGGTCGGCAATGACAGAGCTCGCTCCTCGAGCTAACTGCATGAGCGCGGGCAGAGCCGAGAAGCCGGGAGCAGCTGACGTCTGTCTGATAGTTTGTGCTGTAAAGACTAGATGACGATATTCGGAGTCAAGGCGCAAGCATAGCTACAGCATGACGCCGGGTTGAGTATATTATGTTTACGCAATGAAATAGCATATTGTGGTACAGTGCGTTGTTTAGTCAAAATACGTATTACTCATTTTGTAGACAGTATTACTGCTTTCAAGCAAATATTGAAGGTTTGGCAGCGTCAGATGTTGAAAGGTGAAAATTGTCAGCGCGGAAATCTAGTTGAACTCAAGATCAATTTCAAACATTTACAGGTACTCTTGCGACTCTTGTGAAACATTTTTCCATCCGATTTAGAGATCTGGACGATTTAACAATTGATCTGAAAGTATTTGCTGTGCCCTTTTCAACTGTTATAGTAATTGATGACGTTGCATCTGATTTACAGTGCGAGTTGTTCACAATTCGATGTGATGGTGAACTGAAGGCTAAATATGAATCACGAACAAGCCTATCATATTTTGTGAACTTTCTTTGCAAACACATTTCCTAAATATGCACAAAAAGGCTGTAAAAACTTCTATCAATATTTGACTCTCGTATCTGTGTGAGAAACTGTTCTCTCAGATAAATACATCTCCACGAAGAGCCACCCTGACGCACATCTCACTGCCGTTCTTCGAATTGCAAGTGGAAGATCGAACACACCAAATATTTCTTCTTCTCCAGCGAAAAGATACGCACTCCTCCTCATTATCTGCTGATGAAATTTCAGATATATAAGAACACATAGGTCCATGTTTTATTTATGGTAAATTATATTTATTCATGTAGCTTATTTATTTCTGTTTTTAACTTAGGGCTAGTTTTTCGTTCATTGTTTATGCTGTGTTCCAAACAGTTTGTTATGTTGGCTTATTGCATTAGTATTCAGATGTCAAAGTAATTTGTTTCCTACGCAAAATCTAATGAAAGGAATATAATAAACGTATTTATTTAGTACCATGATCTAAAGCGCTGAATAGAACGAGACATTAGACACAACAAAAATGTCAAAAGTTAAATATATTTTGATACGCGGCTTGTTCCCAGTTGTGACGGCAAGATGTGCGAGCAGCTACAAGGTTTACTTCCATCGCAGCGAATACTCTGCTATTTTTTCTACCTGAGATGGAGCAATGCTCATTGAGCCGAATTGTGCCTTCCTCTGATCTAAACTATAGTAAAACTAGACATTCTCATGCGTAAATACATTCCGGTTTCACCACTGTATTTCAAGATATTTTAGATAAGAATTTCTTGTAAAAATTCTTAGTGGCGCCATACGCTATATCCGCCTTGTGTAATCTTTCTTCTATAACAGATTTCTTAAAACCATTTTCTTGAAGTTTCTCTCTCAGGTATTTGAATTTCTTTACTTTCTCTATTTGAACAACATCCGTCTTGAAAAATTTTGGAGCGTTTTTCATGTTTGTAATAAATTTGATTCTCTCTACATAGATTCTCAAACCTGTTCTGTTGGCCATTTCTTCCAATAGCTTATTACTATTATTATTGTTATTATTATTATCATTATTAGATGCGAAAAAGACCAAAAAACGCAAAGCTCATTTAGAAGTTTTGCATTTCCTTCTTTGCCGAGCAGCCTTCAATTTTACTCTCATCGTGATTCTTCGTTCTTCTGTCCACTTGGCTCCTGTCTTCTTGTGGTTTCTCTCTGATTCTACTTCCCACTTGCTGATTTTCGTTCTGTAGTAGGTTCGGTCTGCGATGTCGGCCACGTTGATTAATGATTTTTCCAGGTCTTGGCGGGTTTCCGCTGACCAGCTATTTGTATTCATGTTTTATCTTGCCTCTAATAAGATTCTTGTCAGTCTATTTTCTGGAAGGCGTTTGATGTGTCCGTAAAATTTCAGGTGTCTTTCTTCTGATGTCGGCCGCAAGGTTTGAGAGCTCCCCGGTTTTTGTACGAGATTGCAGTCGGTATTCTTCGTCAGTCACTTTTGTGCCGAGAATTTTTTTGGTGATTTTACGTTCCCCTTTCAGGATGTCTTCGAGTACGGTTTTTCTGTGGAGATCAAGTGTTTCACTCGTATATAGTACTTCAGGTTTGAGCACGGTGTTGTAATGTTATTTTTATTATTACTTAAATTTTCGTTTCGGCCGTCTATGGACCACGTTTGACAACCTTTGCAGTATTTTCCGCCTTACCGGCTTCACAGTCTGCAAGAATTTTCTCATCCTTTCTCCAACTTCCTTCTTTTGCTCTTTCGGATAGGGCGTTCCTTTCCTCTCTAGTGTTTCCCCAGTCTCCTGGAAACCACGTAACTTTCTGACGAGTTGTCTTTCGGATAGGGCGTTCCTTTCCTCTCTAGTGTTTCCCCAGTCTCCTGGAAACCACGTAACTTTCTGACGAGTTGTCTTAATTGATTTCTGTCCAGGATATAATCTTCCGGAACCCCTATCTTCGTCCAGTCCAACCTCACTTCTCGTAACCTTTTCAGCTCTGTCTTCCTCTACCTGAAGAATTCAAAGATTTTCTTCTGCAGTCTGTTGCTGTCAATCTTCAACAAATTTCTATAGAACTGTAACATTTTCTTTCTCATCAATTCAACCACTCCGTCAGTTCATCGGTACAAAGTTTGGTTATATTTGAGTCTCCTGTCCCCATTTTTTACATTTGGGCCCGAAATTTTTCTTAGCATTTTTCTATCTCTCTTTCGGATATCCTCAAGTCCACGTTTTCCAATCGTGTCCAATGTTTCCGCTGCATACAGGCACTCAGGTTAAACAACGTTGTCAAGATGCCTCAGTCTAGCCCCATAACACAAAACCTGTTTTGTTGTACGTGTTTCTTGTCAGTTGAAACATCATTTCCATCTTTCTCGCTCGCTCCTAATTACTATTATTATTATTGCACTAGGTGCGAATATTGACACCCTACTGTAATACATGTGACAAGTGCCATTTTAAACATACTATGCAATATTTAATGGCAGTCATCTGGTACCTTCGTTACATATAAACACATGAGCCCCATGTAAAAGGATAACAATGTTATTTCAGATCTCGTGTGGTGCTGACAAACACAATTATAATATAATTCGTTAGTCAATTGTAGTACAGCCTCGATATCTGCAACATACCTATTGGCACACACGAGTTCAGCCCGCAATAGCAAAAATGTTCACCCATAAGAGCTGAAAGAAATCTAGAGGACACAAGCATATGCTGGAAATGGCCTACGGGAAATACACTCACTGACAAAAGAAAACTTAATATTTTCATGTAAACATCATGCGTAGAATGCGGATTTTATGTGAATGAAATAGCACAAATATCAAAGTGAAATATTTTATTTATAATATTTTGTTAAATACTATGAAATTGTCTTCTTCCTGTTCTCAAAAGAGTACGAATGGCACTTTACAGTAGACTAATTACCTTCCGCGCAGTTTTATTAGAATTCGTCTCTGATTGGTTGAAATCCACTTCGCAGTAATGTAAACACGGATAGTCAGAGAGGTTCAATATTTGGTGTTTTTAATGGACTTTTATTTTTCAGTAAAAATGTTCCATGTTGTAATGAGCTGTTCAAATTTCAAGATGATTCCGTTTTTCCAAGGGAATGGTATTTGGGTTTTTTGTTTTATGTTTGTTTTTTACAAGTTCTTTTACGTCACACCGACACAGAGAGGCATTATGACGACTATGGGAGAGGAAACGGCTAGGAGTGGGAAGGAAACGTCCGTGGCTTTAACATGTCGATATCGTAAAACATGGAGTGTCGAATAGACTTCCTCCGCCCTTCAAAAATCCAACTACCTCTGCCCGGTTTGAACTGCCGGGTTACTTTACAGACCGCCCATAGGTCAGTCCTTTATCGTCATCCTGTGAAGAAAGTTTTCCATTTGTACGTATTATTGGTGGTGATGATGGTGTTTTTGTTTTAAGAGGAAGGAGGAAGTGTAACTGGACACTATACTCCACTAGCGCTATGTGCAGCCTGTTTCCAGTTTCAGCCAGGTCAGGAATGGAATGTTTTTTTTTTGTTTTTTTTTTTTTGCATCGCACTGACACAGATAAGCCTTATGGCAAAGATGCGGTAGGGAAGAGCTAGGAGTGGGAAGGAAATGGGCAGTGGCCTTAATTAAGGTACAGCCCCAGCATATTCCTGGTGAGAAAATGGGAAACCACGGAAAACCATTTCCTGAGCAGCCGACAGTGAGGTCCGAACCGACTATCTTCCATATACAACCTGACAGCTACGCGACCCAAGCCGCGCAGCCACTTACTCGGTAGGAATAGAATGAATGAACCCCATCTAACGGTGAAAATAGGAAATGTACCGGCTGCCTAGTCCTGTCACACTCCTCTGGGGGAATGACTAATGACTAACAGATGAAATGAAATTATATTGAAGAGTAGTGCAGGACAGGGACAGATGAGAGGAAAAATCGGACTACCCGGAAAAAAACACAAATCTGACATGGAGTGACTGGAAATTGAATGACGGAATTCAGTGATGTGAGGCTGGCACGCTGCCGCCTAAGCCACTGAGGCATTAGTGTTCTTTAGCACCAATCTGAGCAAAGAAACAAAGAGGTCTGACGTTTCGAAGAATGAAGATATCGACAAAAGGAATGGGAGGGCCACGAAGGGCGTGTAAATGAAAGACACCATGGGTGTCGCAAATTTAATACCATTGGGACCGGAAGAACACAGGGATGACCACAGAAAGTCGGATAGGAAAGGTTATTGTGTGGAGTCAAAATTTCTTTTTTTTTTCACAACTTGCTTTACGTCGCACCGACACATAGGACAGGCAAGGCTTAGGAATGGGAAGAAAGCGGCCGTGGCCTTAATTAAGGTACAGCCTCAGCATTTGCCTGGTGTGAAAATAGAAAACCACGGAAATCCACTTTCAGGGCTGCCTAAAGTGGGGTTCGAACCCACTATCTCCCGGATGCAAGCTCACAGCTGCGCGCCTCTAACCACACGGCCAACTCGCCCGGTACTCGAACAAGTAACTAGAAGAAATGCCAGACTCAGATAGCACCCTGTGGTTGCCAAATCACGCTTCCAAGTTGACAGCCCCTTAGAGAGAGAACAGTTGAAACTGTACGTGCGATTTAGATATTGTGTGACCTTTCAACAACAACAACAACAATAATAATAATAATAATAATAATAATAATAATAATAATAATAATAATAATAATAACGTTTTTCACACATATGTGGGGTCACGGGTGCGAACTGTGTCGCACATGTGTATTTGGGCCTGTTTTACAGCCGGATGCCCTTCCTGAGGCCAACCTTATATCGACGGATGTAATCACTAGCCTATTGCGTGTTTCTGTGGTGGTTGGTAGTGTAGTGTGTTGTCGGAATATGAAGAAGAATGTGTTAGGACAAACATAAACAACCAGTCCTCGAGCCAGAGGATTTAATCAGAGGCGATTAAAATCCCCTACCCGTCCACTAGTCGAACCCGGGACCCTCTGAATCAAAGGCCTCAGCGCTGACCATTCAGCCAATGAGTCGGACAATAATAATAATAATAATAATAATAATAATAATAATAATAATAATAATAATAATAATAATAATAATAATAATAATAATTGTACAGCATCAGCTACCATGTGCAGGCATTTTCTTTCTACACCATCGAGGCTGCCTTCAGATCAGTTTAGAATGTTTAGACTTTCCGTTGTACTCTACCAGATAGTAGAGTAAACCGAATCTCTCTTGGGTGTTCAGTGGCTGAGTTTTAATGAAGTTTGCCGGGCAAACACCAAATGTACCACAAGAGATATTTTATATGCCGACATCGTACGACATGGAATATCTAATGGACTTTCTTCCGCCTTTCATACATCGGAATACCTCTGCCGGGTTCAAACCCTCGATCTCGGGTTGCTGAGGCCGATACTCGACCACTGATCTACAGAGGGAGCTGGCCTTTCCCCGACATCCGTAGCAGTCCCAAGTCCCTTATATGATGAAACAGAAACAACACGCGTTGTATCGTTCAGAGAATTACTGTAAAAACTTTTAGGGCCACTTATTCTTCCCCTACAACGTTTAATCTAAATGTAAAATATCGTGGACTCACACACATTCTCCGCACGTGATGGATGTTTCCTTCTAAAGAGAGTTTGTTTGTAGTAAGAGTTATATTCCCCTCGTTCTCGAAGAAATGTAATACGATGACCAAACTGGACTGTTGAACGCACGTTTGAGAGGGCAGTGGTGGAAATCCACTACAAGTGAATAATTCAGAGACTTTGAGTAGAAAGAAAATAAATGTTTAACGACGTGCACAACAATTAGTATTAAACAGATCCATTGATCCCCGACTAAACATAGTAAAATACCTACCTTGATTCTTCTCGGACCGGGCGAGTTAGCCGTGCGGTTAGGGAGGCGCAGCTGTAAGCTTACATCCGGGAGATAGTTGGTTCGAGCCCCACTGTTGGCAGCCCTGAAGATGGTTTTCCGTAGTTTCCCATTTTCACACCAGGCAAATGCTGGGGATGTACCTTAATTAAGGCCACGGCCGCTTCCTTCCCACTCCTAGTCCTTTCTTATCCCACCGTCGCCATAAGACTGATCTGTGTCGGTGCGACGTAAAGCAACTAGCAAAAAATAAGAATTCTTCTCGGATACACTTAGACTTTCCTCCATACACCACGAGGGGATTGGTTGCTCAATCATCAGGCCGGAGGCTGGTTGAACCCTTCAACAATACCACAGAAGTGTAGTGTTTAGTGTGAATAGCTGCAACCCCAGGAGGCCTTGGTTCGATTCCCGGCTCTCCTCAAAATTTGAAACGTGGTACGGGGACTGGAAAGGGGTCCACTCGGCCTCTAGAGGTCAACTGAGTACAGGGGGTTTGATTCCCACATCAATCATCCTCGAAGTGGTTTTCCGTGGTTTTCCCACTTCTTCTATAGGCAAATGCCGGGATGGTACCTAATTTAAGGACACGGCCAATTCCTTCACTCTTTCTTGCGTATCCCTCCCATAGCATAGCAGGTGAGGCCTCCTGGGCGAGGTACTGGTCCTCCATCCCAGATTGAGATATATAGGTCTCTACAAGGAGTGGTTGGTTGCACAGTTGTACTTCTTCTTAAAACAATAATCACCGCAACCTCCCTACAAAGACGGTGGGGGTGGAGGTGAGGAATACAAGAAGGTAACTATCTCTTCTTAACGATATTCAGAAGTCAAAAGTGAAAAGAAATTCGACATTTCCAAAATTGAACGTATCGACAAAAGAAAAGGCATGAAGGGAGTGAAAATGAAAGACTACGTAGGCCTCTCAAATCCAATACTTTTCGGGTGGAAATTGAACAAGTGTTGATCATGGGAGGACAGATAGAGAAGATGAAACTGAGGAGCCTGGCACAAGTAAATGGAAACAATGCCAGACTGAGCGGTGTCCACAGTAACCAACCCATGTTCTCATGTCAAGGGCCCCTAATGGTCCCGTTGTGGACGCCTCTTATGATAGCACGGGAAACCCTCCAGGGAATCTGTACACAGAGACAGAAGCAACCATTTATACTGCACCCAGCAAGAAATAACAACAGCTAAAATTCAATGTTCAATCTAGTGCAGCTGAGAATGTTAATTTATGGCTAGCTTCTGTGAATTATTCTTATTTTCTTCTTGCAGTATGCTATCTGCGACTCACTTCTTGTCACTATTTCCCTTTCTGTTATGTATCTCTGTATTTATTCATGTACTTAATTTATCGCCAGGCTGAGTAGCTCAGAACGGTTGGGGCGCTGAACTTCTGACCCCAACTTGGCAGGTTCGATCCTTGCTCAGTCCGGTGGTATTTGAATGTGCCCAAATACGTCAGTCTCGTGTTAATAGATTTATTGGCACGTGATAAAACTCCTACGGGGCAAGATTCTGGCACCTCGGCGTCTCATAAAACCGTCAAAAGTAGTTAGTGGGCCGTAATTAATAATTAAGTGATTTATTTATTTATTTATTTATTTATTTATTTATTTATTTATTTATTTATTTATTTATTTATTTATTTATTTATTTATTTATTTATTTATTTATTTATTTCGTATGGTAAAAATAAGGATATACAGGAAACATACAATGAACTTATATAAAATATTTATATTTCAGACTGTAGGTAATATTTGGTTTGTTAAAATACAATGTCCAGTGTATGCAGCCAGGTCACTACCTCTTCAGTGGCACTATGTATTTCTTGGATCCATGGAACCTTCTCCTTGGACACTCCATAGCGACGTGCTGGATGGTCTGAGGCACGTTATCGCAGTCACACAGTGGACTCGTAGTTTTTCCCCATCTGAAGAGCCAGAATTTACATCTTCCATGATTTGTCCTAATTCTGTTTAAAGATGTCCATTCCTTTCTCGGTAAGTTGAAACTAGGCGGAGCTCTGCATGGATTATTGATTAAATCCTGGTGGTCGGGGTTTGATGAGTTCCATTCTTCACGCCAGGCTTGATCGGCATAGAAATGTGAGTTGATGACCTTCTCACTAAGCTTCCATGATGGGTTCCTGGATTTCAACCTCTGTCGTGTCTGAAGTTTGCAGTCCTGATTTAAGGGAAAATGAGTATCACTGCGACATTTCGGCCATTCTTTTAGCAGAGCTGCTTCTCTTCGTATGTGAGGGCGGGATGTTGGATAACACTGGCAGCTATTTCAGAGGTGTTTATTTTGATGGTGCCTGCTTTTGTCCTCATTGTGTCATTCAGCTGGACATCAACTTTTGCAGTGTGTGCACTGTTATGGCATACAGGGCAGCATTATTCTGCACCTGGGTAGGCCGAGGCAAGGGCTGATGTTCTCAGAACTGTTGCATTTGCTCCCCAGACAGTTCCACTGAGATTGTGCAAGAATTTATTCGTTGTTTTTTAGCTTTGCAGCGGTATTTAAGATGTGTTGTTTATACAACAGTGTCCGTTCTGTTGTGACGCCCAGATATCTTGGGCAAGGATTATATTTTAGGTATTTGATATTTCTTCTCTAATTTTACCTTTGACATAGTGTTTGTCAAAATAGCCTTTACGAGATTTAGGATCTTATTGTCTAGTCTCAATTCAGTAAGGGTCTGAAAGAGAGATTATCTGTCTATGGAATCATAAGCTTTCTGGAAGTCAAAGAGACTAGTGGGAATAGTTTTGAGGTTCAGGATCTATTTCGCACATGATCTTGATTTGCTGAATCTGGCTAGTTACGCTTCAATGCAGAAAATTCAACTGAGCTTCTTATATTGAGAGCAGTATCTTGGAAAAGATCTTGTAGGTCACGGAGAGGAGTGAGATTCCTCCGTAGTTGTTTAGATCAGACTTGTCTCCCTTCTTGTGCAGAGGGTGGATGATAGCCGAGGTCCTATCACTAGATAGTTTCCCTGTTATCCAGGTGTCAGGTATAATCTCATGAATACATTGAATGGAATCTTCGTCTGCATATTCCCACAATTGTGCGATGATACCCAATTCACCCGCTACTTTGTTGGACTTAAGCTCGAAAATAACTTTCCGTCTCTCTTCCTCCGTTGGTGGGAGCGGATTTGGGTTCGGAACATCTTTTATTTCAAAGAGTAATTTTTCTCTGGTTTCCTCTGAATTGAGAAGGTTGCGCTACGGCATGTGTGCAATCCACATTGTTCAGATTCATCTTCCCATCTAATCTCCAGAGGTGAGGTGTAGGTGATGAGTACGGGTTTATTTTGGCCCTGAGGGCTTGGTAGAGGTCTCTCGTGTTGTTTCCTTGAAAGTCTTTTTCCTACTGTTCGATAATGTCATTGTATTGCCTCTTAGCGTTTCTGGTGATCCTGGCGGTGGATTTCCTGGTTGTTAATAAGTTTGTGTAATTAGCATTGCTCTTATTACTGTTCCACTTGAGCCATGCGTGCCTTCTCTCCATAATTGCATTGTGGTTTTTGTAGCTGCATCTAATTTTACGTTCTCCAGTTGGAGCCATCCTTTTTTCTCCTTATTGTCAGCTAAGGTCTTGGTGAAGACATCGTTATCCTTCATCATGGTCGCATTGAATTTTGGAATTTTCTACTTTCTTCAGCTTGAATCTCTATGCCTTGTGAGAGGAATGATATTAATTTTGACCATGGAGATGAACTGGTATGATTCAATATTTTCACTTCTTAGGACTTTGACATTTAGCACTTCTCTGTTATTTCTTCTTCCAATGGCAACATGGTCAAGTTGGAACTCCCCTGATGTGGGGTTCGGACATCTCCATGTCTTCGTTTTCGTGGGCATAGTTTAAAAGCAGTCGCTCTCAATATTTCTGTTGGTTCTCTTGTGGGCTAGATATTTCCCAACTATGGTCTTGAATTTTTGTTCTTTCCCAATTTGGGCGTTGAAGTCCCCCTTCCCCCCATTAGGATTGTTGTTTGATGTTTCGGTATCCCGTCTATTATCTGTTCCAGTTCTCGCCAGAATTTTACAGCGATTTTTCTATTTCTATTGGAATCATTGGTTGGTGCATGGAAGTTGACAATCGCGTATGCTTTGTTGAGAATTCTGAAGGCTAAAGTGGATGTCCTTTCATTAATAGATGAGAAGGAGATAAAGGAGTTGATAATTTTGTTTATGACTATGAAACTCATGTCCAGATGTGACATATTTTTCATCACTTTCTGACCAGGATCTCCCTTGTAGATCTGTAACGCAATTAAAGAAACGACTAAGTAGTTACTGGGCTAGCTCGCAAAATAGTCCTAATTAAATCACAGTTTCAACTCTCACCGTATACACTCAAAGAATAAAACACAATTTCAAATGAATTACACCACAAGTACAGAACCAAATAAGAAAATTTAACGTACCTTGCAGTGACCCAGCCAACGTGGAACACGCAGGACCATACCGAAACACGAAAGAATAAACCAATAAGATTCTGCGCTCATCTACTCAAATTAAACCATATTATTAAATTCACAAAATATATTGATGGACATGAAGCGGCAATCACATGAATGGATAAATAATTACATAATTCAGTGATAATTATTTCAGAAGTAGATGTTTGTAAGGACTATAATAAAAATAAATTAATTGGTGACCAAGATTCTTCCCAAAAATCACCGTTCCTGGACAGTAAAACAAATCGTTACAATGATTCAGGTATGTTGAAACCACAATTAAACAGATAGGCGCTCGCTTATGTCACAATTCTCAAAACATTCCGAAACCAAGTTAAGAACCTAGAACTCTTTTAAAACAAATAAGTGGGTTATATTTTAACAGGGTTTAGTTAGCAACCGAATAAAACCGAAGTGATTGTACGTAACTGAAATAAGGAATAATAATAATAATAATAATAATAATAATAATAATAATAAATAATAATAATAATAATAATAATGTAATTTCAAAGAAAACTGCCCCCAAACTAACATAAAAATGTCAATACAAATCCAAATCAGCAGCGAAGAGGTTTAAAGGGATTAAAGGAAATAAAACATGGGCAATATCTTTATAACGGAATTAATTAAGGTGTAAGGTAAATTAAGATGTACGTACACTATGTTCATAAAAACATAACACCTTGAAAGACTAGAGAGAGAAACTTCACATTCGCACGACATGTTCACTAGTATGTTCTGCAGAAACGATTAGCATTTCAGTCACCTAGGTTCAGCATGTGGCATGTTGCCTAGTTGGTACCGGGACCTCCACGGGCACTGAAAATTTGTTCCATGCGTGATGGTGTCCATTCAGATGAGGTGTCAATCTTCTCGAGGGATGGTCTAGGTGGTGCGACCAGACCCATCTTGTCGTGTTCTACGGCCTTCTGTGAACCATTCTGTACACACCCGTTGCACTGCAGACACACTTCGTCCCACACGAGCAACAATTTTCCGGATGGATGCATCACGTTCTCTCATGCCAATAATGCGCCCTCTTTCAAACTCACTCATTTGACGGTACGGTTCTCGCATACATCTGCAAGGCATCCTGCACGTCTTCTCAAGTCACACTGATCCATTACCTTCAGTTTATAGTGACGAGAACCACGGACACATACCAGTCGGTGGTGGTGCGCCGAGATATCAATGTGGACCTTGAACATGAGGTCCGACGTGGTTCAAATGCTAATCATTTCTTGAGAATACACTAATGCGCATGTCCTGTTTATATGAATCTCTAGTCTTTCAAGTTTTTCTGGTTTTTATGAACATGAGTTTACAATAAATTGCTTAGTGGCAATGGAATACAGTTAGACACATTACGACTAACTCACTCATAAAATGATGATTAGGTAGGGTGGATCACCACTACGCAATCACATTTTCCAGTAGTTACAAAGGTTTACAAAGAAATGAATAAGAATGGGTTACATTTCGCCACATTAAAAGGTTTGAATGAAGACTTTGATCCTTCCCTCAAGCATATTAAAACCTTACAGCGTTGATAATCAAAACAAGTTTTTCAGGATAGTACTTACAGTTTTCAAGTCGAATATTTATATTTTACCAGAGTAAAGAGTAGTTAGGCCACCGTGCGTGTTGTTCGTTTGTAGGGAATATGCCTACTAAGCAGACGTGAGATTCATAGCCAAATAAAATAAATGTAATTAAATCATTGCTGCTGATCAAAGGAAAATTCAGAGAAAGGAAACTTTATTTAGCCTGGGACAACCTTGACCATTACTTCACATAACATCTTAAATCTATGAAAAATTCCTGTGTCACAACACATCTTGCACGTCATTCGAGCAAAAAACTCTCGTTCCAATTCCTAGTTAAAACCAACTAACGGTCAGTCCATTATTGAAGAAACTACAAGAACAGATCACGTGACTCCCAGCCGTTATAGTCCCATGCCTGGTGGCAGAGCGTGCCACCATACAGCAAAAGTATTAAACTATCTCAAAATTACAATATCATAGGGGAAGCTACGGAATGCCATTAGGCGAATAATTAGTTAATTAATTAATTAAACGGTGACACGAATTTCAAATTATGCTTAAAAGCAATCCAGAAAGAATCAAGGTGGTATTGTAGTGAGACTAGGCTTAGTCACATTACAAGATCCTATAGTCCTGTGATTCCATCGCTTCTTCGTTTATAAACCTAGTCTCTTGCATTGCTGTTATCTGAATATTCTTCTTTCTTCTTCTTGCGTTCCTGCCTTCTAAGGACCACGTTACAATTTCAATTCTTCCTCCTTAGTTCTTTCCTTTTCTTCCAGTATTCTTTCATTGTTTCACTGTGCTTCTTTTTCCTGTCTTCAGTCCACTTTGTGCCTGTTTTCTTTTCCTTCCTCCCTTGGAATCCTTCGATTTGTAAGACTTTCTTCCTAAAAACCTTTCTTTCCAATAATTCTTCTTCTCGTATGTTGTTCCTTTCCAGGTCTTTCTTGACTTCTTGAGTCCAGGTGGTAGTTGATTTCTTTTCCCAAAGGTACTTGAAGATTTGTTTAGTTAGTCTATTATCATCCATTCTGTAAATGTGTCCAAGAAATAGCAATCTCAATTTTCTTATTGTTTCTGATATGTTTTCTATATTCTGGTAAATGTCATTGTTACTTCTTAATTTCCTAAACTCTGCAGTTCTTAGAGGACCTAATATTTTCCTTATAATTCTTCTTTCTAATATTTCTAATTTATCGAGCTTGTAGTTCAGTGCTAGACATTCGCTGGCATAAGGCATTCTGGTTTCACTACTGTGTTGTAGTGCTTTATTTTAAGTTTTCTTGATAAGCACTTTTTGTTATAAGTATTCTTAGTTATACCGTAAGCTCTTTCCATCTCTTGTATCCTCTCCTCTATAGCAGATTTTTCTAAACCATTTTCTTGAATTGTCTCACCGAAATATTTGAATTTCTTTACCTTTTCTATTTGACCAATATCCGTTACTAAAAACTTTGGGGCACTTCTTATATTCGTCAAAAATTTTGTTCTCTCGGCAGAGATTCCCAAGCCGGTCATGTTGGCTATCTTTTCAAGGAGATTGACTTGCATTGCTGCATCTGTAAGGCTTTCTGAAAGTATGGCAAAGTAATTTGCAAATGCTAGGCAATTTATTGCAACACCTTGTTCTTCCCCAGCATGAGTGGCAATATTTTGGATTCTTCCAGTTTTTCATTCCAAATTCTTACTATTTTCTCCAGGACACAATTGAAAAGGAGTCAAGATAGACTATCGCCCTGCCTGACACCTGTATTTATTTTGAAAGGTCGAGATATTTCACCCATAAATTTTACTTTCGAGATAGTGTCTGTAAGTGTTTCACGAATTAGGTTTGCCAATTTAGATTTAACTCAAAATTCCTGGATTACTTTATCTAGGGTTTCCCTATCAACAGAGTCAAAAGCTTTTTTAAAGTCAATAAATGTTACAACTATGTTTTTGGAGTTTATTAATCTGTGTCGAATTATAGATTTCAGGTTGAAAATCTGTTCAGAGCAAGATCTTCCCTCTCTAAATCCACCTTGATATTCACCCAATTGACTGTCCAGTGTCGATTTTACTCTATTTGGTAGTATTGTTGAAAATATCTTGTAAGCAACTGCAAGAGAGATATACCTCTGTAGTTGTTGACATCTTGCTTGTTACCCTTCTTGTGTAATAGGTGTATTAGAGCCACTTTCCAATTCCTCTGGGATCTTTTCTGTTTCCCAAATTTCTTCAAAGATTATTTGTAGATCTTCTATAATTTTCGGTTCAGCCCATTTTAAAAGTTCAGCTGTTATGGAGTCTTCCCCACTAGCTTTGTTATTTTTAAAAAATGTTAATGCTTCCTTAATTTCTTCCGCTGTTGGAGGTGAATCAGCTTCTAGATTTTCGTGAATTTCTGAAAATTCTAATTTATGATTTGGCTCAGGGCAGTTCAGCAGGTGTCCGAAGTGTTTTGCCAGAATCTCACAATTCTCGGCATTGTTAAGGCCAATATTACCATTTGCATCTCTGAACCAAATACTCCGGGACTGATAATCTTTCAGGTTATTCTTAAAGTTCTGATAGAAATTTCGGGATTTATTTCTTACAAAATTATTCTCAATTTCTACTAGCTGCGATTTTTCAAGATATATTTTAACCTGCCTTATTATTCTTGTTGTTTCTTTTCTCTGTTGTTTAAATAGCTCATAGTGTTCATTCTTTCCGGAACATTTCCATTTTTTCCACTTCTTCGTTCTTTCCATAAGTGCTTCCTCACATACGTTATTCCACCATACTTTCTTTTTAGTTTTAACTGATCCAAATACTTTCTTCGCTGCACTATTAATCTGTTTAGATAATTCTGGCAATTTGCTATTCTGAGTTACTTTAATTTCTTCCTGAAAGTTTTCTATAGTTGCTTGTGTAATGTTGAGCATATCTAAATTGTATTTCATTAATTTTCTCGACCTTCTTTGATTCCTGCGAGGTAGAAGCTTTAGCTTAATTTTAGAGAGGTAGTGATCGGAGTCAAACTCTCCACTTCTTATTACTTTAACATTCATACATTCCCTAATACTTTTTTGAGAAATAGCTACATGGTCCAATTGAAACTCACCTAACATCGGGTTTGGGGACACCCATGTTTTAGCCTTTCTTGGAAGTTTCTTAAAGAAAGTCGACATTAATTTTAGGTGAAAGGATTTACAGTGATTATTAGTCTCATTCCATTTTTGTTTGTTCTTTTGTGTGCCGGATATGCCCCTACTGTTTTGCTGAAAACTTTTTCTTTGCCTATCTGTGCATTAAAATCACCTAGTAGAATAATAACATTTGATTTTGGAATATTTGACATTTCATCATCTAGAAGACTCCAGCATTCTTCCGTTTTACTCGGGCTCATGCTATTATCTTCATTTATTGGTGCATGACATTTAACAAATGTATACTTTTTGTTCTTGCATTTAAGTGTGAGAAATAACCTTTCTGAACTAGATTTGAATTCCATAACATTATCAACTATTGTTTTATGGACATAAAAGGCGGTACCTAGTAGTGGCATTCCTTTCATAATTTTGATTGCTGGTTTACCTTTACAGATTCTATAATTTTTGGTTTCTGTTACATTCTCATCCATAAACCGTGTCTCTTGAGCTGCTAAGATCTGGATTTCATGTCTATCTGAATATTATATTTTGTTAGGACATCTAAGGTATGTTTAATTTTCCCTGTCTTAAGGAGGAAATTGATAGTGATATTTGACAAGTACGGTGCAGGCTCCCCAGAATCCGAAGGGCTGAAAACCCGGCCAATGGCCGGTGTGGATTGGTTACCACTTGGGGTAGTTTCCCTGTTTATTGTTTGCTCCCTGTATCCAGAGTTACGAAAAGATTTCGTGTGGTTACCGAAAGGTAGCGAGTTGTTAACTATCAAAGTTGTGAGGCCTTGAAGCAACCATCCTCTATATCACAACGGCCGATGACCTAGCTGTTAGCCCCCTTTAAACAACAACAACCTACATAACACTAATCAGAGAGAGAAAATGGAAGGGGTCCCACACTTTGAAGAATTCAGATATCGGCCTAAGAAACACAAGGGCCACGAAGGATGTGAAAATTAAAGACTCCCTAGGCCTCCATATGTAATACTGTCGAGCCAAGGGGTACCGTGGGTGTCATTTTATCGTCCCCGCCAACAGTGGGACGACTATAATAAGAGAATTCATGAATTTAGATGAATTTAGACTTCTGTTGCTTAGTCCATATCAAAGACGAGCTTTGCTGACATGGAAGTATTGTTCAATCGTGTTAACTGGCGATGGATTCTGTCATGATTGTCTTAAGGTGTCAAAACGCATGGTCATCGATACATATCAACAAGACAAATTGTGAAGATGATTATAAAAATGAGAAAAAGGCATGAAGGAACGTATAATAATAAGAATAATGAGACAAGATTGTGTCATGAGAAAGGAGTACTCACTTTACATATGATGCCCTTATATCACAGAGTCGGAAGAAAACTAAATGTGAAGGCCTACAATAAGAAAGTTCAAAAAATTGATCACCAATAACATTATATTGACCATTGTTTGTTGTGATGTGCTTCGTCTCTTATGCTCCCACTTATCTCCGATTGATGGAATTACTGCTGCGTACCTAGTATAACAGCCTGCCAGAATATTGGCGGGAAGTAGACGGGGAGTTAGATATCTCTCTTCTTTAGCATGCCATTCCTCTGGCTCATACATTTTCTGATACTGCTGGTACGTAACACAATAGTTCATCATAGCATTCCAGCTACTCAATCCCTACTCTGAGGCTCAGATTGGAATGAACAGTATTCACATTTAACGGAATAATGGCAGAGGAGTGTTCGCGGCTGTCAGCTTCCTAGCACTGGAACTTTGGACTGTTAGATCGGCAGCGTAACTTAGTACTGATCGTTAGAAAAGAGAAAATGTGCCGTTTTTCACTTGATCGAGTATTTTATACGATAACATTGCTTTTAATCGCTATATTTCTACTGATGCCATTGTAATGATCTATGTTAACTTCAGTTGGGAAAACCACAAAGACAGTCTTTTTGAGAATTCCGTAGTGAAGCACGGGCACATCAGCTAGTTAGTTAATAACAATACAGTACATTGCCTTGTAGTATGGTACATAATAAAAATCACAGCACGAGGAAGGGTTTCTAATGAAGAACATGAAGTTTATGAAAAATATTCTCTGTCCCAGTATGGAAGCCGTTCTGGTGCTAAAATGAGCAGGCCGCAGAAGGGTGGCTTCTGTTAGTTATTCTGGTAGAGAGAAAGATGAAAGAAAAAATGAAAGAAAAGAATGAGTGAAACTTTTGTTTCAAGCTGACTCGACCGAACCTCAGAGAGCGCCAGACAGCATGATAATGAGCAGTAAGGAGATTTTTCCCAATCGTAGATTGCTGACATCTTCTCTTTTCAACCATTGTGCCTTCCAGCCAGATCGATACCAAATATTGGACTTGTAGGTGTAAGACAGCCAACTTATCAAATCCTTTCATCAACGTTGACTTTTAATGCAGTAGTTGTAGGTACTGTAGTAGCATTCTAATGTGAAAGGAGACGTCCTGGCTCGGTAATGGAGGAGAACGCATTCGAGGGAAGAATTAGATTAGGTCCCTATTATTATTATTATTATTATTATTATTATTATTATTATTATTATTATTATTATTATTATTATTAAATGTTGAAAAAATGCTTAGCATACAAAGTAGGGGTTTCTAAATTACGAAAAACCAAAAATTAAGCCATTTCCTCAATTATGCAGAAAGTTGAACGGCTAAAGTACCCAGAAACGATTCGAATCTTGAGTCTTGGATAGATCTATCAAACTAAAACAGCCAATTTCGAAAGATCGCTTCCGGCCTAAATCCAGTTCTGGAAAAACAGCCTAAAATCGCTTGTTCCTTTACTCGCTTCCTTTTTTATTCAAATCTTAGCATAATTAACTTACTTGCATAATTCTTTCTGTAATGTGTTTCCTTGTTTCAGTATCCTCAGGCGTTTTCTGATTTTGTTTCAAATGCCCACACCGAATGAAGGAATTATAAGGACTTAAATGAAACTCTGCATCGACTCACATTAGCGCTCGTAGCGGTACTTAAGCAAAACAATGCATTGACTCACATTAGTTCTCGTAGTGGTAGAAAAGAGGCAAAATGCTAATCTAATCGACCAAACGATGATGATTAAGAAAAGGATTATAATTTTTAAGAATAAATAAAGAATATATTCTCATACTTTATTTTATGTTATTTACCTAAAATTCGTAGCTCATATTCCTGGGATTTTTCCAACATTGAGTTGCATACCTAAAGGGCTAGAACAGTTGATTTTTTATTTTATTTTCATTCTGCTGTGGACCACGTTATTTCTACAAAAATTTTCATCCTTGATCTTTAATTCTTCTCCAGAATTCCCGCATTCGCTTTCAGTGAGACTCCTTCCTTTCATCAGTCCACTTCTTACCTGTTTTCAACTTTGACTTCGTCCGACTCGTTGGCTGAATGGACAGCGTACTGGCCTTCGGTTCAGAGGGTCCCGGGTTCGATTCCCGGCCGGGTCAGGGATTTTAACCTTCATTGGTTAATTCCAATGGGTCGGGGACTGGGTGTTCGTGCTGTTCCCAACATCCCTGCAACTCACACATAACACTATCCTCCACCACAACAACACGCAGTTACCTACACATGGCAGATGCCGCCCACCCTCATCGGAGGGTCTGTCTTATAAGGGCTGCACTGGCTAGAAAGCGCCACGCGAAATTATAACTTTGTCTTTTCTTGGAATCGCTGGTATGCTCGAAGGTTCTTCCGGAGAGGAACAAGTCCCTGGATATCTCCATCTATGATCCTCACTTCTCGAAGGTCTTTTTCAACTTCGTTGAACCAGGGTCCCTTTGTTTTCTTGTTTTCAAAGTAGGAAAAGATCCGGTTGGTAGTCTTTGCGATCTCCCACGTGTTATGTCACCATAATTAATCCTCCTTTTCCGAATGGTGTCCGTTATCCTCTTCACATCCTGGTACAGTTCATTGTTATGCCGCCTTCTGTACTCACTATTTTCTCTAGTCCGCCTGGTGGCCATGATCGTTAAAGCGTCAAGTCTATAACGGTCTGTCATCTTGGTCAGCGGGTTCGAGTCCCGTTGGTCGAAAAAATTAACCATCAGAAATTTGGCCGGACAGAGCTTCCGTGGCTCAGGCGGCAGCGTTCCGGTCTCTCACCGCTGGGTTCCGTGGTTCATATCCTGGTCACAACATGTGAGGTTTGTGCTGGACAACGCGGAGGCGTGGCAGATATTCCGGATACTCGGTTTTTTTTTTCATCATTCGTTCCAGTAATACTCTCCAATACCATTTCATTTCATCTGTCAGTCAATAATCATTGCCCCAGGTGAGTGCGACAGGCTTCGGTAGCCGGCACAGTTCCTACCCTCACCGCTAAATGAGGGCTTCATTCATTCCATCCTTGACCCGGTCGATTGACTGAAGACAGGCTGTGGATTTTCATTTCTTCATAATGTCGGCCGGCATGGTATGAGAGGTGGTGATATACAATTTATAATCACTAGATTGCGTGGCAAAAGCCTGGATTCAATCCCCAACTTCTCCGCAGTATTCATATAGAGTGAGAGCATACGAAGCTGGTGATTCGTCCGTCGGATGGGGATGCGAAGCTTTTGAGCAGAACACTTTGTGTTATTACACAATAGTAGACTACGAGCCGACACCGAGTTTCACTGTCTCCCTGCCTCATTATCATCTTACCGCATCGAGATGCGCAGGTCGCCCATGGCCGCCAAATATAAAGGCAACAGGCGAGCTGAACATGCCCTCAAACACTCCCGGCACTAAAAGCCATACGATAAATAAAACAAATTCTCTAATTGGTCCTAGGATCTCACCCAGGATTTATCTTCCTTTGGCTTCTAACTTTTCAATCAGACCCTTCCCATTCAAGGCATTCTGCTCAACAATAATGCCTAAGCTTGGCGTCGATAGGCACCAATCTTTTGTTCAATGTCAGATACGCGGCATTTTTTAAGTCCACCGATTTCTATCTGAAAATGGAGCACAGACGTTCACATCATCTTGTGCCCGGAAATGCATAGTTTCCACTGTAGATGGCACTAACGTCATTCTCTCATAACTTTCTGCGTGCGTTTTGAGTGTTGTAGATAGTGTGATTTAAGCAACGTGGAAGCACGATGTTCCGGTATTCATTCCAGGAACAAGTCGTGATGCTGTTCGTGGCCAAACTTTTGGAAACGTTCGAGAGGCAGCACGGATGTACCGAGCCACGTACCATGACAGATAGGACCACACACATTACACGTCATTTGGAGTCAGTATGGACGTTTCTGTGAGCCTGGGTCTTTTGTGAAAGAAGAATGTATTGGGCGGCCGCAGACTGTGCGTACACGAGATGTGGAGGCACATATTCACCATAATTCTGATAACAACCCTGGTTCAAGCTCCAAGTTAGTGGCCCGCTAACATGGTGTAAGCCTAAGGACGGTTATCCGTATCTTACATAACAGCCGCTATTATTCCTATACCTCCAACGTGTGCAGGGATTATTACCTGCGGGGTATCCTCCACAGGAAAGACTCTGTCGCTGGTTTTTATCATCTGTGGACTACAGAAAATCCTCACGGAATGGTTGAAGCGTCTCGTCAGCAGCAGCTCCACATCATTGTTTGTGCAGGAATAATTGGTGACCGCCTAGTTGGACAAGTTCTTCTTCCACAACGCCTGAATTGAGAAACGTGTCTGGACTTCCTACAGAACACTCTGCCTTCATTGCTAAAGAATGTGCCTTCGACAATACTACAGGCAATGTGGCTGCAGCACGATGGAACGCCAGCCCACTCCCGCATCACTGTTCGCCGACACCTCAACGACTTCCCCAGACAGCGGATAGAACGTGGAGGCCCTGTTGCATGGCCTGCTCAATCACCGGACTTAAACCACTCAATTTTTACTTGTGGGGGGCATCTGAAAGGCAGTGTGTACAGTGAGCTTGTTCCTGATGTTGAGACCCCTGAACAGCGTGTCTACGTAGCCTGTGAAGCTATTCGGACACAGGCCGCAACATTGGAACGAGTGAGGCAATTCATGATGCGACGTGTGAACGCGTGCATTCCTTTCCATGGAAGCCACTTTGAACATCTGTTGTGACATGGATGGATTCAGGCCATGTACTGTGTACCTGGCCTCTTTGTTTGATGTCGTTCTTCAGTGACGTCTACTGTGGAAATTATGCATTTCCGGGCACAAGGTGATATGAACTTTTCACCTCCGTTCTAAGTCAGAAATCACCCCATGAAACTTGTCGGTGGACTTAAAACGCAGTCCTGTATATTATGAGTAATGATATAGTAAACGATATTCCCATCACCTACCTAATATGCATATTTTTAAGAGATAAACGACGAAATGGTTGAGACGCACTGGGAAGAAGAGGAGGAGTGATATTAGCAGATGCACCTTCTATCTTCTTTCTGATCTCGGGTTCGTTAAGTGTAATAAAATCACATTCAACTGAGAAAACTTGACCCTTTGTACAGCTGGCTTGGAACTCAGCGGAGGTTGCTTCTCAAACGATCAGCTCTACGTTGCCTACTCCAAGGTCAGGTCGGCCCCGTATTCTATGCTATAAAATGCTTTAACTTACAAACACAGCTTCTCGGGCGCCGGTTCATGCCCTGCGAGATCGAGAGGAGAGGACGTGTGAAAAGTTAACAGTTCGCCTTGCCATTCTGCCAGCCGATCAATTTTCGAAGAGTTTTCAAGACCTCAAAGGGCTCGAAATGTACTTGCCTTTCTTGCTTTTTCTGAGAATGTCCCCTTGTGCCCCCAACTTGAGTTAATAGACCTGCAGTACTACAAGAATATATTTCTGCAAATCCGAAACGTGCACCAGTGTTTACAAAACACTTCCTCAACAGGAATATACTCGACTGCGCAAGAAATTTGCCAAAGATCCTCCGGTATTCGGTTCTATGTAAGTGAGCAGTATTTTTAATTATACAATTGACTACGTCCCGGCAACGCGCAGATTTAACGGTCCTCAATAACCTGCACAGCCCCATGTAATTGACCATATCACGTACCTTTGTTCCAAACGTAGAATACACGTACATTTTAAACATAAATAAAATAACACACTTCCCATCTCAGGTCACAGCGTTATTTATTTTAGCCGGGCTGAGCGGCTCGGGAGGTTGAGGCACTGGCCTTCTGACCCCAACTTGGCAGGTTCGATCCTAGCTCAGTCCGGTGGTGTTTGAAGGTGCTCATATCCGTCAGTCTCGTGTCGGTAGCTACAGTAGCACGAAAAATAACTCCTGAGGGACTGAATTCCGGCACCTCGGCGACTACGAATACCGTAAAAGTAGTTTTTTTACACTCAGCTTTACGTCGCACCGATACAGATAGGTGTTGCGATGACGATGGGATAGGAAAGGGTTAGGAATGGGAAGGAAGCGTCCATGGCCTTAATTAAGTTTTCTGGTTTGAAAATGGGAAACCACGGAAAATCATCTTCAAGGCTGCCGACAGTTGGGTTCGAACCCACTATCTCCCGAATGCAAACTCACAGCTGCGCTCCCCTAACCACACGGGCAACTCGCTCGCACGGGCAACTCGCTCGCACGGGCAACTCGCTCGCACGGGCAACTCGCTCGGCAAAAGTAGTTAGCGGAACGTAAAACTATTATTATTATTATTATTATTATTATTATTATTATTATTATTATTATTATTATTATTATTATTATTATGTACTTATTTATTTATTATGTTGAAAAGTATTGTTCTAACTTGCCGAACGAAAAGGGGCTTATGGAAGGAAGAAAGTAGAACTGGCTTGCGTCAGCAAGGAGGATGAGTCTGGATATGTTAGGAGTTAATGACATTCGGCTAAGGGGAGATAACAAGGAAGAGAGAGGAGATTATGAAGTGTACTTGACGGGTGTTAAAACGGGAAGATCAGAGAACGGGGTAGGACTCTTCATCAGGAATACCATTGCATGCAACATAGTTTCTGTTAGGCACGTAAATGAGCGAATGATGTGGATAGATTTGGCTATTGGAGGAATTAGGACGAGAATTGTCTCAGTGTATTCACCATGTGAGGGTGCAGATGAGGATGACGTTGACAAGTCTTATGAAGCATTGGGTGACACCGTAGTCAGGGTCAACAGCAAGGATAGAAAAGTGCTAATGGGCGATTTCAATACGAGAGTTGGATATCGAACTGAAGGATGCGAAAGGGTAATTGGTAAATGTGCGGAAGATATGGAAGGTAATAGGAATGGGAAGCGTTTGCTTGACTTCTGTGCTAGTATTGGATTATCACTTACAAATACATTATTCAAGCACAAGGCTATTCACCGCTACACATGGGAGGGTAGGGGGCACCAGATCCATAAGAGACTATTTCGTAACTAACTTTGAATTCGGGAAATCTGTCAGGAATGTGAGGGTATTCCGGGGATTTTTGATGATGCAGACCTCTTTCTAATATGTAGTGAACTAAGAACATCTAGGCCGAGGATAGAGAAAGTGAAATGTGTCTGTAGACGGATAAGTGTAGAAAATTTCCAGAACGAAGAAATTAGGCAGAAGTTCATGAATATGACTAGTGAAAAGTTCCAAACAGTGGACAGTAAGCAGGTTCAGGATATAGAAAAATAATGGGTGTCATAAAAGGATGCTATAATAGGAACAGCAAGGGAATGTTTGGGAACAACTATGTTTAAGGATGAGGAAAAGCGAACGTCTTGGTGGAATGATAAAGTGAGAGCAGCTTGTAAACGTAAAAAGAAGGCGCTTCAGAATTGGCTCAAAACAAGGACTAACGCAGACAGGGAATTGTATGTAGGAGAAAGAAACAGATCGAAACAAATAGTTGGTGAATACAAGAAGAAGTCGTGGGAAGAGTTTGGTAATAACTTGGAAAGGCTAGTCAAGCAGCACGGAAACCTTTCTGGACAGTAATAAAGAATCTTAGGAAGGGAGGAGAAAAGGAAATGAATAGTGTTTTAGGTAAATCAGGTGAACTCATAATAGATCCCAGGCAATAACTGAAGAGGTGGAAGGAATATTTTGAAAATCGTCTCAACGTAAAAGGGTATTTTCAGTGTAATGTCGCAAACAACCGAGCTCATGGAGAGGAGGCCAATGATGTTGGTGAAATTACTCCTGAGGAAGTGAAAAGGATGGTAAATAAATTCAGTTTTCATAAAGCAGCAGGAATAGATTAAATTAGACCTGAAATGGTGGAGTTTAGAGAGAAGGTAGGGATAAAATGGCTTCATAGAGTAAAAAGATTAGCTTCGAGAGTTAGTGAAATACCTTCATATTGGACAAAAGCAGTAACTGCACCTATCTATAAGCAAGGGTACAGGAAGAACTGCAACAACTATCGAGGTATCTCATTAATCAGTATATCAGGCAAAGGGTTCACTGGCATCTTAGAATGGAGGGTGCGATCAGTGCTTGAGAGGAAGTTGGGTGAAAAACAGTGTGGTTTCAGGCCACAGAAGGGCTATCAGGATCAGTATACGGCAGGTAATTGAAAATGGTACGAGAGGAATAGACAGGTATGTTTATATGTTTCGTAGATCTAGATAAGGCATATGACAGAGTACCGAGGGAATTCGCCTTACTGAGGAACTATGGGATTAAGGGTAGATTATTAAAGTCAATCAAAGGCATTTATGTACGATTGGGCTGCAGTGAGAACTGACAGCAGACTGAGTTCTTTGTTCAAGGCACTGTACCAGGAAGGCACAGGCCCTGGCACATCAGGTTATAAAATCTTTAATCATGAAAGAATGGCTGAGTTGTGACACCAGAAGCAGCTGTCCGAGGGAATGTTCTCGTCTCTACTGCTCCGTGTAAGTGTGAAGGAGATAGCGAGAGAGGGGAACAAGGTCAAGTGACGTCAGCGCAACATGTATCTTACCTCCCCGTGGAAACGTCTAGAAATGATTTTTATAACTTCTAAATGGCCTGATAGATAAAAACGATGGAAACACCAACATGTAGCTCACATTACAAATGTACAATGTTGAAAATTTTAGATCAATCCACCAAGTAGTTTAGATGATATGATGGGTTGAAGTTTGGAATGCATAACCACCCCTCTGTCGCCTGACCCAGTGAGCTCGCTCCCAGCAGAATATAAATAGGTCAACGACTCAAGGGTATAGTCAGTTGAAATCTACAACTCGATCATGGCTAGAAGTTATACTGCTTCGTCGCGCTTCGCGAGAGATGTGTAAGTCATATTCTAAAACTTTGAATTTGTGCGAGGTTGTAGTAAGTGAAGTTTCAACCGGGTTTTGGACGTGTGAGATGTTATAAAGTTCTATCAAACCAAGTTTTGTCGTATAATATTTACGGATTTCTTGAACAATTGAATTGATATAGAGACTGTGCATTTAAGTAGAACTGAGAATACCAATGTTTAACTTACCATTCGACAGTATAATAGACTTTGTCAATTCCTCACATACTTGAACCCTGTCATGATCATTTACAGTGATGAGCATATTATGAAATTGTGCGTGATGAATTAAACCTTCAATGAATGATAATTTCATTGGTCTTGAGACGCATTTCTCGTATACAATTACGACTTGAACTATTTGAAGTACTATTCCACTCAAATATTCAGAAATTAATAGGACTGAAAGTGACTAATTTCACGTTTTTCCTTGAATATTCGATTAGTGTCATAAGAAAAGAACTGAATGTTAATAAGATTTTAAGGTGATATTAGGTCACACGAACTCTTATTATGAGAACTCATTCATAAAAACCACTTAAGCAGTGAATATTAGGATTCAAGAGACTGTTCTAGAAGTGACCTTAATTGCATTTATTCGAGTATTTAACGGACTGTAATAGTTATTCTTATACCGAATTTCGAAATGATCTGTGATTATTATGAACTGTGCTAGTGTCTCATTTCATGTCTTATAAACTGTGTGGTGAAAGACCGTGCTTTCGACTGCAGAAGCGATATCATTTTATTACTACAGTAACTTGACTTATAGCTCGAACTGTGACATAGACTGTGCTATTCCAAGTCACGTATTTAATGCTATAGTACAAAAGTACGAGTACAAACAGTGCATTCGGACTTATTTTAGTGTGAAATGCAACTCATTAATGACAATTAATAGTCCTACAACTCGCTGTATAGTGCCAATTGAACTTTCCCGTGTTTCAACATTTCTTTTTAAAACACAGAAAATGTTGGCAAAGTGTCGTCGTATCACACTGCGTAGAACGTCGTATCCAGCGTGGGATTATTCGTGGTGTCTTCGAGGGACATTCGTGGTATCCATCGAGGGATTAATCGTGGTATCTACGCCGGATTAAAACGTGGTGTCGTCGTGGGATGTAACGTGGTACGCTGCTGGTGCTGAGTTCGAGTTCACGCTGTTCGCTGCAGAGGTTCCTGTCACCAAGCTGCAGAGCTGTACTTCATCCATTCTTATGAGCAGAACACAGGTGATATAAGAGTATTTCACCTTTTTAAGAGTAATTACACTAAGACACTAACTGACCTTTTAATAAAGCACTCAATCATTCAACAGTGCTACGTTGATCAGATGAAAATTGCTTCGTAATTTTGATCGTGTGAATTCTGCTTGTAGAAAATGTAGGTCATTCAACAAGACCTCAATGAACCTCAATGAACTTCAGGTTTCTCTTCGAAGTTGTGTAAACTGAAATCATTTCACAATAACTAGATGAACTGTAGGGCTTGTCACATAATAAGTGCACTATTTAACAATCTTGTATAATTGGTTTAGATGAACAGTAGGATTTCCTCAGCAAGTGATTGAAAATTTTTCATTTGAACTATACGATTGCTAAAGCACGTGTAAGATAATATTATGTTAATGATTTTAGAAAGACTTTATGTTTTTCAACACAAGTGATGGACTTAATTTGTAATTTAAAAATATTGGTAAATCAACAAGTGGTTGAATAAAGTTCTATGAATAGAGTGTTATTTTGAATTTGAGTCTACATGAGAGACCCTAGATGAACTATAGGATGCATTGAGGTCTTAGAAATCTGGTATTTATTCTGAACATTATTAACATCGAGTGGATGTATTGGATTATAACAGCGCAAATTTCATTTACTTAATTGCATTCTGAAGAGATCAATTAAAATTTAATGTTAATGAAGGAGAAGCAGGGTGATTTGCTTGAGATTATATCAATAAATATTGTCAAAAGTTTTAATCACCATCTATTATTCACCCTGCGAAATCATCCTTCTCTGTACCTGCTCCAATCGCAACCGTACACTACCTGAGATCCTTCCCATGTTCTTGCTCCATAACTATTTCCCGGTACAGTACTTAGACGGGCTAGACAAGGCTGTAATCTTTCACCTTTAATGTTCATACTTTACATGGATCATCTGCTGAAAGATATTAAGTGGCAGGGAGGGATTCAGTTAGGTGGACATGTAGTAGGCACAGTCTGCCCTATGCTGACGACTTGGTCTTAATGGCAGATTGTGCCGAAAGCCTGAAGTCTAATAACTTGGAACTTGAAAATAGGTGCAATGATTATAGTACGAAAATTAGAATTTCTAAGACTAAACTGAGTCCGGCCCCGCGGTGTAGGGTGCAACGCGTCCGCCTGTTACCCAGCGTCCCCGGCTTCGATTCCCGGCCGGGTCAGGGGTTTTTAATTGTAAATGATTAATATCCCTAGCCTGGGAACTGGGTGTTTGTGTAGTCCTTAACTTTCCTTTCCTCGCATTCAACACTTCACACTTCCGCCATTTACAAAATACCCGCAGGTTCTTCACATATGGTGCAAGTACGGGCAAAAGATCTTTCTTGGTCGACGCCCCGAACAAATAGCATCTAAAAAAAAAAGGTTAAATTGAAGTCAATAGGTAAGAAATCCAAGAGAACTGAATGTTATATTGGGAATACAAAGCTGGAACACTTAGATAATTTCAAGTATTTGAGACGTGTGTAATTGAGATTGATTCAAGGTGATGTATTCTGTAAGAAGGAAGTGAGCTCCCGGACTAAAGTATCTTTACATCAGTCTGTTTCAGACCAACTATACTTTATGGGAGTGAAAGATGTGTGGACTCAGTATATATTAATCATAAGCTAGAAGTAACCGACATGAAAGTAGCGAGAATGATTTCCGGTACGAACAGGTGGGAACAATGGCAGGACGGTACTAGGAATGAGGAAATAAAGGCTATATTAGGAATGAACTCGGCGGATGAAGCTGTGTGCTTAAACCGGCTTCAATGGTGGAATCATGTGAGGCGAATGGAGGAGAATAGATTACATAGGAAAATAATTGACTCTGTTATGGAGGGTAAGAGGGGTAGAGGCAGACCATGACGATGATGGTTAGACTCATTTTCCAACGGTTTAAAGAGAGAGAACTAAATGAGGTCGCAGAACTAGTTTAAAGGTGGTGGCGATTAGTAAATTCACAGAGGCTTGCAGACTGAATGCTGAAGGGCATAACAGTCTATAATGAAGATGTATGTATATATATGTGTGTGTGTGTATGTATGTATGTATGTATGTATGTATGTATGTATGTATGTATGTATGTATGTATGTATGTATGTATGTATGTATCATAAATGCAAAATATTATTTCTGTCATCACATTATGTCTGATCGTCCGGTACCTTGGCTGAATAGCCTTCAGTTCAAACGGCCCCGGGCTCGATTTACGGCCGTGTCGAGGATTTCAACTACGTATGGTTAATTTTTTTAGCTCGTGGACTGAGTGTTTGTGTCCGTCTTAATAACACCTTAATTTGCAGTACGTACAACACAACACAACACATGTCAACCACCACAGAAAAACGCAATAGTGAATATAGGGTTGGGGTCAGGAAAGGCATCCGACCGTAAAACTGGGCTAAACCTAGACGACCTGCCTACCAGAGTGAGCTCCCGGACTAAAGTATCTTTACATCAGTCTGTTTCAGACCAACTATGCTTTATGGGAGTGAAAGCTGAAGACCAGGGTGAAGAAGAATGAGAAAAAGGAAAAGATCATAGGCCTATCATGTTTGATTTCGAAGGTTTTGATCGTGGATTTTGCTTCATCAGTCCGTTGTTACCACAAACACGCTTTGCCCTTACCCTTGCCTTTCACGAGTGACTGTATATATCCGTCTCTCTCGCACCTTCTCACCGAATATCACATTGGTGTAGGTTAACCGGAACGACAGCCAAACGTGGTTTGCACTCTCGGGAAGCGCTAGTGGGAGTGAACGTCTGAGCCAACGTTGCTCTGTCTGCTCAGTTGTTGATCATCTCCGTTACATGGCATTTATTCTGAATATATTATGGATATACGCTTTCTACAATGGCAGATATACAAACCCAAGGGTACAATGAAATAAAGCACGTTTGTCGGATGCAGAGTGGGTCTCGGCCCACAAATGGTCACGGCTGGTCCTTGGTCCGACTGCTATGCAGAGGAAGGGTGGCCACGACTCAAGCGTGGCTTATACCTCTGTATTCTGGAGACGGAAATGGATTGGCCCCCACCGTCAGCTGTCCTGAGAATGGTTTTCCATGGCTTTTCCATTCTCCTGCACTAAGGCAAATGCCGGGACAGTTCCTAGTATAGGCCATGGCAGCCAACCCTCGTATAATCTCCGCACATCTTCTTCTCCAATACAAATCTCCTGGCATGAGATACGGCGCCACCATCTAGGAGGCCCGCCTCCCCCTTCAAGAGAGGGATGGAAACAATGATAATCGTATAAGGCGTGATAAAAAAATTTCCATTTGAAGGGGTTGCTGCAGTGGACATCCAACGTAGCGCGATTCCGATGCGGATATTTAAGCACGGACATGTAGGCAAAGAGATTAGTGTCTAGTCGTGTCGTGCCGAGGTGAGTGCGTTAAATGCAGCCACGTGAACTATGGCGACGTTATTACCAAATGCGTCCAAACAGGACCAACGTGCTGTTATTCTGTTCTTGTCTGCCGAACCATCGTAAAATGGAGGCTGTGTCGAAAACCACCGTTGTGGAAAGGTGCACCAAGTTCCGTGTGGGTCGCGTTTCGACAAAAAACGCCGGTAGATCTGGAAGGCGGTGGAAGACACTCGAGCAACCGCCCTATAGTCCTCATCTCTCCCTCAGAAATGCCTTGAAAGGTCGACGCTTCCTGTCAGACGATGATGTGCAGCAGGCGGTTAGGGACTTCTTCGCGCAGCAGGACACAGTGTTTTTCCACACAGGGTGGGATGAATGCCTCAATGTACACGGCGATTTTGCCGTCGAACGGTAACTTTTTGATTGCCCCTTAAGTAGTAGTAGTAGTAGTAGTAGTAGTAGCAGTAATGGAATAAAGGGCTCTATGAATTTAACATGCTGAAATCAATAACGTTCCTGTTAAAACCTAACTTATATTGGCTGACTATGTGTTTTGTCATTGAATGGTACTGTTCACAAAGTATCTCTCTTTCCTTTCCAAGTTCTTATGAAACGTAATTCCAGAACACACTAGTCAAGTCACTGGTGTTAAATAATGTAAAAAAGGGGCTGTATTGGCACTGCTGGAAACAAAGAGCCCCCCTTGCAAATTGTCGACTGCCAGATACGTACTTGTAGACTGTGTAATGAAATGTCATTTAGTCCGTCAACAAGTTCCATTATAAATACACAACCGCTCGGCTCTTCAAGTGCTCTCCATAGAGACAGAAAACTGGCCATTGTGTTATGCCGTGCGAGCAATGCTCATTTATAATACTAAAAATCAATTAAACGGACATAACAAATGGCTCCGGTAGGAAGTTTTGCTGGATGGTTCCTTTGGGTGAATTAATTTAATTTTGAAATAAATATGTCGTATAAATCGCGACGAAAGTTCAAAAATTTGAGCTAGACTAAAATAGGAAAGGTGTTTTTGTCGTTGTTTTGTTTCCTTTTTCTTACAATTCGCGTTCCGTCGCACCAACACAAACAGGTCGATGGGACAGGAAATGGGTAGAAGTGGGAAGGAAGCATCCGTGGTCTTAATTAAGGTACATCCCTAGCATTTGCCTGATATGAAAATGGGAAACCACGGAAAACCATCTTCAGGGCTGCCGACAGTGGGGTTCGAACCCACTACCTCCCGAATGCAAGCTCACTGCTGCGCACCCCTAACCAAACGGCCAGCTCGCTAGGTAAGGGAAGATTATAAAACGTTATAAATTATAAACCACGCACAGTAAACTCAAGTTGCGAATAAACATGCGTAGGCCTAAGGCAACAGTTTAGGCATCCACAATAAAACTATCTCGAAAATATTCAAGGGTACGACGAGGAATAGGTGTTCCTCCCGGGCGTTCGATGCCGGACGGCCAATCGACTTTGAGAGAGTGCATCGAAAACTCGTGATAGCCGATTTAAGGGTGAATTAACAGGAAAAATCGGGAGTGATATTTCCTCTTTTTTTCCATATAATTTTGTTTAGAAGGGTCTAATGCATCTCTGTGTGAAATTTCGGGTGGTTTTTTTCATACTGTTTCGAGCATTTGAATCCGTAGATTGGTCACCTCAGCCTATTGACTTAAGTGTATTTATTCTGTAGGTCATTCGTAGGGGGCGTTAATAGAAAAAATATTTTTCTTTTGTTTCATGCAATTCTATTTAGGATTCTAATACATTTCTTTGTGAAATTTCAGACCAGAATAATATTTTCATGTTGTTTTGATCATTTGAATATGCACATTGAGCTCTTCAGTGTATTTGCTGAATTTCTGTGCAGGTCATTTGCTTTATACATTTGTCACAAATGTTTTTCTCAAATACCATGTACCTCTTCTCTGGAGCCATGCACTTTGCTAACTTTAACTTTTACCTGAACGTATTTTATGTCTTTTTAAATAACCTGTATCATTTAGAATGTCAAGAAGATGTTTACGTTGACTATAAAATAGTTCTTCAGTGTCAGATTTTGATGAACATTGTACATTTTAATTCTAAAAGCAATAGATTTTGATAGTTAAAGTAACTTATATATACGCAGGGTGTCTGAAAATAAGTTATGGAAATTGTTAATAGGACATAGTGTTCTGAATCAAAAATTGTTTTCCATCGCATTTTTTCCTCTTAGTGAAAACTGGCCGGAAAACCGACAAATAAATTTAAGTTCAATCATGAGAAAAGTCTGTGTCAGCCTATGCATCGTGTGGCTGGCTAAACTCTCCTGCTTCAGAACCTTGAGCGGTGCGCTACCGTAGCACACTGACGTGTCGCTTGCTCACATGCAACCTTGCTAGTAATGGCGGAGTATCACAGAGCAGCATCTGATCATCAAGCCTGGATAATGTTGCACCTTTATTCAGATTATCATTAGCTAAGGTATCCTGAACCGACTGGCGTACAAAACTAAAATCCTAGTAGTAAAACTTCTCTCAGTTTTGAGTGAGCACAGTGCATTTTCTATGAAGCATATCGGTAAACACAGTACATTTCGTACATGTCAAAGTACGCCACTCTACAAAGTAATTACTGAAATGACTTACCCACGTAACATACGTTATTATGTAATAAAAGTAAACATTGCAAGCACGTCGTGTGGTATTGACAGGTATTAAAGGATAAGTGTAGAACAGAGTGTCCTAGGATGTACGCTAATAAAACTAAGTCCAAAGTAGTTCCGTATCGAGCGAGTTGGCCATGCGGTTAACGGCGCGCAGCTGTGAGCTTCCATTCAGGATATAGTGGGTTCGAATTCCATTGTCGCAGTTCTGAAGATGGTTTTCCGTGATTTTCCATTTGCACACCAAGCATATGCAGGAGCTGTACCTTAATTAAAGCCACGACCGCTTCCTTCCCTCTTCTAGCCCTTTCCTATTCCATGTTCGCCATTAAACCTATCTGTGTCGGTGCGACGTGAAGCAGATTGCAAGAAAGAGAAGAAGAAGAAAAAATTCCGTACGTTATTATTGAGTTTTGATAGGTGTCAATCATAAATCACCACTAGTGATGCCAAACATCTTCTTTACGTTATTTAGTTTTCTTGACGTAAAAGGACGGGCCTTTACAGGTCGACTTTACAGTCCTTAGACCATTGAGGAGATAAGTCTAGAGATAATTGATTTCTGTTAATTTTTATGCACCGTACATGCTGTGAATATTAATATCTTTTTATTTTTGTCGCGAATTTCTCGCAGTGCAGGGCAAAAACGCGAAAACATATAGGAAATTATTATTTAAATGCCTCCATCCCTATGTCCCGCTTGCCAACTCCCCTACATCTGTTGAGTCACGCAATACACACAACTGTACTGCTTGCCAACTGCACAGACATGTGAACAGCCAATACAGTGCTATCCTCAGTCACGCGCTCATGTTTGTACTCCGTTCGCTAGTAGAGATTCTGATCATTTCTGCGTACCCCATGCATTTTCCTTGGGAATTTTGAATGCTAATATTAACACTCTTCACCGCTAACGTTTTGTTGCGAATTCAGTGCACCACGTCGCAGGACATAAGAGGTATGAACTAGTTAACCCGGCGATTAACTAAATAGTTTAGAAAAGAGTGGATGATGGATCCTCACATATTATTGGGTTTATTATGTCCATACGTTTTCCGTAACTCTAGATATATATATATATATATATATATATATATATATATATAGAGAGAGAGAGAGAGAGAGAGAGAGAAAATAAGAGATTTTTCTGTACATTCCTCAGAATTTAAAAATAATTGTATGTCTGTATCGGTCGTGTCCACGGTAACAAGGAAATGCATTTTTAAATTCTCTGTCTGTCTGTCTGTCTGTCTGTCTGTCTGTCTGTCTGTCTGTCTGTCTGTCTGTCTGTCTGTCTGTCTGTCTGTCTGTCTGTCTGTCTGTCTGTCTGTCTGTCTGTCTGTCTGTCTGTCTGTCTGTCTGTCTGTCTGTCTGTCTGTCTGTCTGTCTGTCTGTCTGAGAAAATGCCTGAAGATAATTTAATGAAAATCAATATGTATGTTAAGTCAGAGAATGAGTCGCTACAATCTAGACTATAAATAATTTTATTCAAGCTGAGGCAAATGGTAGTGTAGGGGAAGGCGTAAAATGTAATTCTCGAATATGTATCATATTAGTGGTCCTATCGATAAATACTTCTTACGGTAACTGAAGTTATATGGAATTAAATTTCTGATCATTTATGACTTATACATCTTTACCGTACCGGCTATGATAACAAGGATATTCATGAATTTCGATTTGTCTTGCTAAGTCGATATTAGCTCCGAACTACGAGGAAATGGGTGAACAGCAGTTAATGAAAATCGGTATGAAAATTCTGGGAATAAAGTACTACAATCTAAGCTATAGATAATTTTTATTCAAGCTGAAACATATGGTAGTTTAGGGCAAGCTGTCTAAAACATAATTTTGTAAATACGTATATGTTATTGGTCGTATCGAAAAGTGAAATTACCATTAAAAAATTTGAACCATACTGACTATGATAATAGAACTCATGAATTTAGACATATGTTGTTTAGTCTATATCAACCCCGAGCATTGCTAATATGGAAATATTGTTCAGTCGTGTTCACTGGCGATGATTTTTGTCATGATCGGTGCAAAATTGCGTGGTCATCGGTCCGTGCGACAATTAAAATTGTGAACATGATTATAAAACATGGGAAATTATCGTAAAAGAAACGATCGCTTGAGAATAAGACACGCTGTTCTAATATCCCAGAGCCGGAAGGAAACTAAGTGTTAAGGCCAACGATATCGATAGCTCATAAAAATGATCAATAATAATGTTACATTGACCATTGCTCTTCTGCTGCCACTCATCTCCAATAGATGGGACTACTGCTGCGTCCCGAGTGAAACAGCATGCCTGAATATTGGCAGAAAGTAGCTGGGGAGTTCGATAACTCAGCACGTGCTATTATAATGGTGCCATCAACAACGGATACGACAGGTAGGAAGAGAATAAGTACACAGGCCCAGAACACTGGGTTACTTGGTTGGCTTGAAGAGGTGCATTGTTTTCAGTGAAGTGATAAAATATTTCTAACAAATTACACTGATCAACAAAAAATGACTTTCGGTGAATTTCTCGGAATCCAACACGCGTTCTAAGACAACTAAAACATGTTGATTCAAAATATGCAAATCATTTGTCTCTATCGCCCACTGTTCTTGATATATACATCATTTACGTATGTTTAACATTGTATCGAGGAAACTAACTCGCAGACAGAATATTCACTAGAGCATTGATTGCTATATGGAGTACTAATGAACATGGCTTGAGCCCCACATAGCACATATTAGATTTGTTTGATACACAGCCGCGCACGTAGCAAAACACTACTTATGCACACCGTTTGAAAAGCAATTGATTGCTTAAGTTTTGAAACAATGTTTTCTTAGATTGACTGGTAACTTAATTTGTTATGACTTTTGGTAATTACAGTATTAGTACTTCACATTGATATCTGGTTAACGCCGGGCGCCTAGCCCACTTTGAGAGTGGGTAGCGAACGCTCGTATTGGCCGATTTAAACGAAATAAAAGTAATTTCGTGCAGAATATACTGAACTGATCCACCTGTGTGATATAGTTGTTAGTGTGATTAGCTACCACCTCCCGGATACCCGGGTTCAATTCCCTGCTCTGCCACGAAATTTTAAAAGTGGTACCAGCACTGGAACGGGGTCCAGTCAAGGTCGGGAGGCCAAATGAGCGGAAGGATGTTTGATCCCCACCTCAACAATCTTTGAAGTGGTTTTCCGTGGTTTCCAACTTCTTCTCCAGACAAATGCCGGAATGGTACCTAACTTAAGGCCACGGCCATTTCCTTCCCTCTTCCTTGTCTATCCCTTCCAATTTCCCCACCCCCACAACACCCTTGTTCAGCATAGCAGATGAGGCCGTCTAGGCGAGGTACTTGTCCTCCAGCCATTTGTATCCCCAACCAAATGTCTCACGTTCCAAGACACTGTACTTGAGGCGGTAGAAGTGGAATCCCTCGCTGAGTCCGAGGAAAAACCAACCCTGGAAGGTAAACGGATTAAATGTATGTCCAAACCCTTGTCCCGTTTCTCTACAGGGTCGGGTATGAAGTGAGATGAGACGTAGCGAATTTTTGATGGAGAAATCATTCCTTATTGTATAACTAAAATATTTAATGATAAATGTTGAAATCCGCCTCTATGGTGTAGCAGTTAGTGTGATTAGATGCCACCACCGGAGGCGCGGGTTCGATTCCCGGCTCTGCCACAAAATTAGAAAAGTGGTATGAGGACCGGAACGGAGTCCACTCAGCCTCGGTAGGTCAACTGAGTAAAGGGAGGTTCGATTCCCACCTTAGCCATCCACGAAGTGGTTTTTCGTGGTTTCCCATTTCTTCTCCAGGCAAATGCCGGGATGGTACCTAACTTAAGGCCACGACCGATTCCTCCCCTCTTCCTTGCCTAACCTTTCCAATCCCCCAAAAAGTTCCTGTTAGGCATACCAGGAGAGGCCACCAGGGCGAGTTACTGGCCTTCCTCCCCAGTTGTATCCCCGATCAAATGTCTCACGCTCCAAGACACTGTTCTTGATATGATAGAGGCGGTAGAAGTGGAATCTCTCGCTGAGTCCGAGGGAAAACCAACCCTGGACGGTAAATGTAATAAATAATAATAATAATAATAATAATAATAATAATAATAATAATAATAATAATAATAATAATAATAATTGGCTGGAAGAGATACGATGAGATATACAAAGACAGAAGATCGCAGATGACATAATAAATATCAGGGTGACCCTCCGGCGACAGATCAATTTTTCGGAATTTTCGCGTTTACAAATTCGATGTCTACCTCCGAGAGTGTTATCGGAAGAATAGAGGCAGGTGATCAACCGACGTATGAAGTTCTGGGCAGAAGGAGAAAATAAAAATACTGTACGATGGTCTTAGGTGCTAAATGGTCTATAAATTGGCCAAATTTTTAATAATAATTATTATTATTATTTACAATACTGTTTTACTGCTTACGTTGCGTAAACTTGTCAATGGGTAAAAAGTAAACTCGTGTCCTCATCCCGAGGTGGTGCAACTCTTTTAAGGCACATTCACAATGGAGGTGAGCTGCATGTACCATTTCAAAACGTGAATGGATGATATTATGAACAAGGGTGACAAATCCATTTTTTTTTTTTTTTTTTTGCTAGTTGCTTTACGTCGCACCGACACAGATAGGTCTTTTGGCGACGATGGGACAGGAAAGGGCTAGGAGTGGGAGGGAAGCGGCCGTGGCCTTAATTAAGGTACAGCCCCAGCATTTGCCTGGTGTGAAAATGGGAAACCACGGAAAACCACTTTCAGGGCTGCCGACAGTGGGATTCGAACCTACTATCTCCCGAATACTGGATACTGGCCGCACTTAAGCGACTGCAGCTATCGAGCTCGGTAAATCCATTATTGACACTTTAATCAATCTAAGAAACTTCTCTGTTCTTTCCTTAAATAGAGCTTTTAAAAATCCACTTGCATTAGCCAGAATTCATACCGCGGCCACTTTGGTTAGAAGCCAGCGACGATGTCACTGGACGATCACGTTTCTCTTCAGATAATAGAGACCATAGTAAGCAGTACCCAACATACACAACAAATCTTCTTAACCTTCTGTCATAGAGTGAGAAACACGTAGATTACTCAGTTTATTCATATGCGGACAAAGAGGTGGAAAGGGGATTTGGGACAGGCCACAGCTACCACTGTCATTAGAGCACAAGCTGTGTTTAGTGTGAGTGGAAGGATGAATGTTCCTCGTACCGAGGAAATTTTGCGGCAGCTCCGGCGTGGGAGCAGGATTACTGAGCATTATGTAAACGTTCATGGAAATAATAACCCTGTGAACGAATACGTGCATATGGAAGTTCATATCATCCACTTTAAAAAAACGAAAACCACTTTATGAGCCCCCGCCACCACCACAGCTGTTCTACTTGTTGGTTTAAAGATGGAATTTGTAAGACGATTATCCCCGTCTCTATATTCGCATTATTGGTTCATTCAACATTTTTTTAAATCAGTTTTTCCTCCAGGGTTGGTTTTCCCTCAGGCTTAGCGAGGGATCCCACATCTACCACCTCAAGGGCAAAGATACAACTTGAAAGGAGAAGCAATACCTTACCCAGGCGGCCTCACCTGCCATGCTGAAGAGGGCTTTTGTGGGGATGGAAAGATTGGAACGGATATACAAGGTAGAGGGAAAGAAGCGGCGTGGGCTTAAGTTATGTACCATCCCGGATGAAACACATTGAGAATGTAAATATTTTTCACAGTCAGTTGACAAAAATTTGTTCATATAAAACTTATATATTCTTATCCCATATTTTCCAACTTGAATTCTTCTACGTTCTTACTGTTGAAGAGTCGATACTTAAAAGCATAGTTTCGCTCCAATTATGTTACGGCATAGTCCTGAACGTTCAACTCCCGGGTCCACAGGATTCTGGTGGACATTCAGATGGACCATTGAAGGGTGAGCATCTGTGGGAGACACGTTTTATGAGTATGACACTGCTACAATTCAAAATAAACATGCACCCGCTGATAAACACAAATCAATCACAATACCGTGATATATTAAAGAGTTATGAACCCTTACGGCACATATTTTCAATTAAAATGCAGTAAACATGTAGCAAATATGAATTTATAGCCAAGGTAAAACCCTATAATGAGGTTATCGGTTTTATGGGAAAACACAAATGTTAATTTGGATTAGTTAATAAATAATGTAACAACGACTTCCAGGCAATGTACTGCAAAGGATGTACACATCTTCATTATTGACTGGGATGCCTTTGTGTTTAGTCTGCAAGGGTCTGTGAATCTACTAAGCGCCTCCACAATCCTCTATTTGCGACTATCCCTTTGACCTCACTTAGTCCCACGTCTCTTAATCTATAAAATCAAAAGTAAGTTTGTGTGTTCGCTATACGCCTCCCCTGATCAGTACCAAAATTTGCCGCAAGACTTATGAGTAGACAGCGGATTTTAGGCAAATGCCTATTTTTCTTAACATATGCATGAGTCAACTTTTAAATTTACATGTTTCATGAACGTTTAGGCCTATATAAAGCAGTTTTATAATACCTAAAAATGCCTATTTTGACGTTGGCGCATATTTTCCATTCTATTTTTATTGCCAATTTTCCAGTTTGACCAGTGTTTCCTTTGTTAGATTTGAACTTCCGTTCTACTGTGCTTTTATTTTTAAAGAGCATGTACCTTAAAGGTCAAGTATGATTCCTACGAGCCTGCATGAAACTCTGCAAGAAGAGTTAGCAACCCCTTCCTCCTTCCCGGATTTGGAAAGCCCAGCAATTAGTGACACAATGCGAACGTAACATCCTCAAATCTTGGAATTTCATCTTTCACTAGAACAAAAGCTGCACTGTTGGCGTTTAGAGCTCGACGTGTTCACTGGAGGAAAACGTAATACTGAAAATAAAATTATCTAAAAAATCATTAATTCGTTAGTGACTCCTTGAATTCCTCGATTACTGGACAGAGTTGTATTGTTTTTCTGATATCTGCAGTTATATATGTGCCTATTGTTCAAGTTAGTGCCTCAATATGGTAGTTACGGTTAGGCGCCTAAAACATTACCTTTTAGAGCCTAAATTTCCGCTGTCTACTGATGAGACACTCGGACGGGTCGTAGGGATAGTTATATATCTCAAAGATTTTATAAATTTGATCATAATATGTGATAAACTAGTAGAAATGTTTATGTTTTGACGCCATTTTTTATACCAAAGCTCTTAAGGAATAGTCGGGACAGACGAAAAGTATGTAACATAGAACAGCAAGGAATATGGTAATTTCATAGAGGTACAGGACTTAAATCTTCATTGATACTTCCCTGCATTTCCAATATATATATTTATACTCTGAAAAATTAACCTCAATCCCATAAATTAGTCGGACAGGTCGTAAAGGTATTTATATCGTCAAAGATTTCATTAAAACTCGCCATCTGTGATGTACGGGTAGGAGGTTTTATGTTTGACGTCATTTTTTGAACTCTTGACAGACAGGCTGGACAAACAAATAGCACAGAACTTAAAATAGCAAGGAATATGTATGATACAATCTAGCAATCTATTCTCTAGAAAATTAACCTCGTTTCCATAAATATCAAATCTTTGCTTAGAGGTGGCGTGATTTATCTCTATGACATAACATGGATTTTAAAATAGCAATGCATCCGGGAGATAGTAGGTTCGAATCCTACTGTCGGCAGCCCTGAAAATGGTTTTCCGTGGTTTCCCATTTTCACACCAGGCAAATGCTGGGGCTGTACCTTAATTAAGGCCACGGCCGCTTCCTTCCAACTCCTAGGCCTTTCCTATCCCATCGTCGCCATAAGACCTATCTGTGTCGGTGCGACGTAAAGCCACTAGCAAAAAAAAAAAATTGCAATGGATATCTATGATAAAATCTAGTGATTTATTCACTGGAAAAATTAACCTCAGTCCCATGAATGGTTATGGAATGATTGATTTCAGGTGGGGATTACTTGTTTCAGTCATATGCACCATAGTTTTGCATTTCCCTTCACTTCTTGTTTCTTAAACGATGACTTTAACGTAGTTTCTTGACTGTATATTCTAGCCTGTAGAGGTTTCGTTTTGGTTGTAGAATGGAAAGTCGGCTCTTAATCTTTCACCTACCGAGCTCGATAGCTGCAGTCGCTTAAGTGCGGCCTGTATCCAGTAATCGGGAGATAGTGGGTTCGAGCCCCACTGTCGGCAGCCCTGAAGATGGTTTTCCGTGGTTTCCTATTTTCACACCAGGCAAATGCCGGGGCTGTACCTTAATTAAGGCCACGGACGCTTCCTTCCAATTCCTAGGCCTTTCCTATCCCATCGTCGCCATAAGACCTATCTGTGTCGGTGCGACGTAAAGCAAATAGCAAATAAAAATCTTTCACCTTAACTTCATCATTAGGGGAAATCATAACTACATGCTTAGTAGTAAAAACTGTTGCTGGTTTATTAGATTGTACTAAATCAGTGTGTGTGAAACGTAATACTGTTTATCCCACGGCAGGAGATAAATGATATCGCAGTTAGAAAAGATGTGCAAAGTTAACGAATCGATAGCCTATCAATAATTCGCAATAAGTTACCAAACTGCAGAAAAAGAGATGTAGTAAAATTTATATTTATGATATATTGTAATAGACCACTAACTATTGCTCCACTGGTGGGTGACAATTGTAATCAACTTAAAATATCCGCCCTACTGTTGGTAGCCAATTATAATATAAATAAATATTAAATGTATTGATCAAAATGATAATTATTTTTGTACCATAATTGAGAGTAAATATCACTTGGCGGCTTGCAATGAAATAAAATTCAAAATGAGTGATGATTATGATGATGATGGTGATATATAATTTGCCAAAAATGCAGGTAAATGGGTGTCAGAGCTCACCATAGGATCCCTCAATTTAGAATATTAATAACAACTAATTATAAATGGTAGAGAATAAAACATTCCAGTCGGATTGTGTTCATAAAGCTGATAAACTGGTATTCTGTTGATTGGGCCTTACCTAACCCCCTTCAAACCATTATCTGTACATAAGCACTTCATCACCACACAATACATATAAGATGGAACGCATTCAATAAACATTTACAACTGTTAGAAGACTCACTATATATATTCAACAATCCTAGAATAAAAAGAAAGGCAGTGCCATTTGTAGTGAGCCCGATGACCAATAGTTACAAAACATATGTTTAGATAATCATTGTCCTTCACTGTCTCTGCGAATCAACACAAATTGAAGGCTAAACCATCAACACACTTTGATACTGAACCTCTTTTTCACTTATACCAGCACTTGGTTTTAGTGACACTTGCACGAACACACGTTGTTCGTCTATGCCTTGAAACCGGGCCATAGAATAACGAAGGTTGCCATAAGACATTAATACCAGCACAAGACCTCAGTACTAGAGTTATAGGGCAAACAACACTGACCGTTTGTCCATAACAAAACGTATACTCGTTAATGTTCACCGCCATGCTCCAGAGTCATCGTAGTAGTAGTAGTAGTAGTAGTAGTAGTAGTAGTAGTAGTAGCAGTAGTAGTAGTAGTAGTAGTCCTCGATCGCGTTCTCCAAAAGTATCCCAGATTTCTTCTCCCCACCACCTTCTCGATATCAAAGTTCCTGCCGGCCAGACTGTCCAGTCATGAGTGAGAGATATGCTGTGCCATGGTAACATCGGTAACACGTGTCTATAACTCGAACACGTCCGCCAAGGCCCGACTCTTCGTGTGACTCACTAAAATTTCCCTCTGATATTTTCTAAACCTGGGAACAGCTGTGTGTTTCCCAACTGCCTGTAAAAAACAAATTACTAATACCTGACCTGTATACCTTCCAGCTTCAAATATTCTGACCTTACCACACCATTAAAATAATAATAATAATAATAATAATAATAATAATAATAATAATAATAATAATATGCTGTAATAAATCCAGCGTGGGGATGTGTACAATCACAGTATTATAAATTGTTTGTTGATATAATATTACGTTCTATTACCACAACAGCTGATGTGTATTATTCCATTACCTCGAAACTTTGCAAGTAAATCCGTGGGGACGTTAATGAACAACATGATATATTGCGGGTGGAACCCGCGGGTAATTGCTAGTCTATAATAATAAAAGGAAGAGAGAGAGATGTTTAGCAAAATATACAGCACGCAGAGATCTGAAATTTTGAACATACGTTGATGGAAGGGAGTCCGAATGCACTTCGATGCCGGATTTTTCATTTTTTGCTTTCATTGGTGAGTTATGAACGAAAAACCAACGGAAAACATGTGTTAGGATAAGACAATCCAACGTCTGTCACAAAGATTGAATGCATAGATTCACTGTCGCTAGGCAACGTACGTAAGATAGACAATACAAGTCAAGGAGCCATTGTAAGTCCATGGTGTAGGAATCCATTTTCTGTCCCAGACACGAGGAGCCATATACAATCAGTCTGTGATATCTGGAAATGTTCATATGCGTGCGATGCGTGGCCAAATCGAAGGAACAGAGAGATCTAAAGATGAGTTTTCACAACAACATAAAAAATATAGGTAAATAAACGCTTATTTTCTGTGAAATTACCGTAGACAGGATCTCGATAAGTTGCTTTGTTCCGGAATGTGGTCTTTGAGAAAACATAAAGCGTGAAAGTGCATAAATAACGCTATGTTAAATAAATGAATAAGACTATTCGTGATGCGTCGCATTAAAAGAACTGTTAAGGGGTTACAATAGAAGAGAAATACCAAAATATAAGCGGTGCAAAACAGATCAAATAAGAATAAAAAAATACATGTAATTCAATAATACCGTTGAGATGAGCCGTTCATGACTGAATAACCAGCGTAACGGCCTTCAGCTGCGAGTCGACCTGTTTACCTCAGACAGTAGAAGCGATATTTTAATGTGCTCGGGTACGAAGCCTTAAGGCGGTATGTTTTCACCGTCATCAACAAGCAACTTTTACAAAAATTACCCAGTGTTGTACAAATTCTCAAGTTTATCGACACAACATGTAATAGAGCTGAAGCTTTCAGCTACACTAGAGAGTTTCTAAACAACTTGGAGTCACATGGAGTACCAAGAACATCTTGGAGTTGACGATTGTGGCACCGATTATCCTTCTCAGGAATATGAATCCTCCTTCCCTCTGCGAAGGAATATGACTCTCAATCAAGAAACTGATTCCGAATAGATTGAAGCCACCATCATGACTGGTTATGTCGCGGGTGTAAGTATTCATACCTCGGATTCAAGTGGCCTCTTCGGATATACCGTTACATCTGCATTTCCACCCATTTGTTTGAGTGACGATATACACATCAACAAGGAACAAGCAGCACGGATGAAGTTTAAGAAAGCGGAGATTGTTATTAGTGGAATACTGTGTAGGAGGGATACTCGCTGGAGGGTGATTGGGGATTTAAATGAGACTATGGAGTGGGTATGTGAGAAACTGGGAGTGAAATTTCTAAATCCTAAGGGGGGGGGGGGGGGTAGGAGATAGGGATCTGCGCTCAGATGGCCTTCACTTAAACTGCAGTGGTACCTATAAGTTAGGAAATTTGTTTGGAAGGGTAATAGGGAGGTACATTCAGGGAAACGGGGTGGCCTGGGAAGCGGTGATAAGGGAACAGGGAACTGGAAATTAGGGATGACATAAAATTGTTAGTGTTGAACTGTAGAAGTATTGTAAAGAAAGGAATATAACTAAGAAATTTAATAGATATATATTTACCAGATATTGTAATAGGAGTTGAATCATGACTGAGAAATGATATAATGGATGCAGAAATGTTCTCACGGCACTGGAGTGTGTATCGTAGAGATAGGATAGGAAGGGTGGGAGGGGGAGTATTCATTCTGGTGAAAGAAGAATTTGTAAGCTACGAAAAAGTTCAAGATGAGACACATGAAATTCTAGGTGTAAGGCTCATTTCTAAAGATAATAGGTAACTTGATATATTTGGAGTGTACAGACCGGGAAAGGGTAGCACTGACGCGGAAAACAGGTTTCTACCTTTAAGGGTGGTAAGGAATGGTAAAGACCCACCTTATTATAATAGAGAAATAAAGAGACTAAGAAGGACTAAGAAGGGTGATAGACATAAAGATTACAGGCCAGTAAGTTTGAGATGCATTGTATGTAAGCTTTGGGAAGGCATTCTTTCTGATTATATTAGAAATTATTTGATAGGATAGTCGGCTATGTGGGAAACGACATGGAAAGAAATGTGATTGTAGCGGGAGATCTGAATTTGCCAGATGTCAATTGGGAAGGAAATACGAACGACAGGAATCATGACCAACAAATGGCAAATAAGTTAATATGGGAAGGACAGCTGATTCAGAAAGTGATGGAATCAACCAGAGGAAAAATATCCTGGATGTGGTGCTGATAAAACCAGATGAGCTATATAGGGAAACTGAAGTAATAGATGGTATTAGTGATCATGAAGCTGTTTATGTCGTAGTTAAAAATAAATGTGATAGAAAGGAAGGTCTTAAAAGTAGGACTATTAGACAGTACCATGTGGCTGATAAAGCAGCCATGAGGCAGTTTCTAAAAAGTAACTATGATCGGTGGAAAACGGTAAATAAAAATGTAAACAGACTCTGGGATGGGTGTAAAGAAATTGTTGAGGAATGCGAAAACAGGTTTCTACCTTTAAGGGTGGTAAGGAATGGTAAAAACCCACCTTATTATAATAGAGAAATAAAGAGACTAAGAAGGAGGTGCAGACTGGAAAGAAATAGAGTTAGAAATGGCTGTGGAAGTAGGGAGAAATTGAAGGAACTTACTAGAAAATTGAATCTAGCAAAGAAGGCAGCTAAGGATAACATGATGGCAAGCATAATTGCCAGTCATACAAATTTTAGTGAAAAATGGAAGGGCTCGTATAGGTATTTTAAGGCAGAAACAGGTTCCAAGAAGGACATTTCAGGAATAATTAATGAACAAGGAGAGTGTGTATGTGAGGATCCTCAAAAGGCAGAAGTATTCAGTCAGCAGTATGTAAAGATTGTTGGTTACAAGGTTAATGTCCAGATAGAGGAGGAGACTAAGGCCAAAGAAGTATTAAAATTTACATATGATAACAATGACATTTACAGTAAGATACAAAAGTTGAAAACTAGAAAAACGGCTGTAATTGATCAGATTTCTGGGGATATAACAAAGACAATGGGTTGGGATATAGTACCATATCTGAAGTACTTATTTGATTATTGTTTGGTCAGAGGAGCTATACCAGATGAATGGAGAGTTGCTATAGTAAGCCCTGTGTATAAAGGAAAGGGTGATAGACATAAAGATTACAGGCCAGTAAGTTTGAGATGCATTGTATGTAAGCTTTGGGAAGGCATTCTTTCTGATTATATTAGACATGTTTGCGAAATTAATAACTGGTTCGATAGAAGGCAGTTCGGTTTTAGGAAAGGTTATTCCACTGAAGCTCAACTTGTAGGATTCCAGCAAGATATAGCAGATATCATGGATTCCGGTGGTAAAATGGACTGTATCGCGATTGACCTGTCTAAAGCATTTGATAGGGTGGATCATGGGAGACTACTAGCAAAAATGAGTGCAATTGGACTAGACAAAAGAGTGACTGAATGGGTTGCTATATTTCTAGAAAATAGATCTCAGAGAATTAGAGTAGGTGAAGCTTTATCTGACCCTGTAATAATTAAGAGGGGAATTCCTCAAGGCAGTATTACAGTATTATAGGACCTTTATGTTTTCTTATATATATAAATGATATGAGTAAAGGAGTGGAATCGGAGGTAAGGCTTCTTGCGGATGATGTTATTCTCTATAGAGTAATAAATAAGTTCAAGATTGTGAGCAACTGCAGCGTGACCTCGAAAATGTTGTGAGATGGACAGCAGGCAATGGTATGTTGATAAACGGGGTTAAAAGTCAGGTTGTGAGTTTCACAAATAGAAAAAGTCCTCTCAGTTTTAATTACCGCGTTGATGGGATGAAAATTCCTTTTGGGGATCATTGTAAGTATCTAGGTGTTAATATAAGGAAAGATCTTCATTGGGGTAATCACATAAATGGGACTGTAAATAAAGGGTACAGATCTTTTCACATGGTTATGAGGATGTTTAGCGGTTGTAGTAAGGATGTAAAGGAGAGGGCATATAAGTCTCTGGTAAGACCCCAACTAGAGTATGGTTCCAGAGTATGGGACCCTCACCAGGATTACCTGAATCAAGAACTGGAAAAAAAAATCCAAAGAAAAGCAGCTCGATTTGTTCTGGGTGATTTCCGACAAAAAAAAGTGGCGGTACAAAAATGTTGCAAAGTTTGGGTTGGGAGGAATTGAGAGAAAGAAGAAGAGCTGCTCGACTAAGTGGTATGTTCCGAGCTGTCAGCGGAGAGATGGCGTGGAATGACATTAGTAGACGAATAAGTTTGAGTGGCGTTTATTAAAGTAGGAAAGATCACAATATGTAGATAAAGTTGGAATTTAAGATGAAAAAATTGGGGCAAATGTTCATTTATGGGAAGGGGAGTTAGGGATTGGAATAACTTACCAAGGGAGACGTTCAATAAATTTCCAATTTCTTTGAAATCATTTAGGAAAAGGCTAGAAAATCAACAGATAGGGAATCTGCCACCTGGGCGACTGCCCTAAATGCAGATCAGGATTGATTGATTGATTGATTGATTGATTGATTGATTGATTGATTGATTGATTGATTGATTGATTGATTGATTGATTGATTGATTGATTGATTGATTGATTGATTGATTGATTGATTGATTGATTGATTGATTGATTGATTGATTGATTGATTGATTGATTGATTGATTGATTGATTGATTGATTGATTGATTGATTGATTGATTGATTGATTGATTGATTGATTGATTGATTGATTGATTGATTGATTGATTGATTGATTGATTGATTGATTGATTGATTGATTGATTGATTGATTGATTGATTGATTGATTGATTGATTGATTGATTGATTGATTGATTGATTGATTGATTGATTGATTGATTGATTGATTGATTGATTGATTGATTGATTGATTGATTGATTGATTGATTGATTGATTGATTGATTGATTGATTGATTGATTGATTGATTGATTGATTGATTGAAGGACAATCATTTACAGTTGTAGGACTGGATCATTGGAAACTGTGCTTCGATTACGGTCAACTGCAAATGGCTTGTTCAAGAGTCCGAATGGCAAACACACTCTACAACTTCGCTCTAAATGGAAGGGCAATTCATATATTTTATCCGGAAGCTCTGTTATATAGTTTTAATAGTATTTGTACCATCTACCTACCCGGTACGTCTTAAGCATTGGAGTCACAGTATTTTTTAAATAAATTAATGTAATTATTGCAATTTATGTAAAAACGATGTGTGTTAATAAATAGTTTTAATCTGCTTTTAAACAAATGGTTTTAAAAACATCTAGCTGTTGAATTAATAAACGCGGGTGAAGCCACGGGTACAGGGTTGTATTAAATAAAACTAAATCTGCCCATTGGCGCCTTGGTCTCTCTCTACTTCTCTTACCCTCTGTGGCTGAGTCCATTATTCTCCTTGGCAACCAAGCCGTATCCTTTCGCCACACACGGCCCAACCGCCGAATCAGGTTTATGCGTACAATTTCAATATGTTAATTCCTAACTTCCTCATTACAACTACTTCCCTGTCATTGTTTCCACCTATTTTTATAGCAATAATTTTCGATACTTTCAAAGGAATAAAAATGTAAACTCTTACGAAACCATCTTTAAATGTAATTAATAAGTTGTTGTTGTTGTTGTTGTTGTTGTTGTCTGATAGTCTCAATTTGGCTCTGAACTGAGTCGGTTAATACTTCCACTTTTACTCTTGTGCTAGCCTGACCTTGCTTCGGAACCGACGATATAAATAAGCTTGTGGCGAATAAGAACAGTAGTTTAGCCAGGATCGACCAATGGTGGGGGTTTATAGGTACAAAATATGATATAACATAATTAATGTTGCGCGCACGTATGGGTCATTACATGACCAATAATACAGGTGAATGATGTTGATATTTATGTAAGTACAAATTGCTGTACACTACAAAATTTTATATTAAAATACAGAACAATTTTATCAAGATCAACAGTTTTACAGTGAATGGTATGATCAGATGCAATTTAAAATCCAACTTTTGAGGTTTCTTAGAAATTATACCTAATAGATGTGTTGGTTTTACAACTATGTCTCTGTCAATGCTCAAAAGAGTCAACCCGATGAGTGGAGTTTCACACTTGTGATATTTCTAAAGTAGGTTTTCAGGCGTATTAATGTTGGAAATGACACCTCATGTTTCTACTCTACTAAGTAGAGGATGGTTACCTTGTTGTAGTTCCTCTTAAAACAATAATCACCAACACCATCAGCACTACTCTACTAAGGCTTGCAACGTCGGCTCCAACAAGCGAAAAGCGTGGAGGAAGGAGTTGTTCGTTGTTATAGAGACGAGTAGTCTCGAATGGGGAGTCGGACCAAAAGGCAACAACATGGTACATCACCAAGCAGCCGGCACGACGGTGATGCAGACACTGAATTACCACGATACCAATTTCCCTTTGCAACAGTTATATACCCGTTGGCAGGCGTCATTATCTAATTTAAGAAATGTTTATTTAGTTTATTGTTTATTATCATTTTCTGTTTGTTTTTTATTTTTGCAAAAATTCCAGGGGGTTTCTAGTAAAAACACCTCCACTGGCTACGCTTGTGGATAAGAGTATATTCTATCCTCATAGTTTTTGTTCCCATCTTACCGTCCTAGTGTTTGGCTCCATGACTAAATGGTTAGCATGCTACTTTTTACTCCAAAGGGTCCTGGATTCGATTCCAAACCGGGTCTGGGATTTTAACCTTAAGTGGTTAATTCCTCTGGCTCGGGGCCTGGGTGTTTGTGTCTTCTTCATTCATTAGAATTCATCTTAGGTAGGGCACCATTTCCACTGACACGCAGGTTGCCTACAAGCAGTCAGCTCGAAAAACACCTGCATTAGGCGTCTACAGAGGTCATACGCCATTGATTTTATTATTTTTATTATTATTATTATTATTATTATTATTATTATTATTATTATTTTATTATTATTATTATTATTATTATTATTATTATTATTCTTTGTCGTTTAGGCCTACTGAGGACCACGGGGCTCGTATCTACTCTTGGGTAAAGTTGTTGCTTTCTTCTTCTTCCAATACTCCTTCATTTGCTGACTATGAGCCAGCTTATTATTATTATTATTATTATTATTATTATTATTATTATTATTATTATTATTATTATTATTATTATTATTATCCATGTAAGCACTCATATCACGCTCCTCTCTCAACTCGCACGGTCAATCCATATTCATTTCGAAGTGTAATTTTACTCTACAATATGGGAAACAAACCGGAGCTCTAGCAGGTGACCAATGGCTCAGTTTTGATTTTCTTCGGGTAGGCTCCAAATGTACTGCAAGAGATAATTTTATATGCCGACATCGAACGACATGGAGGGCCATACTACAGAAATCTTAATACTTCTTCCGGATCTGATATAGCGGTCTTGGTATCTGGAATCCAACACTTTACCACCTGTATAGAGGGAACTAGTTTCAAGTGAAATGTCAGTGGGTTTTATAGCCTGAAGCAGCAGCACTCCTACCACCTATGCTAACAACAAAAGATTAGAGAGCTGGCACAGAGCTACTACCCCTGATTGGCAGGCGTTCTGTTATACAACAGCTGATAAGAACGTGAAATATAATGGGGCAGGAAGGTTCTAAAAGCCATCAAAGGATGTTTAGCTACTTCAGGAGATTACCACTTATAGCCTCTGTTAATGGATATTTAGAGACTGCCCACACGCAGACTATTATTGATTCATTCCATTAATACGGTGTGGAGAATGAATTAGCAAGGATCGCACGAATATTCCGAATTAATTCCCCAGAGAAGGGTATAAAAAAGAAAGAAGCGAAGGAGGATATAATATAAGAATAAGAATAAAATGAAAATCATTGTTGTTGTGGTAGGTACACGTTAAGGGTTTCGGTGTGCTTAGACCTGAAGTGCGACAGTAACAATAACACCAACAACAAATGATATATAATAAGAGTTGTGTCTGCACATTGCTCAGAATTTTAAAAAGAATGCTATTTTCGTATCAGTCATGTCCACAATAATAAGGAAAGGCACTTTTTAATTTTCCGTCATGTCTGTCTGTCTGTACGGGCATCACGAGAAAATGGATGAAGAAAATTTTATGAAAATTGGTACGTAAAGTCTAGGAATGAGCCACTATAATCTAGGCCATAAATAATTTTATTTACACTAAGTAAAATGGCAGTTTAGGGAAAGGTATGAAATTTAATTCTCAAACATTTATGTTATTAGTGGTCCTATCGATAATAATACATAACTAAAATTATACAGATTTAAATTTCCGATTATTTATGTCTTGTACATTTTTACCGTACCGGCTATGATAGCAAATATATTTATGAATTTCGATTTCCTTTCATTTATTTTTTTTTCATATCAACGCCAAGCCACGAGAAAATTGGTAAACAGCATCTAATGAAAATCGGTACGAAAAGTCGGGAATAAGGAACTACAGTCTAGGCTGTAAATAATTTTATTCTCTCTAGATGATATGGTAGTTTAGAGGCGGGCAGCTTAAATTGTAATTTTTTAATACACAAATGTTATTATCAAATCAAAAAGTGTTACGTAACAAAAGTTATAGAGAATAAAATTTCCGACAATTTAAGTCTTATTCAGTTTTACGGTACTGACTATGATAAGAGTGGTGGTGGTGATAGTGATTATTGTTTTAATAAATAATAATAATAATAATAATAATAATAATAATAATAATAATAATAATCAAGTTATTGGCTTTACGTCCCACTAACTACTTTTACGATTTTCAGAGACGCCGAAGTGCGGTATTTTAGTCCCTAAGGAGTTCTTTTACTTGCCAGTAAATCTACCGACACGAGACTGACGTTTTTAACACCTTCAAATACCACTGTACTGAGCCAGGATGGAACCTGCCAAGTTGGGATCAGAAGGCCAGCGCCCCAACCCTCTGAGCCACTCAGCCCGGCGATTAGTGTCTTAAGAGGAAGTACAACTAGGCAACTATCCTCTATATAATACCAATCAGAGAGAAAAATCCACAGTTCTAGCCCTTCAGGCAAGCAACTCAATGTTGAAAACATCCTAGGGATATGAGCAACGAATTTTAGGTTAATAAAATATAATAAAGTATGAGAATATAATTTACTCTTTACTTACTCCTAAAAATTACAATTCTGTTCTTAATCATCGTTATCCGGTCGATTAGAAGAGCAGTTACCTTTTTATATCACTACGAGCGCTAATGTGGGTCAAAGAGGAGTTTCACTTAAACCCTTATAACATTTTTCAAAAAAAACCACAACAAAAAAAGCACCTGAGGGTAGTGAATCAAGGAACACATTACAGCAAGAATTTTGTAAATAAGTCAATTTGCTAGGACTTGAGTCGAAAAGAAAACGATTTAAAAAGCTATCTTAGGCTGTTTTTCTAGAACTGCATTTAGGCCGGAAGTGATCAATTTTTTTTTGTTTGATAGGGCTATCCAAGGCCCATTAACCCTTCAACTTTCGGCACAATTGAGGAAATTGCTTAATTTTACGTTTTTATTAGTATGGGAACCCCTACTTTGTCTGCTAAGGAATGTTTTCAAACATTAAAATGGAAAAATCGGAAAATGAAGGTACCGGCCTAAGAAAGACAAGGGGCACGAAGAGCATGAAAATGAAAGACTCCCAAGGCTTCCATATGTAATACTGTCGGGGTCATAAAAGGACAAGAATTGACCAAGGGAGATCGTTAAGGAACGTTCGCTTGAAGAATAAGATAAAAGGGAGTCATGAAAGAAAGGTAAGGTAAGGGTTATGCTGCCTGAAAGCAGGACCGAACCTCCGCAGAGGTGTTCCTGAGCCGGAGTTTACGTGCGGTAGGGTGGCCAGATGAAAGAAAGGAAGACTGCCTTTACATTAGATGCCCTAATATCACAGAGTTGGAAGAAAATTAAATGTGAAGGCTTACAATGTCGCAAGCTCGTGAAACTCATCAAGAATAACATTACATCAAATACAGTAGAGACAATACGCGACACTTACGGATTTAGCCTTGATAAAATGGGAGACAATTCCACGGTGGCGCTCCGAGTGACTTGACCTGAAAATTCGCGCTAAATTCAAATATCAATGGAAATGCATATACGAAAATGGATAAATAAATTACGTCTAGAAAGAAAGTATTATTAAGATATTAACTTCGAAGTTGATAAAACAATTCTGGATAAATGAATGAAGAATTATTTAAAAGGTTATTATTTAAAGACTGAAATTAGACAAATAATCAAGATGTGAAATGGAATGCTATGAAATGGGTTGATCTTTCATTTATGCATTACTTTTTTTGCTTTAGCATTCCTGTCTGAACGTTTACGGTTAGATTTGTCTTTTTTTTCTCATTTAAAAACATTGTATCATCACATTAAGACACTTGTCAATAAAAATATCGGCACATTCCTTACACACATGATGCAATGAATTAAAATTTAAAAGCTGGACAATTTTCCTCTTAACATGAAGCCTACTAACAGAAAGAAAATCTATAAAATCCCGACTTTAATCTGAGAAGAGGGTTAAAAGAAAGAAAAATATGAAAATGTTGTCGATAGTGATGTTTTGAGGTATATTTACGTACAATTAAGGTAAAAATGTAACATACCCTTGGCTGTATAGTCGAAGATTTCTAAACTCGCTGGCCTGGAAATGATCTGAACAGATCTTATAATTCTTATATAAGCGTAACGTCCATTCTTTCTTGTACACCTTATCCAAATCGCTTCTGTTACATTTCAAAACCCACATATTACTACAACAACATATCGGTATTGAAGGTTAACTGCTGCACTATACAATAAAATATGCGTATTATATTTTAATCCAGTTAAAATATGGGTCGAGCAGGTCAGAAGATTATGAAGTACTATAAAAATATCTTTGTCACTGGAAGAATATAGATGCAAACATAATATTACTTACATTTTCTTGTCACGAGGGTAGCGAAAGAAAGACAGCGCATTCTTCCCTACTTCATAGTTACTGCAGCCAAACACAGCACATACCTTTACCCTCATGTTGAGAGGAGATATCAACGAATGACACACGCTACTATTTAATTATGTCAACTCACTGAAAACGTATAAATAACACCAAAAACTTCACACACAAATACACGTGCTGTTATGAGAGAATCAGTAGTTTTCAGGTCTACTCGCTAGAGAGAGCTCCAATAGCTGTCCCTCGATATCTCGCTCAGTGTCGCGTATTGTCTCTACTGTATTTGATTACATCGACCATTGTTTTTTATTTAATTTTTCTCTTCTTTTGCCACTCATCTCCGATAGATGGGATTACTTCTACGTACGGAACATAACAGCCTGCCTGAATATTGGCGGGATGTAGCTGGGGAGTTAGATAACTTTTTAGCATGCCATCCTCTGGTTCATAAATTTTCTGATACTACTGATACGTAACACACTGGTTCTTCATATTATTCCACCTATTGGATCCCTACTCTGAAGCGCTGATTGGAATGAGCAGGGTGCGCGCTTAAAGGAATAATGGGAGAGAGGTGTTTACGGCTGTCTGCGGCCTGCTTATTCGAGCTCGGTAACTTTCAATTGTTAGGTCGGCAGCGTAGTAGTTTTTTTTTTAATGAGAAATTGTGCGGTTTTTCATTTCATCAAGTATTTCATATGATAGCATTGCCTTTAATCGCGACATTTCCACTGACTTCATTGTAATGATCTATGTTGATTTCAGTTAGGAAAATCACAAAGACAGTCTTTCTGAGGAGGTAAAAGGCCAGGTAGAGGGTGACAATCAAAACTGCCCAACTCGATTGACTGGCAGTATGCAAATGACCCTGCCATCATAATCAAAACGCCCCAACTTGATTGTGACTGCCAGAGAGCCTGCCATCACAATGAAAATTCCGTAACCCAGTTTGGGATAAGGTTAAGAGCTATGCAATTTAATAAAATCATACTCACAACATATTTCTTTTGTACGTTTAATACATGATGGATTCCAGACTATATATGCATATTCTATTACTGTTCTAACTAGTGAATTGTATACCTGTATTATGGCTTTGATATTTTTGAATTTGTTTGTGTTTCTCATTAGAAATCCTAGGTTCCTATAGGCCGTATTTACGGCATTATTTGTGTGTATGTTGAACTGAAGTTTACTATCAAATATCACTCCTAAATCCATATTTTTCTTCAACTGGTTTTAGGCTGATACCGTTCATTTTATAAGAATGGATTTTTAGTTGTCTTTTTCTAGTAAAGATCATTGAAACATTGATTATGGTGACGATGGGATAGTAAAGGGCTAGAAGTGGGAAGAAAGCGACCGTGGCCTTAACTAAGTCTTAATTTTTCCCAATGTGTAAATGGAAAACCACGGAAAACCATCTTCAGGGCTGTCGACAGTGGGATTCGAACTCGCTGTCTCCCGAATGCAAACTGAAAGTTACGTAACCCAAACCGTGCAGCCACGCGTTCGTTTATTATTATTATTATTATTATTATTATTATAATTATTATTATTATTATTATTATTATTATTATTATTATTATTATTATTATTATTATTATTATTATTATTATTATTATTATTATTATTTAAGAATGGTTCGCAGTGTGGATTCCTGCAGTCACGTCCCTAGTTTTTGAACCATGAGACTTGATGAGTGGCCTAGTATGTGGTCCTGATAGTCGGGATACTGGTTGGTATGGAATAGGAGTACCTAAGTATCTCGAACATATTGTGGGTCGAAACCTTCCTTGTGCTCAGGCGGCTATACAATTCACCGGTGTCCCCTGAAACATTAGAGGAGAAATTGTCAATGGAACTGTGTACATAAGGCTAGCACCTTACTTCATGGAAATTTACCAAGCACGCTCAATATGTACTATAGCTTATAATTTATAAGGAAATCTAACATTAGGCTGTTATTATTCTCTCTGGGAACAATGTAATTCCTCTTCCGTCGCTGTTTTCTTTCAATAATAGATCCAGGTAAGAAATTAAACTCTACCGGGGAAGATACAGCAAGTCTCTCAGACAACTTCTAGTTCTGTATCTGACAGCAACGTGCCGTCAATTGACGTTACTCTCATGCAATATGCCATTGTGAGTAATAAATTCTGGCAGACTATCACATGAACTGGACGTCTCTTCCTTATTTAAGAGCCCCATATTGGATGGCGGGTCAATACGAGTCAGACCTGTTCTTTTGTTTCCGGACCGTTCAACCGGCGGTCCGCACCATTTACTGCTGTGAATCCAGCCAGAGAAACTCAACTACATGTTACACTGTTAGTCTGACTGGAAAATCAAGTATGATTTGACATGTATCAACAAAACAGTATTGCCAAATACCAAACAAATATCATATTCGGCCCTAACAGGCCGAGTATCATAAGCGCCAAAATACTCAAAACTGGAAAGTAATGTTATTGGCATTACGTTCCACTAACTACTTTCATGGTTTTCGGAGACGCCGAGGTGCCGAAATTTAGTCACACAGGAGTTCTTTAATGTTCCAGAAAATCTACCGAGACGAGGCTGACGTATTTAAGCACCTTTAAATATCACCGGACTTGGTATTAGGAAGGTTAAGTGAAGGTTGAGAAATTTAAGGGGCTCAAAAGCCAAGAGCATCTGGTCAAAGGGCAGAAGAAAGAACTACAGAGAAAGAATGAAGAAATGCTGGGAGGAAAAGGAAGTATTAAACAGCGAACAAATCGTTTCTCGTCGTCCACAGAAGAACAAAATTGAAGAAAGAAGAAGTTTCATTTGTTTATTTGTTTTACGTAGCAATCCACATAGACGTCTTATGGCGTCGATGGGCTAGGGCTGGTGAACAAGTGACCGTGGCCTAAATTATGGTACAGCCTAGTATGTAAATGAGGAAACCACGGAAAACCATCTTCAGGGCTGCCGACAGTGGGGTTGGAATTCACTGTTTCCCGAATACAAGCTCACAACTACGTGACCGAAACCACGCAGCCAGCACGCTTGGTCGATGAATTGTTTAACGCCCCTGCAATTGCTAGAGACTTAACATGGATATGTTTCTTGGCTGGTGGTCGATCTGCAATTAGCGTCATCAACTTAGCGCAGACAGAAAACCGACATCGTGGCAACCAGTGTTCGTCACCTATCTATACTTCATCTTCTTCCTCACGTTATTACCATGTAAGACAACTCAAGTCTGAGAAAGTGGTGGTGATGATTATTAATTTAGGAGAAAGGACAACTGGGCAACCACCCTCCATTAACACTAATCATAGAGGAAAAAATTGAAGGGGTTCGACACTTTGAAAAATGAAGATATGGACCAAAGAATAAAGTCCACTTCAAAAAATTATGGGCCAAAGAAAATCAAGGGCCACCACCACCACCTCACTTCTGGCGAACGGAAATAACATGAAGAAGAAGATGACGAAGACTTAGTATAGATATCCCCCTGTGGGTGGGGGTGGTAGAATAACATCCGTGGTATTCCCTGCCTGTCGTAAGAGCATTGCCGTAGTGCGCGTAGACTCTTCTTATTACTCGCTTCAGTAAGTTTGCATTCTAACCTTTTATTGCATAAACATCCGGGCCCTAATTATCAATTTATGTCCATCGCATAATATTCCGAACATGTTTATCCTCAATGGATATTAATCATATGTTCTTATCCACTTTCTTCCAATTTTTTTCACTGGCCTATATCAATATCATTATTCCCGTATCCTGCATAACTCTCTACAATCAGGGTTAGTCAACTGCTTGTACGTGTGATGTCAGGTAACACGTCACACACTCTGCTCGGGCAGCGAAACGAATTACTTAGTACTATAACTGAGAAGTGATGGCTATAGGGGCGAGGGGAAACACAACGTCACTCGTAGGGGGAGGCCCAAGGGCTGCAGGTAGTGCAATGCGGTATATGTAGTACATACATATTTCTCTCCAGATACTTTATTGTAACGTAACTTTGTTATGAGTCCGCCTTTGTGGTGTAGTGGTTAGTGTGATTAGCTGCCACCCCCGGAGACCCGGGTTCGATTCCCGGCTCTGCCACGAAATTTGAAAAGTGGTATGAGGGCTGGAACGCGCTCCACTCAGCCTCGAGACGTCAACTGAGTAGAAGTGGGTTCGATTCCCACCTCACCCATCCTGGAAGTGGTTTTCCGTGGTTTCACACTTCTCCTCCAGGCAAATGCCGGGATGGTACCTAACTTAATGCCACGGCCGCTTCCTTCCCTCTTCCTTGTCTAGCCCTTCCTATAACCCCATCCCCTTGCAAGGCCCCTGTTCAGAATAGCAGGTGTGGCCGTCTGGGCGAGGTACTGGTCATCCTCCTCAGTTGTATCCCCCGACCCAGAGTCTGAAGCTCCAGGACACTGCCCTTGAGGCGGTAAAGGTGGGATCCCTTGCTGAGTCCGAGGGAAAAGCCAACCCTGGAGGGTAAACAGATTAAGAAAGAAAGAACTTAGTTATGAAGTAGCATAAGAGTTATAAAACCACGTTATTTCTACATGTACAAACTAAACTTGTTTTGTTCGGTGTATCTTCGGAACTGATATTGAACCAAAAATTGCTGTGTTTTACAATATCATCCACTGTGAAAAAGAGTGCTAACAGTTACAAACAGTACAGTTTTACAACAAAATGAGTACAACGAGTAATCTGTAAATTCAAAACATACGTTTTACCTCATCGTATCGATACTCAGTTTCCTTGATTTCTGTAGAATTTTTTCGTTGACTAGTTTTTCAATATTTGGAGTTAATATTTGAGAAACACTAAGTTTAAGAGCACACTTCAAATTGTGATCTGACAACTGGCTTCTCTGTTTTGGTATGGTTGTTTTTAAAATAGAAAAGAGTCGTTCACAGGTATAGGCTACGTGAAACCGAAAATACTCAACATTCTTGCTGCAAACCTAAGCAGTCGGGGAAACCTTTTCTGCGAAAAATGTCTATAAACGTCATACAAATCCTTCTTATTTACAAATTTATCTCTTAGTTCTCTATCACACTGTCAATCTATGAACTCTAATTGTAGATCTGGATCAACGTTATCTGCAACAACTGAATATGGCGTGGTTAAAAGTTGAAAATCAGTTTCCAGACACTCCAAATTGTTAATCTAGAATCAAATTCCGAATAAATGTTTCTTTATGATTTTGACATACCTACCAATATCCTCAGCACATTCAAACACTGTAAGCAGTTTTTGAAAATGTGGAATAATTCTGTTGTTGAACTGACGCTCCCACAGACACAATTTTAATTTGAACGATTTCACTCTATCAAACGTTTCTGTAATTATTATACCCTTTCCCTGGAAAGAAGCATTCAGAATGTTCAAATGACCTGTTAAATATGCAAGGAATGCGAGGTCACAAATCCACCTGCGATCTTGTAGTTCGGGGACTGGCACATTTTGTTGCTCCATAAATGTAGCTATATCTTGTCGTAGTTGAAAAACGCATCGAGTACTTTGCCTCGACTATGCCAGCGAACAACACAATGATAAGGCAAATCACCAAGTTCACTGCCACTTTCTGCTAGGAATTCCTTGAATTGCCGATGACGAAAGGCCCTTGATCTTATGAGGTTAGTAATTCTAACCATTGCGGTCATTACATTGTTCAGTTCAATGCTTTTCGCCCAGATTTTCTAAATGTATGATACAGTGAATTGGAACAAGTGTGTGAGCTATATTGAGAGTCTTCAATTTTTGTATTATGAGCCCAACTACTCCAGAATTGTGTCCTACCATAGAAGGTGCACCATCTGTTGCTATTGGAACTAGTTTGCTCCATGGCAAGGAAGCATTTTCAACAACACTTACAATACAGTTGAAAACGTCGGTGCCTTTCGTGGTATTCTTCATAGGCACTAAATCAGTAGTTCCTCCCAAATTGTAAGTTTTTCGTCAACCCCTCGTATGAAAACGGCTAGTTGGGCCGTGTCAGAAATACCTGTGCTCTCGTCAATTGCTAAGGAGTATGCTCGGAGGCTTTTTGTCAGTTCTAATAATTGTAGGTGGACATCATCAGATAGGCCTTGAATTCTTCTCGACAATGTGACAGCTTCGAACTCTTCAATGATATTTGGACAAAACTCCTCACCTGCTAGAATTAAACATTCCTTTACGAATTCACCATCACTTAACGGTTTAAATTTCTTTGCAATTAAATATGAATTTTTATAATTCAGTCGAACTGCTTTAATTGATTTACCTTTTAGTTATTACACGTACCCTTTCCTCGCCTTGATAATGATCATAATCTGTAGCGTGACACAACCTGTAGTGGCGTTGTAAATTATATATTTTTACATACTGCAGCTCTTTTCTACAAAATAAGCATTTAGCTGCAGCATTCCTACCATTTTCAACAAATAAATATAGATCTTCCCATAAAGATAAAAATATCGGAGGCGTAGATAGCTTGTCGCACCGTGATGTGCCCGGTGCGTCCATACTTATGTACTGTCTGTACCACTAACACCACCACCACGTACGGCACTGCAAGTGTTTACTACAAATAGAGTCTGTCTCTTCGTCTCACTCTACGACAGCGGCTCACCACCTTCTGCACATTTCCCATCTGCAGGCTTCACTAAACACAAAACTAAACAAAAGGGACACTAAATACTAACTCATGCAAGTCCCCAGAACATAAATTTAATGATTAGCCAAAAACCATACGAAGACATGTAATTGAATAGTTCATAAGGAAAAATTACACCATTTCGAGAAAACGCGTATCCCGTTATCTATACGCTAGACATAAAATCGAAATGCATGCTGGAAAAAAATTATATTCAAAGGTTGTTATTGCGACTTACTGTGTTTTACGTTTAAATATAATGGAATGTATTCATATTTTTGGTGCAACCCGCCATCTTCTGGATGGCACCGCTCGGTATTTAGTAGTCCATGTCTGTCATCTTGCTAGCAGAAGATCCTGGGTTCGGCTGGTCTAGTGCTGGTTCCATGATGTAATGCAAATCTGCTAACACGAGGCCGTTGAAAATCCCACGTCGTCCTATTCACTCCGGAATATTGCTAGCACTTAGGCGCCTTCTCGTTGTTCGTCATCTAGTTCTGGGTTCGAGAGGCATTCACATACATGCGAACATAATTGTAAGTCAGGTTACTCACAGTAATGTCTATCTGACCTTGAATAGTAAGATAATAGTGGAATCAACGCATATGCCAGAGTGAAATCCACGAGTAGTACTTAATTTCCCTGACGTTCGCTACTCACGCCTCATTCATTACAGGTAATAATAATTAGTGATTTAGCCATCTCACAAATTGGGTCTTACTGTTCAATTCATTCGACCCTGGTTATTCTGGATACATGTACCTGCTAGTGTGTATCGCCCCTTTTACCTCACACGAACTTAATACGGCACGGTGCATTTAGCTTTCACAGTTCATATTTATACGTTGACAAGCGTGGATTTACGCGACCCAGTCACATACTGCAACTCGTTACTTTAGCTTGATTCACATCGTTAGTTTAAATAATGATCGAACAATTAATCACCACCGGGAAAAGGAACTAATTACACGGATACACTATTGGTGTTTCACACCTTTCACACAATGGGTTTAACACACACCAACACACAATAAACATTTGAAGAACTCATACGTATAAGAGATCTCAATGCTGGAGATATAATAACGAAATGTGTGTGGGGTTCTGGTCCTTAAATAGCCACCTAGTGGAATTAACCAAGGAAGGGATAAGCCCCTCCCACATTTACATATTCGCTCCGTTAACAATAATTCTTCAGAACTGAATGCATACCCAATTTTTAGCTCTTTACACACTGTATCTACTGAACTATTTTCATTCGGATCGGATCGAACGTTTGCATCTTTGGCTTTGATGATGATGCTTGCTGTTTAAAGGGGCCTAATATCGAAGGTCATCGGCCCCAATATATTTGGCATTAAGGGGTTCGTTTAACGGGCGGGATTTACCTTGCGGGGAATCACTGTTCTGAGTTAAATGTCCTCTGTGTCCATCTGGATCTGTGAAAAGATCCATGTCGTCAAAGAGGCGCCATCGACGATGTATTGTGAAGTACACCATCTTTTGATACCATTAGATAATGTCAATTATGTAGAGTTTATTAATCCCTCTTAGGTAGTTTTGCTGTGCTTATTGTGAATGATCATTATTATTATTATTGGTGAGCCCGCGAAATCCGCGGGTTGGTATACACAGAATAAGCAGGGAAGTGATAGAAATATACAGTTCTTATGTTGAAACCCTGTAAATAGGCCAAGCCTCATGACACAAGCAGCATCCCTATGCCTCGCTTCACCTTATCCTCTCTCTGGCACGACTGAGAGGGTAATATCAAGGTCACACTGTACCCAGGCTCGGCTCCCTGTTTACCAGTAACTACAGTTCCAGCTTCCGACCTCGCCCAGCGTCGTTCGTACCCTTGACAGGGCACAAAATACTATTTACAAACAAATACTTCACAATTTGGTGCGGAAAACGGTACATATAACTTAGTAGGTTTCCCTAAATGGCTATTAGCATAGTATTGAACGGTTTCGGTAGACAGTAGGTAAAAATTGAGCCGTGTTTTAAACAAGATTCCGCTCTCTTTGACTGGCGTTCTGTCTAGGTCACAGCAAAGCCTCTTACACACGTCAAAGTCACCGAAGGCAGCAGAATTTTTCTCAGAATACGCATCTTGCGAATATTTATGGCCATAAAACCAGCGACCATTCTGTTGGACGTAGATCTTGAGAGGTGGGGCTATCTTGTGACATGGCATGGGAATGTTGCGTGCTGGATCATCTGCCATATTGTTCGACTAATCGGAACTCTGTTATCTCCCCTGTGGGTGGAGTGAAAGAATGCGTTAGCTGCACCACCAGTATATCGTAAGAGGCTAGTAAGAGATGAGCAATCAAAGAATCTATACTCGTTCTATGTTTTTCTAAGCCCTATGCTTCTATGCTTTTCCGTGCAGCGGAGGAAATAAATTTTTAATATTGGAAACATTTCTTATCAAACAAAGTAGAGGACCTCACACAACAAAAAACGTAAATTTAAGCAATTTTCTCAATTGTACCAAGAGTTGAAGGGCTAAAGGTCCAGGAAACGTTTCAAATTGTGGGTCTTGGATAGCTCTATCAAACTCAAACAACCAATTTTGAAAATCACTTCCGGCGCCTAAATGCAGTTCAGGAACAACAGCCTAAAATCGTTTGTTTCTTTACTCGTTTTATTTTTTTATTTAAATCCTAGCCAAAGCCAACGGCCGTAATCGTGTTGAAACACCGGATCCCGTGAGATCTCCGAAGTTAAACAACATTGGGCGTGGTCAGGAGTTGGATGGGTTGCCACGCGCTGTTGGTGGGAGGTAAGGGAATGGAGGAGCGGAAAGGAACTGGCCACCCTACCGCACGTAAACTCCGGCTCAGGAACACCTCTGCGGAGGTTCGGACCTGCCTTCGGGCAGTATAACCCTTACCTACTTTACCTAGTAAATTTATTTTATTTGCATAATTCTTTCGGGAATATGTTTCTTAGTTCAGTACCCTCAGGTGTTGTTCTTTTTTACTTTTAGAAAAATGTCCACATCGAATGTAGTTATAAGGGCTTAAGTGAAATTCTGCATTGACTCGCATTAGCGCTCGTAGTGGTGCTTAAGTGAAACAATGCATTAACTCACATTAGCGCTCCAAGGGGTAGAGGAAAAGGCAAACTGTCAATATAATCGACCGGATAACGATGATTAAGAAATGGTTTGTAATTTTTAGGAAAGAATAATAAATATATTCTCATAATTTGCCATGTTTTATTTGCCTAAAATTCGTAGCTAATATCCCTAGGAAGTTTTCAACATTGAGTTGCTTGCCTGAAGGGCTAGAACTGTCAATATTTTTGAGAGACGCCAGTCTGTCGGAATTTTTCCCCAGGAATTCTTTAACATACCGGAGTTGTCGTGTTTGGACGCCCCCAAATACCACGACATCAGTCAGGATTTTATCTTGGTAACAGAAAGACAACGGCAAAGCGACTGACAACGAAGCTCGGTGAACCATTTATAAACATTTAAAACTCTCTTGATAACAGTCAATAAGGTCATGCCACAGCAGATTAAAGAATCCATAGCAATAACCTGCTACCTGTGTAGCGCGTCTGCCTATAACACAACGCCTCTGGGAGAGCTTTCTGGTCTCCTGTGACCGGACGGAAGCCAAAACTCCCGGCCCAATGAACACGGTGACACAAACAAAGAACATCCAGCTGCGTATTAAATTTCTCCTTCTCAAAGAGAAGAAGCTCAGTACTATGCTGTTTCTAGTAAATTGGAAGACGAAACTCATCTCTCAACTCCTTTCTGCTCTTTCCCTCGTGCTCCATCCTCATTGACAGAGGTCGTGATTATTTTTCTTTCTTTTTTCTAGTTGTTTTACGTCGCACCGACACAGATAGGTCTTACGGCGACGATGGGACAGGAAAGGGCTAGGAGTGGGAAGGAAGCGTCCGTGGCCTTAATTAAGGTACAGCCCCAGCATTTGCCTGGTGTGAAAATGAGAAACCACGGAGAACCATTTTCAGGGCTGCCGACAGTGGGGTTCGAACCTACTATCTCCCGAATACTGGATACTGGCCGCACTTAAGCGACTGCACCTATCGAGCTCGGTATTATTATTATTATTATTATTATTATTATTATTATTATTATTATTATTATTATTATTTCCTTTCTTCTGTAAAAAGAGCCTCTGTGGCTCAGGTGGCAGTGCGCCGGCGTCTCAACGCTGGGTTCCGTGGTTCAAATCCCTATCACTTAATGTGAGATTTGTGCTGGATAAAGCTGAGGCAGGACAGGTTTTACTCCGAGTACTCCGGTTTTCTCTGTCATCTTTCATTTAAGCAACACTCTCCACTGTCATTTCATTTCTCCTGTCAGTCATTAATCATTGCCGAAGAGGAGTGCGACAGCCTTCGGCAGCAGCTAGATAGGGGCTTCATTCATCCCATTCCTGACCCAGTCGAATGACTGGAAACAGGCTGTGGATTTTCATTTTTCTTCTGTAAAACTCAGGTAGTTAAACACAAAAAGTTTTACTGTCTTAGTGATTTACTTTTTTTATTAAATAATTTGACCAATTACAGACCGCTTAAAGTCTAAGACTTTTTTATGCTAGTTGCTTTACGTCGCACCGACACAGATAGGTCTTATGGCGACAATGGGATAGGAAAGGGCTAGGAGTGGAAAGGAAGCGGCCGTGGCCTTAATTAAGATACAGCCCCAGCATTTTCCTGGTGTAAAAATGGGAAACCACGGAAAACTATCTTCAGGGCTGCCGACAGTGAGGTTCGAACCCACTATCTCCCGGATGCAAGCTCACAGCTGCACACTCCTAAACGCACGGCCAACTCGCCCGTTAAAACTTAAGACTAATGTACGGTATTTTTCTTCCCAAAACTTTTTCATACGTCAGCTCATCGCCTCCATCTGTTCCTCCGATAACAGTCTCTGAGGTTGGAATCGAATTTGTAAAAGCGAAAAGCCCACAGAAGTGATCAGTCGCCGGAAGGCCAACCTGTTATTTATTATGACAATTGTGATCTTCAGTATTTGTAGATCGGCTGCCGACAGTGGGGGTCGAACCCACTATCTTTCGAATGCAAGCTCACAGCTGCGCGCCTTTAAATGCACGGTGAACAC